>NW_026961243.1:678000-1017000 GCF_963924245.1 Chroicocephalus ridibundus | reverse complement strand
TCAAAACCACCCTTTTCCACACGGCGTCACGCCAGGCACAAAAATGGCCATATGTCTGGAGGTTGGTCCCACGCCCAAAGAGCCAGCAGGGAAAACTATGCCTTGTTCTAAAGCTTTTTGGGAACCGCTTGCGTAGCCCCACACACGTGGGGGCTGCAGGCTTTCCTGCTGCCTTCAGCCTCAAAACCACCCTTTCTCACTTGGCGCCGCGCCAGGCCCAAAAATGGCCATATATCTGCAAGTTGGTCCCACGCCCAAAGAGCCAGCAGGGAAAACTATGCCTTGTTCTAAAGCTCTTTGGGAACGGCTTGCGTAGCCCCACACACCTGGGGGCTGCAGGCTTTCCTGCTGCCTTCAGCCTCAAAACCACCCTTTCCCTCATGGCGCCACGCCAGGCCCAAAAATGGCCATATGTCTGGAGATTAGTCCCACGCCCAAGGAGCCAGCAGGGAAAACTATGCCTTGTTCTAAAGCTCTTTGGGAACCGCTTGCGTAGCCCCACAGACCTGGGGGCTGCAGGCTTTCCTGCTGCCTTCAGCCTCAAAACCACCCTTTCCCTCATGGCGCCACGCCAGGCGCAAAAATGGCCATATGTCTGGAGATTAGTCCCACGCCCAAGGAGCCAGCAGGGAAAACTATGCCTTGTTCTAAAGCTCTTTGGGAACCGCTTGCGTAGTTCCGCACACGTGGGGGCTGCAAGCTTTCCTGCTGTCTTCAGCCTCAAAACCACCCTTTCCCTCATGGCGCCACGCCAGGCCCAAAAATGGCCATATGTCTGGAGATTAGTCCCACGCCCAAGGAGCCAGCAGGGAAAACTATGCCTTGTTCTAAAGCTCTTTGGGAACCGCTTGCGTAGCCCAACACACCTGGGGGCTGCAGGCTTTCCTGCTGCCTTCAGCCTCAAAACCACACTTTCCCTCATGGCGCCACGCCAGGCCCAAAAATGGCCATATGTCTGGAGATTAGTCCCACGCCCAAGGAGCCAGCAGGGAAAACTATGCCTTGTTCTAAAGCTCTTTGGGAACCGCTTGCGTAGCCCCACACACCTGGGGGCTGCAGGCTTTCCTGCTGCCTTCAGCCTCTAACCCACCCTTTCCCACTTGGCGCCACGCCAGGCCCAAAAATGGCCATATGTCTGGAGACTGGTCCCACGCCCAAAGAGCCAGCAGGGAAAACTATGCCTTGTTCTAAAGCTCTTTGGGAACCGCTTGCGTAGCCCCACACACCTGGGGGCTGCTGGCTTTCCTGCTGCCTTCAGCCTCAAAACCACCCTTTTCCACATGGCGTCACGCCAGGCCCAAAAATGGCCATATGTCTGGACGTTGGTCCCACGCCCAAAGAGCCAGCAGGGAAAACTATGCCTTGTTCTAAAGCTCTTTGGGAACCGCTTGCGTAGCCCCACAGACCTGGGGGCTGCAGACTTTCCTGCTGCCTTCAGCCTCAAAAGCACCCTTTCTCACTTGGCGCCCGGCCAGGCCCAAAAATGGCCATATATCTGGAGACTGGTTCCACGCCCAAAGAGCCAGCAGGGTAAAACTATGCCTTGTTCTAAAGCTCTTTGGGAACCGCTTGCGTAGCCCCACACACCTGGGGGCTGCAGGCTTTCCTGCTGCCTTCAGCCTCAAAACCACCCTTTCCCACATGGCGCCACGCCAGGCCCAAAAAAGGCCATATGTCTGCAAGTTGGTCGCACGCCCAAGGAGCCAGCAGGGAAAACTATGCCTTGTTCTAAAGCTCTTTGGGAACTGCTTGCGTAGTTCCGCACACCTGGGGACTGCAGGCTTTCCTGCTGCCTTCAGCCTCAAAACCACCCTTTCCCTCATGGCGCCACGCCAGGCCCAAAAATGGCCATATGTCTGGAGATTAGTCCCACGTCCAAGGAGCCAGCAGAGAAAACTATGCCTTGTTCTAAAGCTCTTTGGGAACCGCTTGCGTAGCCCCACACACCTGGGGGCTGCAGGCTTTCCTGCTGCCTTCAGCCTCAAAACCACCCTTTTCCACATGGCGTCACGCCAGGCACAAAAATGGCCATATGTCTGGAGGTTGGTCCCACGCCCAAAGAGCCAGCAGGGAAAACTATGCCTTGTTCTAAAGCTCTTTGGGAACCGCTTGCGTAGCCCCACACACCTGGGGGCTGCAGGCTTTCCTGCTGCCTTCAGCCTCTAACCCACCCTTTCCCACTTGGTGCCACGCCAGGCACAAAAATGGCCATATGTCTGGAGACTGGTCCCACGCCCAAAGAGCCAGCAGGGAAAACTATGCCTTGTTCTAAAGCTCTTTGGGAACCGCTTGCGTAGCCCCACACACCTGGGGGCTGCAGGCTTTCCTGCTGCCTTCAGCGTCAAAACCACCCTTTTCCACATGGCTTCACGCCAGGCCCAAAAATGGCCATATGTCTGCAAGTTGGTCCCACGCCCAAAGAGCCATCAGGGAAAACTATGCCTTGTTCTAAAGCTCTTTGGGAACCGCTTGCGTAGCCCCACACACCTGGGGGCTGCAGACTTTCCTGCTGCCTTCAGCCTCAAAAGCACCCTTTCTCACTTGGCGCCCGGCCAGGCCCAAAAATGGCCATATGTCTGGAGGTTGGTCCCACGCCCAAAGAGCCAGCAGGGAAAACTATGCCTTGTTCTAAAGCTTTTTGGGAACCGCTTGCGTAGCCCCACACACGTGGGGGCTGCAGGCTTTCCTGCTGCCTTCAGCCTCAAAACCACCCTTTCTCACTTGGCGCCGCGCCAGGCCCAAAAATGGCCATATATCTGCAAGTTGGTCCCACGCCCAAAGAGCCAGCAGGGAAAACTATGCCTTGTTCTAAAGCTCTTTGGGAACCGCTTGCGTAGCCCCACACACCTGGGGGCTGCAGGCTTTCCTGCTGCCTTCAGCCTCAAAACCACCCTTTCCCACATGGCGCCACGCCAGGCACAAAAATGGCCATATGTCTGCAAGTTGGTCCCACGCCCAAAGAGCCAGCAGGGAAAACTATGCCTTGTTCTAAAGCTCTTTGGGAACCGCTTGCGTAGCCCCACACACCTGGGGGCTGCAGGCTTTCCTGCTGCCTTCAGCCTCAAAACCACCCTTTCCCTCATGGCGCCACGCCAGGCCCAAAAATGGCCATATGTCTGGAGATTAGTCCCACGCCCAAGGAGCCAGCAGGGAAAACTATGCCTTGTTCTAAAGCTCTTTGGGAACCGCTTGCGTAGCCCCACACACCTGCGGGCTGATGTCTGGAGATTGGTCCCACGCCCAAAGAGCCAGCAGGGAAAACTATGCCTTGTTCTAAAGCTCTTTGGGAACCGCTTGCGTAGCCCCACACACCTGGGGGCTGCAGGCTTTCCTGCTGCCTTCAGCCTCAAAAGCACCCTTTCCCACTTGGCGCCGCGCCAGGCCCAAAAATGGCCATATGTCTGGAGACTGGTCCCACGCCCAAAGAGCCAGCAGGGAAAACTATGCCTTGTTCTAAAGCTCTTTGGGAACCGCTTGCATAGCCCCACACACCTGGGGGCTGCAGGCTTTCCTGCTCTCTTCAGCCTCAAAAGCACCCTTTCCCACTTGGCTTCGCTCCAGGCACAAAAATGGCCATATGTCTGGAGATTGGTCCCACGCCCAAAGAGCCAGCAGGGAAAACTATGCCTTGTTCTAAAGCTCTTTGGGAACCGCTTGCGTAGCCCCACACACCTGGGGGCTGCAGGCTTTCCTGCTGCCTTCAGCCTCAAAACCACCCTTTCCCACTTTGCGCCGCACCAGGCCCAAAAATGCCCATATGTCTGGAGACTGGTCCCACGCCCAAGAGCCAGCAGGGAAAACTATGCCTTGTTCTAAAGCTCTTTGGGAACCGCTTGCGTAGCCCCACACACCTGGGGGCTGCAGGCTTTCCTGCTGCCTTCAGCCTCAAAACCACCCTTTCCCACTTGGCCCCGCGCCAGGCCCAAAAATGGCCATATGTCTGGAGACTGGTCCCTTTCCCAAAGAGCCAGGAGGGTAAAATATGCCTTGTTCTAAAGCTCTTTGGGAACCGCTTGCGTAGCCCCACACACCTGGGGGCTGCAGGCTTTCCTGCTGCCTTCAGCCTCAAAACCACCCTTTCCCACTTGGCGCCGCGCCAGGCCCAAAAATGGCCATATGTCTAGAGACTGGTCCCACGCCCAAAGAGCCAGCAGGGAAAACTATGCCTTGTTCTAAAGCTCTTTGGGAACCGCTTGCGTAGCCCCACAGACCTGGGGGCTGCAGGCTTTCCTGCTGCCTTCAGCCTCAAAACCACCCTTTCCCACTCGGCGCCGCGCCAGGCCCAAAAATGGCCATATGTCTGGAGATTGGTCCCACGCCCAAAGAGCCAGCAGGGAAAACTATGCCTTGTTCTAAAGCTCTTTGGGAACCGCTTGCGTAGCCCCACAGACCTGGGGGCTGCAGGCTTTCCTGCTGCCTTCAGCCTCAAAAGAGCCCTTTCCCACTTGGCGCCGCGCCAGGCCCAAAAATGGCCATATGTCTAGAGACTGGTCCCACGCCCAAAGAGCCAGCAGGGAAAACTATGCCTTGTTCTAAAGCTCTTTGGGAACTGCTTGCGTAGCCCCACACACCTGGGGGCTGCAGGCTTTCCTGCTGCCTTCAGCCTCAAAACCACCCTTTCCCACTCGGCGCCGCGCCAGGCCCAAAAATGGCCATATGTCTGGAGATTGGTCCCACGCCCAAAGAGCCAGCAGGGAAAACTATGCCTTGTTCTAAAGCTCTTTGGGAACCGCTTGCGTAGCCCCACAGACCTGGGGGCTGCAGGCTTTCCTGCTGCCTTCAGCCTCAAAAGAGCCCTTTCCCACTTGGCGCCGCGCTAGGCCCAAAAATGGCCATATGTCTAGAGACTGGTCCCACGCCCAAAGAGCCAGCAGGGAAAACTATGCCTTGTTCTAAAGCTCTTTGGGAACTGCTTGCGTAGCCCCACACACCTGGGGGCTGCAGGCTTTCCTGCTGCCTTCAGCCTCAAAACCACCCTTTCCCACATGGCGTCACGCCAGGCACAAAAATGGCCATATGTCTGGAGATTGGTCCCACGCCCAAAGAGCCAGCAGGGAAAACTATGCCTTGTTCTAAAGCTCTTTGGGAACCGCTTGCGTAGCCCCACACACCTGGGGGCTGCAGGCTTTCCTGCTGCCTTCAGCCTCAAAAGCACCCTTTCCCACTTGGCGCCGCGCCAGGCACAAAAATGGCCATATGTCTGGAGATTGGTCCCACGCCCAAAGAGCCAGCAGGGAAAACTATGCCTTGTTCTAAAGCTCTTTTGGAACCGCTTGCGTAGCCCCTCAGACCTGGGGGCTGCAGGCTTTCCTGCTGCCTTCAGCCTCAAAACCACCCTTTCCAACTTGGCCCCGCGCCAGGCACGAAAATGGCCATATGTCTGGAGACTGGTCCCACGCCCAAAGAGCCAGCAGGGAAAACTATGCCTTGTTCTAAAGCTCTTTGGGAACCGCTTGCGTAGCCCCACAGACCTCGGTGCTGCAGGCTTTCCTGCTGCCTTCAGCCTCAAAACCACCCTTACTCACATGGCGCCAAGCCAGGCCCAAAAATGGCCATATGTTTGGAGATTGGTCCCACGCCCAAAGAGCCAGCAGGGAAAACTATGCCTTGTACTAAAGCTCTTTGGGAACCGCTTGCGTAGCCCCACAAACTTGCAGGCTGCAGACTTTCATGCTGCCTTCAGCCCCAAAACCACCCTTTCCCACTTGGCGCCGCGACAGGCCCAAAAATGGCCATATGTCTGGAGACTGGTCCCACGCCCAAGAGCCATCAGGGAAAACTATGCCTTGTTCTAAAGCTCTTTGGGAACCGCTTGCGTAGCCCCACACACCTGGGGGCTGCAGGCTTTCCTGCTGCCTTCAGCCTCAAAACCACCCTTTCCCACTTGGCGCCGCGCCGGGCACAAAAATGGCCATATGTCTAGAGACTGGTCCCACGCCCAAAGAGCCAGCAGGGAAAACTATGCCTTGTTCTAAAGCTCTTTGGGAACCGCTTGCGTGGTTCCACAAACCTGCGGGCTGCAGACTTTCATGCTGCCTTCAGCCTCAAAACCACCCTTTCCCACTTGGCCCCGCGCCAGGCCCAAAAATGGCCATATGTCTGGAGACTGGTCCCACTCCCAAAGAGCCAGCAGGGAAAACTATGCCTTGTTCTAAAGCTCTTTGGGAACCGCTTGCGTAGCCCCACACACCTGCGGGCTGCAGGCTTTCCTGCTGCCTTCAGCCTCAAAAGAGCCCTTTCCCACTTGGCGCCGCGCCAGAGCCAAAAATGGCCATATGTCTGGAGACTGGTCCCACGCCCAAAGAGCCAGCAGGGAAAACTATGCCTTGTTCTAAAGCTCTTTGGGAACCGCTTGCGTAGCCCCACACACCTGGGGGCTGCAGGCTTTCCTGCTCTCTTCAGCCTCAAAAGCACCCTTTCCCACTTGGCGCCACGCCAGGCACAAAAATGGCCATATGTCTGGAGATTGGTCCCACGCCCAAAGAGCCAGCAGGGAAAACTATGCCTTGTTCTAAAGCTCTTTTGGAACCGCTTGCGTAGCCCCACAGACCTGGGGGCTGCAGGCTTTCCTGCTGCCTTCAGCCTCAAAACCACCCTTTCCCACTTTGCGCCATGCCAGGCCCAAAAATGGCCATATGTCTGGAGACTCGTCCCTTTCCCAAAGAGCCAGCAGGGAAAACTATGCCTTGTTCTAAAGCTCTTTGGGAACCGCTTGCGTAGCCCCACAGACCTGGGGGCTGCAAGCTTTCCTGCTGCCTTCAGCCTCAAAAGCACCCTTTCCCTCTTGGCGCCACGCCAGGCACAAAAATGGCCATATGTCTGGAGGTTGGTCCCTCGCCCAATGAGCCAGCAGGGAAAACTATGCCTTGTTCTAAAGCTCTTTGGGAACCGCTTGCGTAGCCCCAGAGACCTGGGGGCTGCAGGCTTTCCTGCTGCCTTCAGCCTCAAAACCACCCTTTCCCACTCGGCGCCGCGCCAGGCACCAAAATGGCCATATGTCTGGAGATTGGTCCCACGCCCAAAGAGCCAGCAGGGAAAACTATGCCTTGTTCTAAAGCTCTTTGGGAACCGCTTGCGTGGCCCACAGACCTGGGGGCTGCAGACTTTCATGCTGCCTTCAGACTCAAAAAGCACCCTTTCCCACTTGGCGCCGCGTCAGGCCCAAAAATGGCCATATGTCTGGAGACTGGTCCCACGCCCAAAGAGCCAGCAGGGAAAACTATGCCTTGTTCTAAAGCTCTTTGGGAACCGCTTGCGTAGCCCCACACACCTGGGGGCTGCAGGCTTTCCTGCTCTCTTCAGCCTCAAAAGCACCCTTTCCCACTTGGCGCCACGCCAGGCACAAAAATGGCCATATGTCTGGAGGTTGGTCCCACGCCCAAAGAGCCAGCAGGGAAAACTATGCCTTGTTCTAAAGCTCTTTGGGAACCGCTTGCGTAGCCCCACACACCTGGGGGCTGCAGGCTTTCCTGCTGCCTTCAGCCTCAAAACCACCCTTTCCCACTTGGCGCCGCGCCAGGCCCAAAAATGGCCATATGTCTAGAGACTGGTCCCACGCCCAAAGAGCCAGCAGGGAAAACTATGCCTTGTTCTAAAGCTCTTTGGGAACCGCTTGCGTAGCCCCACACACCTGGGGGCTGCAGGCTTTCCTGCTGCCTTCAGCCTCAAAAGCACCCTTTCCCACTTGGCGCCATGCCAGGCCCAAAAATGGCCATATGTCTGGAGACTGGTCCCACGCCCAAATAGCCAGCAGGGAAAACTATGCCTTGTTCTAAAGCTCTTTGGGAACGGCTTGCGTAGCCCCACACACCTGGGGGCTGCAGGCTTTCCTGCTGCCTTCAGCCTCAAAACCACCCTTTCCCACTTGGCCCCGCGCCAGGCACAAAAATGGCCATATGTCTGGAGACTGGTCCCTTTCCCAAAGAGCCAGGAGGGAAAACTATGCCTTGTTCTAAAGCTCTTTGGGAACGGCTTGCGTAGCCCCACACACCTGGGGGCTGCAGGCTTTTCTGGCACCTTCAGCCTCAAAACCACCCTTTCCCACATGGCGTCACGCCAGGCACAAAAATGGCCATATGTCTGGAGATTGGTCCCACGCCCAAAGAGCCAGGAGGGAAAACTATGCCTTGTTCTAAAGCTCTTTGGGAACCGCTTGCGTAGCCCCACACACCTGGGGGCTGCAGGCTTTCCTGCTGCCTTCAGCCTCAAAAGCACCCTTTCCCACTTGGCGCCACGCCAGGCCCAAAAATGGCCATATGTCTGGAGACTGGTCCCACGCCCAAAGAGCCAGCAGGGAAAACTATGCCTTGTTCTAAAGCTCTTTTGGAACCGCTTGCGTAGCCCCACACACCTGGGGGCTGCAGGCTTTCCTGCTGCCTTCAGCCTCAAAAGCACCCTTTCCCACTTGGCGCCGCGCCAGGCCCAAAAATGGCCATATGTCTGGAGATTGGTCCCACGCCCAAAGAGCCAGCAGGGAAAACTATGCCTTGTTCTAAAGATCTTTGGGAACCTCTTGCGTAGCCCCACACACCTGGGGGCTGCAGGCTTTCCTGCTCTCTTCAGCCTCAAAACCACCCTTTCCCACTTGGCGCCACGCCAGGCACAAAAATGGCCATATGTCTGGAGGTTGGTCCCACGCCCAAAGAGCCAGCAGGGAAAACTATGCCTTGTTCTAAAGCTCTTTTGGAACCGCTTGCGTAGCCCCACACACCTGGGGGCTGCAGGCTTTCCTGCTGCCTTCAGCCTCAAAAGCACCCTTTCCCACTTGGCGCCGCGCCAGGCCCAAAAATGGCCATATGTCTGGAGATTGGTCCCACGCCCAAAGAGCCAGCAGGGAAAACTATGCCTTGTTCTAAAGATCTTTGGGAACCTCTTGCGTAGCCCCACACACCTGGGGGCTGCAGGCTTTCCTGCTGCCTTCAGCCTCAAAACCACCCTTTCCCACTTGGCGCCACGCCAGGCACAAAAATGGCCATATGTCTGGAGGTTGGTCCCACGCCCAAAGAGCCAGCAGGGAAAACTATGCCTTGTTCTAAAGCTCTTTGGGAACCACTTGCGTAGCCCCACACACCTGGGGGCTGCAGGCTTTCCTGCTGCCTTCAGCCTCAAAAGCACCCTTTCCCACTTGGCCCCATGCCAGGCCCAAAAATGGCCATATGTCTGGAGATTGGTCCCACGCCCAAAGAGCCAGCAGGGAAAACTATGCCTTGTTCTAAAGCTCTTTGGGAACCGCTTGCGTAGCCCCACACACCTGGGGGCTGCAGGATTTCCTGCTGCCTTCAGCCTCAAAACCACCCTATCCCACTTGGCGCCGCGCCAGGCCCAAAAATGGCCATATGTCTAGAGACTGGTCCCACGCCCAAAGAGCCAGGAGGGAAAACTATGCCTTGTTCTAAAGCTCTTTGGGAACCGCTTGCATAGCCCCACACACCTGGGGGCTGCAGGCTTTCCTGCTGCCTTCAGCCTCAAAAGCACCCTTTCCCACTTGGCGCCACGCCAGGCCCAAAAATGGCCATATGTCTGGAGACTGGTCCCACGCCCAAAGAGCCAGCAGGGAAAACTATGCCTTGTTCTAAAGCTCTTTGGGAACCGCTTGCGTAGCCCCACACACCTGGGGGCTGCAGGCTTTCCTGCTGCCTTCAGCCTCAAAACCACCCTTTCCCACTTGGCCCCGCGCCAGGCCCAAAAATGGCCATATGTCTGGAGACTGGTCCCTTTCCCAAAGAGCCAGCAGGGAAAACTATGCCTTGTTCTAAAGCTCTTTGGGAACCGCTTGCATAGCCCCACACACCTGGGGGCTGCAGGCTTTTCTGGCACTTTCAGCCTCAAAACCACCCTTTCCCACATGGCGTCACGCCAGGCACAAAAATGGCTATATGTCTAGAGACTGGTCCCTTTCCCAAAGAGCCAGCAGGGAAAACTATGCCTTGTACTAAAGCTCTTTGGGAACCGCTTGCGTAACCCCACACACCTGGGGGCTGCAGGCTTTCCTGCTCTCTTCAGCCTCAAAACCACCCTTTCCAACTTGGCCCCGCGCCAGGCACGAAAATGGCCATATGTCTGGAGACTGGTCCCACGCCCAAAGAGCCAGCAGGGAAAACTATGCCTTGTTCTAAAGCTCTTTGGGAACCGCTTGCGTAGCCCCACACACCTGCGGGCTGCAGGCTTTCCTGCTCTCTTCAGCCTCAAAAGCACCCTTTCCCACTTGGCGCCACGCCAGGCACAAAAATGGCCATATGTCTGGAGATTGGACCCACGCCCAAAGAGCCAGCAGGGAAAACTATGCCTTGTTCTAAAGCTCTTTGGGAACCGCTTGCGTAGCCCCACACACCTGGGGGCTGCAGGATTTCCTGCTGCCTTCAGCCTCAAAACCACCCATTCCAACTTGGCCCCGCGCCAGGCCCAAAAATGGCCATATGTCTGGAGACTGGTCCCACGCCCAAAGAGCCAGGAGGGAAAACTATGCCTTGTTCTAAAGCTCTTTGGGAACCGCTTGCGTAGCCCCACAGACCTCGGTGCTGCAGGCTTTCCTGCTGCCTTCAGCCTCAAAACCACCCTTACTCACATGGCGCCAAGCCAGGCCCAAAAATGGCCATATGTTTGGAGATTGGTCCCACGCCCAAAGAGCCAGCAGGGAAAACTATGCCTTGTACTAAAGCTCTTTGGGAACCGCTTGCGTAGCCCCACAAACTTGCAGGCTGCAGACTTTCATGCTGCCTTCAGCCCCAAAACCACCCTTTCCCACTTGGCGCCGCGACAGGCCCAAAAATGGCCATATGTCTGGAGACTGGTCCCACGCCCAAGAGCCATCAGGGAAAACTATGCCTTGTTCTAAAGCTCTTTGGGAACCGCTTGCGTAGCCCCACACACCTGGGGGCTGCAGGCTTTCCTGCTGCCTTCAGCCTCAAAACCACCCTTTCCCACTTGGCGCCGCGCCGGGCACAAAAATGGCCATATGTCTAGAGACTGGTCCCACGCCCAAAGAGCCAGCAGGGAAAACTATGCCTTGTTCTAAAGCTCTTTGGGAACCGCTTGCGTGGTTCCACAAACCTGCGGGCTGCAGACTTTCATGCTGCCTTCAGCCTCAAAACCACCCTTTCCCACTTGGCCCCGCGCCAGGCCCAAAAATGGCCATATGTCTGGAGACTGGTCCCACTCCCAAAGAGCCAGCAGGGAAAACTATGCCTTGTTCTAAAGCTCTTTGGGAACCGCTTGCGTAGCCCCACACACCTGCGGGCTGCAGGCTTTCCTGCTGCCTTCAACCTCAAAAGAGCCCTTTCCCACTTGGCGCCGCGCCAGGCCCAAAAATGGCCATATGTCTGGAGACTGGTCCCACGCCCAAAGAGCCAGCAGGGAAAACTATGCCTTGTTCTAAAGCTCTTTGGGAACCGCTTGCATAGCCCCACACACCTGGGGGCTGCAGGCTTTCCTGCTCTCTTCAGCCTCAAAAGCACCCTTTCCCACTTGGCGCCACGCCAGGCACAAAAATGGCCATATGTCTGGAGATTGGTCCCACGCCCAAAGAGCCAGCAGGGAAAACTATGCCTTGTTCTAAAGCTCTTTTGGAACCGCTTGCGTAGCCCCACAGACCTGGGGGCTGCAGGCTTTCCTGCTGCCTTCAGCCTCAAAACCACCCTTTCCCACTTTGCGCCATGCCAGGCCCAAAAATGGCCATATGTCTGGAGACTCGTCCCTTTCCCAAAGAGCCAGCAGGGAAAACTATGCCTTGTTCGAAAGCTCTTTGGGAACCGCTTGCGTAGCCCCACAGACCTGGGGGCTGCAAGCTTTCCTGCTGCCTTCAGCCTCAAAAGCACCCTTTCCCACTTGGCGCCACGCAAGGCACAAAAATGGCCATATGTCTGGAGGTTGGTCCCTCGCCCAATGAGCCAGCAGGGAAAACTATGCCTTGTTCTAAAGCTCTTTGGGAACCGCTTGCGTAGCCCCAGAGACCTGGGGGCTGCAGGCTTTCCTGCTGCCTTCAGCCTCAAAACCACCCTTTCCCACTCGGCGCCGCGCCAGGCACCAAAATGGCCATATGTCTGGAGATTGGTCCCGCGCCCAAAGAGCCAGCAGGGAAAACTATGCCTTGTTCTAAAGCTCTTTGGGAACCGCTTGCGTGGCCCACAGACCTGGGGGCTGCAGACTTTCCTGCTGCCTTCAGACTCAAAAAGCACCCTTTCCCACTTGGCGCCGCGTCAGGCCCAAAAATGGCCATATGTCTGGAGACTGGTCCCACGCCCAAAGAGCCAGCAGGGAAAACTATGCCTTGTTCTAAAGCTCTTTGGGAACCGCTTGCGTAGCCCCACACACCTGGGGGCTGCAGGCTTTCCTGCTCTCTTCAGCCTCAAAAGCACCCTTTCCCACTTGGCGCCGCGTCAGGCCCAAAAATGGCCATATGTCTGGAGACTGGTCCCACGCCCAAAGAGCCAGCAGGGAAAACTATGCCTTGTTCTAAAGCTCTTTGGGAACCGCTTGCGTAGCCCCACACACCTGGGGGCTGCAGGCTTTCCTGCTCTCTTCAGCCTCAAAAGCACCCTTTCCCACTTGGCGCCACGCCAGGCACAAAAATGGCCATATGTCTGGAGGTTGGTCCCACGCCCAAAGAGCCAGCAGGGAAAACTATGCCTTGTTCTAAAGCTCTTTGGGAACCGCTTGCGTAGCCCCACACACCTGGGGGCTGCAGGCTTTCCTGCTGCCTTCAGCCTCAAAACCACCCTATCCCACTTGGCGCCGCGCCAGGCCCAAAAATGGCCATATGTCTAGAGACTGGTCCCACGCCCAAAGAGCCAGCAGGGAAAACTATGCCTTGTTCTAAAGCTCTTTGGGAACCGCTTGCGTAGCCCCACACACCTGGGGGCTGCAGGCTTTCCTGCTGCCTTCAGCCTCAAAAGCACCCTTTCCCACTTGGCGCCATGCCAGGCCCAAAAATGGCCATATGTCTGGAGACTGGTCCCACGCCCAAAGAGCCAGCAGGGAAAACTATGCCTTGTTCTAAAGCTCTTTGGGAACGGCTTGCGTAGCCCCACACACCTGGGGGCTGCAGGCTTTCCTGCTGCCTTCAGCCTCAAAACCACCCTTTCCCACTTGGCCCCGCGCCAGGCACAAAAATGGCCATATGTCTGGAGACTGGTCCCTTTCCCAAAGAGCCAGGAGGGAAAACTATGCCTTGTTCTAAAGCTCTTTGGGAACGGCTTGCGTAGCCCCACACACCTGGGGGCTGCAGGCTTTTCTGGCACCTTCAGCCTCAAAACCACCCTTTCCCACATGGCGTCACGCCAGGCACAAAAATGGCCATATGTCTGGAGATTGGTCCCACGCCCAAAGAGCCAGCAGGGAAAACTATGCCTTGTTCTAAAGCTCTTTGGGAACCGCTTGCGTAGCCCCACACACCTGGGGGCTGCAGGCTTTCCTGCTGCCTTCAGCCTCAAAAGAACCCTTTCCCACTTGGCGCCACGCCAGGCCCAAAAATGGCCATATGTCTGGAGACTGGTCCCACGCCCAAAGAGCCAGCAGGGAAAACTATGCCTTGTTCTAAAGCTCTTTTGGAACCGCTTGCGTAGCCCCACACACCTGGGGGCTGCAGGCTTTCCTGCTGCCTTCAGCCTCAAAAGCACCCTTTCCCACTTGGCGCCGCGCCAGGCCCAAAAATGGCCATATGTCTGGAGATTGGTCCCACGCCCAAAGAGCCAGCAGGGAAAACTATGCCTTGTTCTAAAGATCTTTGGGAACCTCTTGCGTAGCCCCACACACCTGGGGGCTGCAGGCTTTCCTGCTCTCTTCAGCCTCAAAACCACCCTTTCCCACTTGGCGCCACGCCAGGCACAAAAATGGCCATATGTCTGGAGGTTGGTCCCACGCCCAAAGAGCCAGCAGGGAAAACTATGCCTTGTTCTAAAGCTCTTTTGGAACCGCTTGCGTAGCCCCACACACCTGGGGGCTGCAGGCTTTCCTGCTGCCTTCAGCCTCAAAAGCACCCTTTCCCACTTGGCGCCGCGCCAGGCCCAAAAATGGCCATATGTCTGGAGATTGGTCCCACGCCCAAAGAGCCAGCAGGGAAAACTATGCCTTGTTCTAAAGCTCTTTGGGAACCGCTTGCATAGCCCCACACACCTGGGGGCTGCAGGCTTTCCTGCTGCCTTCAGCCTCAAAAGCACCCTTTCCCACTTGGCGCCACGCCAGGCCCAAAAATGGCCATATGTCTGGAGACTGGTCCCACGCCCAAAGAGCCAGCAGGGAAAACTATGCCTTGTTCTAAAGCTCTTTGGGAACCGCTTGCGTAGCCCCACACACCTGGGGGCTGCAGGCTTTCCTGCTGCCTTCAGCCTCAAAACCACCCTTTCCCACTTGGCCCCGCGCCAGGCCCAAAAATGGCCATATGTCTGGAGACTGGTCCCTTTCCCAAAGAGCCAGCAGGGAAAACTATGCCTTGTTCTAAAGCTCTTTGGGAACCGCTTGCGTAGCCCCACACACCTGGGGGCTGCAGGCTTTTCTGGCACTTTCAGCCTCAAAACCACCCTTTCCCACATGGCGTCACGCCAGGCACAAAAATGGCTATATGTCTAGAGACTGGTCCCTTTCCCAAAGAGCCAGCAGGGAAAACTATGCCTTGTACTAAAGCTCTTTGGGAACCGCTTGCGTAACCCCACACACCTGGGGGCTGCAGGCTTTCCTGCTCTCTTCAGCCTCAAAACCACCCTTTCCAACTTGGCCCCGCGCCAGGCACGAAAATGGCCATATGTCTGGAGACTGGTCCCACGCCCAAAGAGCCAGCAGGGAAAACTATGCCTTGTTCTAAAGCTCTTTGGGAACCGCTTGCGTAGCCCCACACACCTGCGGGCTGCAGGCTTTCCTGCTCTCTTCAGCCTCAAAAGCACCCTTTCCCACTTGGCGCCACGCCAGGCACAAAAATGGCCATATGTCTGGAGATTGGACCCACGCCCAAAGAGCCAGCAGGGAAAACTATGCCTTGTTCTAAAGCTCTTTGGGAACCGCTTGCGTAGCCCCACACACCTGCGGGCTGCAGGATTTCCTGCTGCCTTCAGCCTCAAAACCACCCATTCCAACTTGGCCCCGCGCCAGGCCCAAAAATGGCCATATGTCTGGAGACTGGTCCCACGCCCAAAGAGCCAGGAGGGAAAACTATGCCTTGTTCTAAAGCTCTTTGGGAACCGCTTGCGTAGCCCCACAGACCTCGGTGCTGCAGGCTTTCCTGCTGCCTTCAGCCTCAAAACCACCCTTACTCACATGGCGCCAAGCCAGGCCCAAAAATGGCCATATGTTTGGAGATTGGTCCCACGCCCAAAGAGCCAGCAGGGAAAACTATGCCTTGTACTAAAGCTCTTTGGGAACCGCTTGCGTAGCCCCACAAACTTGCAGGCTGCAGACTTTCATGCTGCCTTCAGCCCCAAAACCACCCTTTCCCACTTGGCGCCGCGACAGGCCCAAAAATGGCCATATGTCTGGAGACTGGTCCCACGCCCAAGAGCCATCAGGGAAAACTATGCCTTGTTCTAAAGCTCTTTGGGAACCGCTTGCGTAGCCCCACACACCTGGGGGCTGCAGGCTTTCCTGCTGCCTTCAGCCTCAAAACCACCCTTTCCCACTTGGCGCCGCGCCGGGCACAAAAATGGCCATATGTCTAGAGACTGGTCCCACGCCCAAAGAGCCAGCAGGGAAAACTATGCCTTGTTCTAAAGCTCTTTGGGAACCGCTTGCGTGGTTCCACAAACCTGCGGGCTGCAGACTTTCATGCTGCCTTCAGCCTCAAAACCACCCTTTCCCACTTGGCCCCGCGCCAGGCACAAAAATGGCCATATGTCTGGAGACTGGTCCCACTCCCAAAGAGCCAGCAGGGAAAACTATGCCTTGTTCTAAAGCTCTTTGGGAACCGCTTGCGTAGCCCCACACACCTGCGGGCTGCAGGCTTTCCTGCTGCCTTCAGCCTCAAAAGAGCCCTTTCCCACTTGGCGCCGCGCCAGGCCCAAAAATGGCCATATGTCTGGAGACTGGTCCCACGCCCAAAGAGCCAGCAAGGAAAACTATGCCTTGTTCTAAAGCTCTTTGGGAACCGCTTGCATAGCCCCACACACCTGGGGGCTGCAGGCTTTCCTGCTCTCTTCAGCCTCAAAAGCACCCTTTCCCACTTGGCGCCACGCCAGGCACAAAAATGGCCATATGTCTGGAGATTGGTCCCACGCCCAAAGAGCCAGCAGGGAAAACTATGCCTTGTTCTAAAGCTCTTTGGGAACCGCTTGCGTAGCCCCACACACCTGGGGGCTGCAGGCTTTCCTGCTGCCTTCAGCCTCAAAACCACCCTTTCCCACTTTGCGCCATGCCAGGCCTAAAAATGGCCATATGTCTGGAGACTCGTCCCTTTCCCAAAGAGCCAGCAGGGAAAACTATGCCTTGTTCTAAAGCTCTTTGGGAACCGCTTGCGTAGCCCCACACACCTGGGGGCTGCAAGCTTTCCTGCTGCCTTCAGCCTCAAAAGCACCCTTTCCCACTTGGCGCCACGCCAGGCACAAAAATGGCCATATGTCTGGAGGTTGGTCCCTCGCCCAATGAGCCAGCAGGGAAAACTATGCCTTGTTCTAAAGCTCTTTGGGAACCGCTTGCGTAGCCCCAGAGACCTGGGGGCTGCAGGCTTTCCTGCTGCCTTCAGCCTCAAAACCACCCTTTCCCACTCGGCGCCGCGCCAGGCACCAAAATGGCCATATTTCTGGAGATTGGTCCCGCGCCCAAAGAGCCAGCAGGGAAAACTATGCCTTGTTCTAAAGCTCTTTGGGAACCGCTTGCGTGGCCCACAGACCTGGGGGCTGCAGACTTTCCTGCTGCCTTCAGACTCAAAAAGCACCCTTTCCCACTTGGCGCCGCGTCAGGCCCAAAAATGGCCATATGTCTGGAGACTGGTCCCACGCCCAAAGAGCCAGCAGGGAAAACTATGCCTTGTTCTAAAGCTCTTTGGGAACCGCTTGCGTAGCCCCACACACCTGGGGGCTGCAGGCTTTCCTGCTCTCTTCAGCCTCAAAAGCACCCTTTCCCACTTGGCGCCACGCCAGGCACAAAAATGGCCATATGTCTGGAGGTTGGTCCCACGCCCAAAGAGCCAGCAGGGAAAACTATGCCTTGTTCTAAAGCTCTTTTGGAACCGCTTGCGTAGCCCCACACACCTGGGGGCTGCAGGCTTTCCTGCTGCCTTCAGCCTCAAAAGCACCCTTTCCCACTTGGCGCCGCGCCAGGCCCAAAAATGGCCATATGTCTGGAGATTGGTCCCACGCCCAAAGAGCCAGCAGGGAAAACTATGCCTTGTTCTAAAGATCTTTGGGAACCTCTTGCGTAGCCCCACACACCTGGGGGCTGCAGGCTTTCCTGCTCTCTTCAGCCTCAAAACCACCCTTTCCCACTTGGCGCCACGCCAGGCACAAAAATGGCCATATGTCTGGAGGTTGGTCCCACGCCCAAAGAGCCAGCAGGGAAAACTATGCCTTGTTCTAAAGCTCTTTGGGAACCGCTTGCGTAGCCCCACACACCTGGGGGCTGCAGGCTTTCCTGCTGCCTTCAGCCTCAAAAGCACCCTTTCCCACTTGGCGCCGCGCCAGGCCCAAAAATGGCCATATGTCTGGAGATTGGTCCCACGCCCAAAGAGCCAGCAGGGAAAACTATGCCTTGTTCTAAAGATCTTTGGGCACCTCTTGCGTAGCCCCACACACCTGGGGGCTGCAGGCTTTCCTGCTGCCTTCAGCCTCAAAAGCACCCTTTCCCACTTGGCGCCACGCCAGGCACAAAAATGGCCATATGTCTGGAGGTTGGTCCCACGCCCAAAGAGCCAGCAGGGAAAACTATGCCTTGTTCTAAAGCTCTTTGGGAACCACTTGCGTAGCCCCACACACCTGGGGGCTGCAGGCTTTCCTGCTGCCTTCAGCCTCAAAAGCACCCTTTCCCACTTGGCCCCATGCCAGGCCCAAAAATGGCCATATGTCTGGAGATTGGTCCCACGCCCAAAGAGCCAGCAGGGAAAACTATGCCTTGTTCTAAAGCTCTTTGGGAACCGCTTGCGTAGCCCCACACACCTGGGGGCTGCAGGCTTTCCTGCTGCCTTCAGCCTCAAAACCACCCTATCCCACTTGGCGCCGCGCCAGGCCCAAAAATGGCCATATGTCTGGAGACTGGTCCCACGCCCAAAGAGCCAGGAGGGAAAACTATGCCTTGTTCTAAAGCTCTTTGGGAACCGCTTGCGTAGCCCCACACACCTGGGGGCTGCAGGCTTTCCTGCTGCCTTCAGCCTCAAAAGCACCCTTTCCCACTTGGCGCCACGCCAGGCCCAAAAATGGCCATATGTCTGGAGACTGGTCCCACGCCCAAAGAGCCAGCAGGGAAAACTATGCCTTGTTCTAAAGCTCTTTTGGAACCGCTTGCGTAGCCCCACACACCTGGGGGCTGCAGGCTTTCCTGCTGCCTTCAGCCTCAAAACCACCCTTTCCCACTTGGCCCCGCGCCAGGCACAAAAATGGCCATATGTCTGGAGACTGGTCCCTTTCCCAAAGAGCCAGCAGGGAAAACTATGCCTTGTTCTAAAGCTCTTTGGGAACCGCTTGCGTAGCCCCACACACCTGGGGGCTGCAGGCTTTTCTGGCACTTTCAGCCTCAAAACCACCCTTTCCCACATGGCGTCACGCCAGGCACAAAAATGGCTATATGTCTAGAGACTGGTCCCTTTCCCAAAGAGCCAGCAGGGAAAACTATGCCTTGTTCTAAAGCTCTTTGGGAACCGCTTGCGTAACCCCACACACCTGGGGGCTGCAGGCTTTCCTGCTCTCTTCAGCCTCAAAACCACCCTTTCCAACTTGGCCCCGCGCCAGGCACGAAAATGGCCATATGTCTGGAGACTGGTCCCACGCCCAAAGAGCCAGCAGGGAAAACTATGCCTTGTTCTAAAGCTCTTTGGGAACCGCTTGCGTGGTTCCACAAACCTGCGGGCTGCAGACTTTCATGCTGCCTTCAGCCTCAAAACCACCCTTTCCCACATGGCGTCACGCCAGGCACAAAAATGGCCATATGTCTGGAGACTGGTCCCACGCCCAAAGACCCAGCAGGGAAAACTATGCCTTGTTCTAAAGCTCTTTGGGAACCGCTTGCGTAGCCCCACACACCTGCGGGCTGCAGGCTTTCCTGCTGCCTTCAGCCTCAAAAGCACCCTTTCCCACTTGGCGCCACGCCAGGCACAAAAATGGCCATATGTCTGGAGATTGGACCCACGCCCAAAGAGCCAGCAGGGAAAACTATGCCTTGTACTAAAGCTCTTTTGGAACCGCTTGCGTAGCCCCACACACCTGGGGGCTGCAGGATTTCCTGCTGCCTTCAGCCTCAAAACCACCCATTCCAACTTGGCCCCGCGCCAGGCCCAAAAATGGCCATATGTCTGGAGACTGGTCCCACGCCCAAAGAGCCAGGAGGGAAAACTATGCCTTGTTCTAAAGCTCTTTGGGAACCGCTTGCGTAGCCCCACAGACCTCGGTGCTGCAGGCTTTCCTGCTGCCTTCAGCCTCAAAACCACCCTTACTCACATGGCGCCAAGCCAGGCCCAAAAATGGCCATATGTTTGGAGATTGGTCCCACGCCCAAAGAGCCAGCAGGGAAAACTATGCCTTGTACTAAAGCTCTTTGGGAACCGCTTGCGTAGCCCCACAAACTTGCGGGCTGCAGATATTCATGCTGCCTTCAGCCCCAAAACCACCCTTTCCCACTTGGCGCCGCGCCAGGCCCAAAAATGGCCATATGTCTGGAGACTGGTCCCACGCCCAAAGAGCCAGCAGGGAAAACTATGCCTTGTTCTAAAGCTCTTTGGGAACCGCTTGCGTAGCCCCACACACCTGGGGGCTGCAGGCTTTCCTGCTGCCTTCAGCCTCAAAACCACCCTTTCCCACTTGGCGCCGCGCCGGGCACAAAAATGGCCATATGTCTAGAGACTGGTCCCACGCCCAAAGAGCCAGCAGGGAAAACTATGCCTTGTTCTAAAGCTCTTTGGGAACCGCTTGCGTGGTTCCACAAACCTGCGGGCTGCAGACTTTCATGCTGCCTTCAGCCTCAAAACCACCCTTTCCCACTTGGCCCCGCGCCAGGCCCAAAAATGGCCATATGTCTGGAGACTGGTCCCACTCCCAAAGAGCCAGCAGGGAAAACTATGCCTTGTTCTAAAGCTCTTTGGGAACCGCTTGCGTAGCCCCACACACCTGCGGGCTGCAGGCTTTCCTGCTGCCTTCAGCCTCAAAAGAGCCCTTTCCCACTTGGCGCCGCGCCAGGCCCAAAAATGGCCATATGTCTGGAGACTGGTCCCACGCCCAAAGAGCCAGCAGGGAAAACTATGCCTTGTTCTAAAGCTCTTTGGGAACCGCTTGCATAGCCCCACACACCTGGGGGCTGCAGGCTTTCCTGCTCTCTTCAGCCTCAAAAGCACCCTTTCCCACTTGGCCCCGCGCCAGGCACAAAAATGGCCATATGTCTGGAGACTGGTCCCTTTCCCAAAGAGCCAGCAGGGAAAACTATGCCTTGTTCTAAAGCTCTTTGGGAACCGCTTGCGTAGCCCCACACACCTGGGGGCTGCAGGCTTTTCTGGCACTTTCAGCCTCAAAACCACCCTTTCCCACATGGCGTCACGCCAGGCACAAAAATGGCTATATGTCTAGAGACTGGTCCCTTTCCCAAAGAGCCAGCAGGGAAAACTATGCCTTGTACTAAAGCTCTTTGGGAACCGCTTGCGTAACCCCACACACCTGGGGGCTGCAGGCTTTCCTGCTCTCTTCAGCCTCAAAACCACCCTTTCCAACTTGGCCCCGCGCCAGGCACGAAAATGGCCATATGTCTGGAGACTGGTCCCACGCCCAAAGAGCCAGCAGGGAAAACTATGCCTTGTTCTAAAGCTCTTTGGGAACCGCTTGCGTGGTTCCACAAACCTGCGGGCTGCAGACTTTCATGCTGCCTTCAGCCTCAAAACCACCCTTTCCCACATGGCGTCACGCCAGGCACAAAAATGGCCATATGTCTGGAGACTGGTCCCACGCCCAAAGAGCCAGCAGGGAAAACTATGCCTTGTTCTAAAGCTCTTTGGGAACCGCTTGCGTAGCCCCACACACCTGCGGGCTGCAGGCTTTCCTGCTCTCTTCAGCCTCAAAAGCACCCTTTCCCACTTGGCGCCACGCCAGGCACAAAAATGGCCATATGTCTGGAGATTGGACCCACGCCCAAAGAGCCAGCAGGGAAAACTATGCCTTGTTCTAAAGCTCTTTTGGAACCGCTTGCGTAGCCCCACACACCTGGGGGCTGCAGGATTTCCTGCTGCCTTCAGCCTCAAAACCACCCATTCCAACTTGGCCCCGCGCCAGGCCCAAAAATGGCCATATGTCTGGAGACTGGTCCCACGCCCAAAGAGCCAGGAGGGAAAACTATGCCTTGTTCTAAAGCTCTTTGGGAACCGCTTGCGTAGCCCCACAGACCTCGGTGCTGCAGGCTTTCCTGCTGCCTTCAGCCTCAAAACCACCCTTACTCACATGGCGCCAAGCCAGGCCCAAAAATGGCCATATGTTTGGAGATTGGTCCCACGCCCAAAGAGCCAGCAGGGAAAACTATGCCTTGTACTAAAGCTCTTTGGGAACCGCTTGCGTAGCCCCACAAACTTGCGGGCTGCAGATATTCATGCTGCCTTCAGCCCCAAAACCACCCTTTCCCACTTGGCGCCGCGCCAGGCCCAAAAATGGCCATATGTCTGGAGACTGGTCCCACGCCCAAAGAGCCAGCAGGGAAAACTATGCCTTGTTCTAAAGCTCTTTGGGAACCGCTTGCGTAGCCCCACACACCTGGGGGCTGCAGGCTTTCCTGCTGCCTTCAGCCTCAAAACCACCCTTTCCCACTTGGCGCCGCGCCGGGCACAAAAATGGCCATATGTCTAGAGACTGGTCCCACGCCCAAAGAGCCAGCAGGGAAAACTATGCCTTGTTCTAAAGCTCTTTGGGAACCGCTTGCGTGGTTCCACAAACCTGCGGGCTGCAGACTTTCATGCTGCCTTCAGCCTCAAAACCACCCTTTCCCACTTGGCCCCGCGCCAGGCCCAAAAATGGCCATATGTCTGGAGACTGGTCCCACGCCCAAAGAGCCAGCAGGGAAAACTATGCCTTGTTCTAAAGCTCTTTGGGAACCGCTTGCGTAGCCCCACACACCTGCGGGCTGCAGGCTTTCCTGCTGCCTTCAGCCTCAAAAGAGCCCTTTCCCACTTGGCGCCGCGCCAGGCCCAAAAATGGCCATATGTCTGGAGACTGGTCCCACGCCCAAAGAGCCAGCAGGGAAAACTATGCCTTGTTCTAAAGCTCTTTGGGAACCGCTTGCATAGCCCCACACACCTGGGGGCTGCAGGCTTTCCTGCTCTCTTCAGCCTCAAAAGCACCCTTTCCCACTTGGCGCCACGCCAGGCACAAAAATGGCCATATGTCTGGAGATTGGTCCCACGCCCAAAGAGCCAGCAGGGAAAACTATGCCTTGTTCTAAAGCTCTTTTGGAACCGCTTGCGTAGCCCCACAGACCTGGGGGCTGCAGGCTTTCCTGCTGCCTTCAGCCTCAAAACCACCCTTTCCCACTTTGCGCCATGCCAGGCCCAAAAATGGCCATATGTCTGGAGACTCGTCCCTTTCCCAAAGAGCCAGCAGGGAAAACTATGCCTTGTTCTAAAGCTCTTTGGGAACCGCTTGCGTAGCCCCACAGACCTGGGGGCTGCAAGCTTTCCTGCTGCCTTCAGCCTCAAAAGCACCCTTTCCCACTTGGCGCCACGCCAGGCACAAAAATGGCCATATGTCTGGAGGTTGGTCCCTCGCCCAATGAGCCAGCAGGGAAAACTATGCCTTGTTCTAAAGCTCTTTGGGAACCGCTTGCGTAGCCCCACAGACCTGGGGGCTGCAGGCTTTCCTGCTGCCTTCAGCCTCAAAACCACCCTTTCCCACTCGGCGCCGCGCCAGGCACCAAAATGGCCATATTTCTGGAGATTGGTCCCGCGCCCAAAGAGCCAGCAGGGAAAACTATGCCTTGTTCTAAAGCTCTTTGGGAACCGCTTGCGTGGCCCACAGACCTGGGGGCTGCAGACTTTCCTGCTGCCTTCAGACTCAAAAAGCACCCTTTCCCACTTGGCGCCGCGTCAGGCCCAAAAATGGCCATATGTCTGGAGACTGGTCCCACGCCCAAAGAGCCAGCAGGGAAAACTATGCCTTGTTCTAAAGCTCTTTGGGAACCGCTTGCGTAGCCCCACACACCTGGGGGCTGCAGGCTTTCCTGCTCTCTTCAGCCTCAAAAGCACCCTTTCCCACTTGGCGCCACGCCAGGCACAAAAATGGCCATATGTCTGGAGGTTGGTCCCACGCCCAAAGAGCCAGCAGGGAAAACTATGCCTTGTTCTAAAGCTCTTTGGGAACCGCTTGCGTAGCCCCACACACCTGGGGGCTGCAGGCTTTCCTGCTGCCTTCAGCCTCAAAACCACCCTATCCCACTTGGCGCCGCGCCAGGCCCAAAAATGGCCATATGTCTAGAGACTGGTCCCACGCCCAAAGAGCCAGCAGGGAAAACTATGCCTTGTTCTAAAGCTCTTTGGGAACCGCTTGCGTAGCCCCACACACCTGGGGGCTGCAGGCTTTCCTGCTGCCTTCAGCCTCAAAAGCACCCTTTCCCACTTGGCGCCATGCCAGGCCCAAAAATGGCCATATGTCTGGAGACTGGTCCCACGCCCAAAGAGCCAGCAGGGAAAACTATGCCTTGTTCTAAAGCTCTTTGGGAACGGCTTGCGTAGCCCCACACACCTGGGGGCTGCAGGCTTTCCTGCTGCCTTCAGCCTCAAAACCACCCTTTCCCACTTGGCCCCGCGCCAGGCACAAAAATGGCCATATGTCTGGAGACTGGTCCCTTTCCCAAAGAGCCAGGAGGGAAAACTATGCCTTGTTCTAAAGCTCTTTGGGAACGGCTTGCGTAGCCCCACACACCTGGGGGCTGCAGGCTTTTCTGGCACCTTCAGCCTCAAAACCACCCTTTCCCACATGGCGTCACGCCAGGCACAAAAATGGCCATATGTCTGGAGATTGGTCCCACGCCCAAAGAGCCAGCAGGGAAAACTATGCCTTGTTCTAAAGCTCTTTGGGAACCGCTTGCGTAGCCCCACACACCTGGGGGCTGCAGGCTTTCCTGCTGCCTTCAGCCTCAAAAGCACCCTTTCCTACTTGGCGCCACGCCAGGCCCAAAAATGGCCATATGTCTGGAGACTGGTCCCACGCCCAAAGAGCCAGCAGGGAAAACTATGCCTTGTTCTAAAGCTCTTTGGGAACCGCTTGCGTAGCCCCACACACCTGGGGGCTGCAGGCTTTCCTGCTGCCTTCAGCCTCAAAAGCACCCTTTCCCACTTGGCGCCGCGCCAGGCCCAAAAATGGCCATATGTCTGGAGATTGGTCCCACGCCCAAAGAGCCAGCAGGGAAAACTATGCCTTGTTCTAAAGATCTTTGGGAACCTCTTGCGTAGCCCCACACACCTGGGGGCTGCAGGCTTTCCTGCTCTCTTCAGCCTCAAAACCACCCTTTCCCACTTGGCGCCACGCCAGGCACAAAAATGGCCATATGTCTGGAGGTTGGTCCCACGCCCAAAGAGCCAGCAGGGAAAACTATGCCTTGTTCTAAAGCTCTTTGGGAACGGCTTGCGTAGCCCCACACACCTGGGGGCTGCAGGCTTTCCTGCTGCCTTCAGCCTCAAAAGCACCCTTTCCCACTTGGCGCCGCGCCAGGCCCAAAAATGGCCATATGTCTGGAGATTGGTCCCACGCCCAAAGAGCCAGCAGGGAAAACTATGCCTTGTTCTAAAGATCTTTGGGCACCTCTTGCGTAGCCCCACACACCTGGGGGCTGCAGGCTTTCCTGCTGCCTTCAGCCTCAAAACCACCCTTTCCCACTTGGCGCCACGCCAGGCACAAAAATGGCCATATGTCTGGAGGTTGGTCCCACGCCCAAAGAGCCAGCAGGGAAAACTATGCCTTGTTCTAAAGCTCTTTGGGAACCACTTGCGTAGCCCCACACACCTGGGGGCTGCAGGCTTTCCTGCTGCCTTCAGCCTCAAAAGCACCCTTTCCCACTTGGCCCCATGCCAGGCCCAAAAATGGCCATATGTCTGGAGATTGGTCCCACGCCCAAAGAGCCAGCAGGGAAAACTATGCCTTGTTCTAAAGCTCTTTGGGAACCGCTTGCGTAGCCCCACACACCTGGGGGCTGCAGGCTTTCCTGCTGCCTTCAGCCTCAAAACCACCCTATCCCACTTGGCGCCGCGCCAGGCCCAAAAATGGCCATATGTCTAGAGACTGGTCCCACGCCCAAAGAGCCAGGAGGGAAAACTATGCCTTCTTCTAAAGCTCTTTGGGAACCGCTTGCGTAGCCCCACACACCTGGGGGCTGCAGGCTTTCCTGCTGCCTTCAGCCTCAAAAGCACCCTTTCCCACTTGGCGCCACGCCAGGCCCAAAAATGGCCATATGTCTGGAGACTGGTCCCACGCCCAAAGAGCCAGCAGGGAAAACTATGCCTTGTTCTAAAGCTCTTTGGGAACCGCTTGCGTAGCCCCACACACCTGGGGGCTGCAGGCTTTCCTGCTGCCTTCAGCCTCAAAACCACCCTTTCCCACTTGGCCCCGCGCCAGGCACAAAAATGGCCATATGTCTGGAGACTGGTCCCTTTCCCAAAGAGCCAGCAGGGAAAACTATGCCTTGTTCTAAAGCTCTTTGGGAACCGCTTGCGTAGCCCCACACACCTGGGGGCTGCAGGCTTTTCTGGCACTTTCAGCCTCAAAACCACCCTTTCCCACATGGCGTCACGCCAGGCACAAAAATGGCTATATGTCTAGAGACTGGTCCCTTTCCCAAAGAGCCAGCAGGGAAAACTATGCCTTGTACTAAAGCTCTTTGGGAACCGCTTGCGTAACCCCACACACCTGGGGGCTGCAGGCTTTCCTGCTCTCTTCAGCCTCAAAACCACCCTTTCCAACTTGGCCCCGCGCCAGGCACGAAAATGGCCATATGTCTGGAGACTGGTCCCACGCCCAAAGAGCCAGCAGGGAAAACTATGCCTTGTTCTAAAGCTCTTTGGGAACCGCTTGCGTGGTTCCACAAACCTGCGGGCTGCAGACTTTCATGCTGCCTTCAGCCTCAAAACCACCCTTTCCCACATGGCGTCACGCCAGGCACAAAAATGGCCATATGTCTGGAGACTGGTCCCACGCCCAAAGAGCCAGCAGGGAAAACTATGCCTTGTTCTAAAGCTCTTTGGGAACCGCTTGCGTAGCCCCACACACCTGGGGGCTGCAGGCTTTCCTGCTCTCTTCAGCCTCAAAAGCACCCTTTCCCACTTGGCGCCACGCCAGGCACAAAAATGGCCATATGTCTGGAGATTGGACCCACGCCCAAAGAGCCAGCAGGGAAAACTATGCCTTGTTCTAAAGCTCTTTTGGAACCGCTTGCGTAGCCCCACACACCTGGGGGCTGCAGGATTTCCTGCTGCCTTCAGCCTCAAAACCACCCATTCCAACTTGGCCCCGCGCCAGGCCCAAAAATGGCCATATGTCTGGAGACTGGTCCCACGCCCAAAGAGCCAGGAGGGAAAACTATGCCTTGTTCTAAAGCTCTTTGGGAACCGCTTGCGTAGCCCCACAGACCTCGGTGCTGCAGGCTTTCCTGCTGCCTTCAGCCTCAAAACCACCCTTACTCACATCTCACCAAGCCAGGCCCAAAAATGGCCATATGTTTGGAGATTGGTCCCACGCCCAAAGAGCCAGCAGGGAAAACTATGCCTTGTACTAAAGCTCTTTGGGAACCGCTTGCGTAGCCCCACAAACTTGCGGGCTGCAGATATTCATGCTGCCTTCAGCCCCAAAACCACCCTTTCCCACTTGGCGCCGCGCCAGGCCCAAAAATGGCCATATGTCTGGAGACTGGTCCCACGCCCAAAGAGCCAGCAGGGAAAACTATGCCTTGTTCTAAAGCTCTTTGGGAACCGCTTGCGTAGCCCCACACACCTGCGGGCTGCAGGCTTTCCTGCTGCCTTCAGCCTCAAACCCACCCTTTCCCACTCGGCGCCGCGCCAGGCACAAAAATGGCCATATGTCTGGAGATTGGTCCCACGCCCAAAGAGCCAGCAGGGAAAACTATGCCTTGTTCTAAAGCTCTTTGGGAACCGCTTGCGTGGCCCACAGACCTGGGGGCTGCAGACTTTCCTGCTGCCTTCAGACTCAAAAAGCACCCTTTCCCACTTGGCGCCGCGTCAGGCCCAAAAATGGCCATATGTCTGGAGACTGGTCCCACGCCCAAAGAGCCAGCAGGGAAAACTATGCCTTGTTCTAAAGCTCTTTGGGAACCGCTTGCGTAGCCCCACACACCTGGGGGCTGCAGGCTTTCCTGCTCTCTTCAGCCTCAAAAGCACCCTTTCCCACTTGGCGCCGCGCCAGGCACAAAAATGGCCATATATCTGGAGGTTGGTCCCACGCCCAAAGAGCCAGCAGGGAAAACTATGCCTTGTTCTAAAGCTCTTTGGGAACCGCTTGCGTAGCCCCACACACCTGGGGGCTGCAGGCTTTCCTGCTGCCTTCAGCCTCAAAACCACCCTATCCCACTTGGCGCCGCGCCAGGCACAAAAATGGCCATATGTCTGGAGTCTGGTCCCACGCCCAAAGAGCCAGCAGGGAAAACTATGCCTTGTTCTAAAGCTCTTTGGGAACGGCTTGCGTAGCCCCACACACCTGGGGGCTGCAGGCTTTCCTGCTGCCTTCAGCCTCAAAACCACCCTTTCCCACTTGGCGCCGCGCCAGGCACAAAAATGGCCATATGTCTGGAGACTGGTCCCTTTCCCAAAGAGCCAGGAGGGAAAACTATGCCTTGTTCTAAAGCTCTTTGGGAACGGCTTGCGTAGCCCCACACACCTGGGGGCTGCAGGCTTTTCTGGCACCTTCAGCCTCAAAACCACCCTTTCCCACATGGCGTCACGCCAGGCACAAAAATGGCCATATGTCTGGAGATTGGTCCCACGCCCAAAGAGCCAGCAGGGAAAACTATGCCTTGTTCTAAAGCTCTTTGGGAACCGCTTGCGTAGCCCCACAGACCTGGGGGCTGCAGGCTTTCCTGCTGCCTTCAGCCTCAAAAGCACCCTTTCCCACTTGGCGCCACGCCAGGCCCAAAAATGGCCATATGTCTGGAGACTGGTCCCACGCCCAAAGAGCCAGCAGGGAAAACTATGCCTTGTTCTAAAGCTCTTTTGGAACCGCTTGCGTAGCCCCACACACCTGGGGGCTGCAGGCTTTCCTGCTGCCTTCAGCCTCAAAAGCACCCTTTCCCACTTGGCGCCGCGCCAGGCCCAAAAATGGCCATATGTCTGGAGATTGGTCCCACGCCCAAAGAGCCAGCAGGGAAAACTATGCCTTATTCTAAAGATCTTTGGGAACCTCTTGCGTAGCCCCACACACCTGGGGGCTGCAGGCTTTCCTGCTCTCTTCAGCCTCAAAAGCACCCTTTCCCACTTGGCGCCACGCCAGGCACAAAAATGGCCATATGTCTGGAGGTTGGTCCCACGCCCAAAGAGCCAGCAGGGAAAACTATGCCTTGTTCTAAAGCTCTTTGGGAACCACTTGCGTAGCCCCACACACCTGGGGGCTGCAGGCTTTCCTGCTGCCTTCAGCCTCAAAAGCACCCTTTCCCACTTGGCCCCATGCCAGGCCCAAAAATGGCCATATGTCTGGAGATTGGTCCCACGCCCAAAGAGCCAGCAGGGAAAACTATGCCTTGTTCTAAAGCTCTTTGGGAACCGCTTGCGTAGCCCCACACACCTGGGGGCTGCAGGCTTCCCTGCTGCCTTCAGCCTCAAAACCACCCTATCCCACTTGGCGCCGCGCCAGGCCCAAAAATGGCCATATGTCTAGAGACTGGTCCCACGCCCAAAGAGCCAGGAGGGAAAACTATGCCTTGTTCTAAAGCTCTTTGGGAACCGCTTGCGTAGCCCCACACACCTGGGGGCTGCAGGCTTTCCTGCTGCCTTCAGCCTCAAAAGCACCCTTTCCCACTTGGCGCCACGCCAGGCCCAAAAATGGCCATATGTCTGGAGACTGGTCCCACGCCCAAAGAGCCAGCAGGGAAAATTATGCCTTGTTCTAAAGCTCTTTGGGAACCGCTTGCGTAGCCCCACACACCTGGGGGCTGCAGGCTTTCCTGCTGCCTTCAGCCTCAAAACCACCCTTTCCCACTTGGCCCCGCTCCAGGCACAAAAATGGCCATATGTCTGGAGACTGGTCCCTTTCCCAAAGAGCCAGGAGGGAAAACTATGCCTTGTTCTAAAGCTCTTTGGGAACCGCTTGCGTAGCCCCACACACCTGACGGCTGCAGGCTTTTCTGGCACCTTCAGCCTCAAAACCACCCTTTCCCACATGGCGTCACGCCAGGCCCAAAAATGGCCATATGTCTGGAGATTGGTCCCACGCCCAAAGAGCCAGCAGGGAAAACTATGCCTTGTTCTAAAGCTCTTTGGGAACCGCTTGCGTAGCCCCACAAACTTGCGGGCTGCAGACTTTCATGCTGCCTTCAGCCTCAAAACCACCCTTTCCCACTTGGCCCCGTGCCAGGCACAAAAATGGCCATATGTCTAGAGACTGGTCCCACGCCCAAAGAGCCAGCAGGGAAAACTATGCCTTGTTCTAAAGCTCTTTGGGAACCGCTTGCGTAGCCCCACACACCTGGGGGCTGCAGGCTTTCCTGCTGCCTTCAGCCTCAAAAGCACCCTTTCCCACTTGGCCCCATGCCAGGCCCAAAAATGGCCATATGTCTGGAGATTGGTCCCACGCCCAAAGAGCCAGCAGGGAAAACTATGCCTTGTTCTAAAGCTCTTTGGGAACCGCTTGCGTAGCCCCACAGACCTGGGGGCTGCAGGCTTTCCTGCTGCCTTCAGCCTCAAAACCACCCTATCCCACTTGGCGCCGCGCCAGGCCCAAAAATGGCCATATGTCTGGAGACTGGTCCCACGCCCAAAGACCCAGCAGGGAAAACTATGCCTTGTTCTAAAGCTCTTTGGGAACCTCTTGCGTAGCCCCACACACCTGGGGGCTGCAGGCTTTCCTGCTGCCTTCAGCCTCAAAACCACCCTTTCCCACTTGGCCCCGCGCCAGGCACAAAAATGGCCATATGTCTGGAGACTGGTCCCTTTCCCAAAGAGCCAGCAGGGAAAACTATGCCTTGTTCTAAAGCTCTTTCGGAACCACTTGCGTAGCCCCACACACCTGGGGGCTGCAGGCTTTTCTGGCACCTTCAGCCTCAAAACCACCCTTTCCCACATGGCGTCACGCCAGGCAAAAAAATGGCTATATGTCTAGAGACTGGTCCCTTTCCCAAAGAGCCAGCAGGGAAAACTATGCCTTGTACTAAAGCTCTTTGGGAACCGCTTGCGTAACCCCACACACCTGGGGGCTGCAGGCTTTCCTGCTGCCTTCAGCCTCAAAACCACCCTTTCCAACTTGGCCCCGCGCCAGGCACGAAAATGGCCATATGTCTGGAGACTGGTCCCACGCCCAAAGAGCCAGCAGGGAAAACTATGCCTTGTTCTAAAGCTCTTTGGGAACCGCTTGCGTGGTTCCACAAACCTGCGGTCTGCAGACTTTCATGCTGCCTTCAGCCTCAAAACCACCCTTTCCCACTTGGCCCCGCGCCAGGCCCAAAAATGGCCATATGTCTGGAGACTGGTCCCACGCCCAAAGAGCCAGCAGGGAAAACTATGCCTTGTTCTAAAGCTCTTTGGGAACCGCTTGCGTAGCCCCACACACCTGCGGGCTGCAGGCTTTCCTGCTCTCTTCAGCCTCAAAAGCACCCTTTCCCACTTGGCGCCACGCCAGGCACAAAAATGGCCATATGTCTGGAGATTGGACCCATGCCCAAAGAGCCAGCAGGGAAAACTATGCCTTGTTCTAAAGCTCTTTTGGAACCGCTTGCGTAGCCCCACACACCTGGGGGCTGCAGGATTTCCTGCTGCCTTCAGCCTCAAAACCACCCTTTCCCACTTGGCGCCGCGCCAGGCCCAAAAATGGCCATATGTCTGGAGATTGGTCCCACGCCCAAAGAGCCAGCAGGGAAAACTATGCCTTGTTCTAAAGCTCTTTTGGAACCGCTTGCGTAGCCCCACAGACCTGGGGGCAGGAGGCTTTCCTGCTGCCTTCAGCCTCAAAACCACCCATTCCAACTTGGCCCCGCGCCAGGCCCAAAAATGGCCATATGTCTGGAGACTGGTCCCACGCCCAAAGAGCCAGCAGGGAAAACTATGCCTTGTACTAAAGCTCTTTGGGAACCGCTTGCTTAGCCCCACAAACTTGCGGGCTGCAGATATTCATGCTGCCTTCAGCCCCAAAACCACCCTTTCCCACTTGGCGCCGCGCCAGGCCCAAAAATGGCCATATGTCTGGAGACTGGTCCCTTTCCCAAAGAGCCAGCAGGGAAAACTATGCCTTGTTCTAAAGCTCTTTGGGAACCGCTTGCGTAGCCCCACAGACCTCGGTGCTGCAGGCTTTCCTGCTGCCTTCAGCCTCAAAACCACCCTTACTCACATGGCGCCAAGCCAGGCCCAAAAATGGCCATATGTTTGGAGATTGGTCCCACGCCCAAAGAGCCAGCAGGGAAAACTATGCCTTGTACTAAAGCTCTTTGGGAACCGCTTGCTTAGCCCCACAAACTTGCGGGCTGCAGATATTCATGCTGCCTTCAGCCCCAAAACCACCCTTTCCCACTTGGCGCCGCGCCAGGCCCAAAAATGGCCATATGTCTGGAGACTGGTCCCTTTCCCAAAGAGCCAGCAGGGAAAACTATGCCTTGTTCTAAAGCTCTTTGGGAACCGCTTGCGTAGCCCCACACACCTGGGGGCTGCAGGCTTTCCTGTTCTCTTCAGCCTCAAAAGCACCCTTTCCCACATGGCGTCACGCCAGGCACAAAAATGGCCATATGTCTGGAGATTGGTCCCACGCGCAAAGAGCCAGCAGGGAAAACTATGCCTTGTACTAAAGCTCTTTGGGAACCGCTTGCGTAGCCCCACAGACCTGGGGGCTGCAGGCTTTCCTGCTGCCTTCAGCCTCAAAACCACCCTTTCCCACTTGGCCCCGTGCCAGGCACCAAAATGGCCATATGTCTGGAGACTGGTCCCTTTCCCAAAGAGCCAGCAGGGAAAACTATGCCTTGTTCTAAAGCTCTTTGGGAACCGCTTGCGTGGCCCCACAGACCTGCGGGCTGCAGACTTTCCTGCTGCCTTCAGCCTCAAACCCACCCTTTCCCACTTGGCGCCGCGCCAGGCACAAAAATGGCCATATGTCTGGAGGTTGGTCCCGCGCCCAAAGAGCCAGCAGGGAAAACTATGCCTTGTTCTAAAGCTCTTTGGGAACCGCTTGCGTAGCCCCACACACCTGGGGGCTGCAGGCTTTCCTGCTCTCTTCAGCCTCAAAACCACCCTTTCCCACTTGGCGCCGCGCCAGGCCCAAAAATGGCCATATGTCTAGAGACTGGTCCCACGCCCAAAGAGCCAGCAGGGAAAACTATGCCTTGTTCTAAAGCTCTTTGGGAACCGCTTGCGTAGCCCCAGAGACCTGGGGGCTGCAGGCTTTCCTGCTGCCTTCAGCCTCAAATCCACCCTTTCCCACTCGGCGCCGCGCCAGGCACAAAAATGGCCATATGTCTGGAGATTGGTTCCACGCCCAAAGAGCCAGCAGGGAAAATTATGCCTTGTTCTAAAGCTCTTTGGGAACCGCTTGCGTAGCCCCACACACCTGGGGGCTGCAGGCTTTCCTGCTGCCTTCAGCCTCAAAACCACCCTTTCCCACTTGGCGCCGCGCCAGGCACAAAAATGGCCATATGTCTAGAGACTGGTCCCACGCCCAAAGAGCCAGCAGGGAAAACTATGCCTTGTTCTAAAGCTCTTTGGGAACGGCTTGCGTAGCCCCACACACCTGGGGGCTGCAGGCTTTCCTGCTGCCTTCAGCCTCAAAACCACCCTTTCCCACTTGGCGCCGCGCCAGGCACAAAAATGGCCATATGTCTGGAGATTGGTCCCACGCCCAAAGAGCCAGCAGGGAAAACTATGCCTTGTTCTAAAGCTCTTTTGGAACCGCTTGCGTAGCCCCTCAGACCTGGGGGCTGCAGGCTTTCCTGCTGCCTTCAGCCTCAAAACCACCCTTTCCAACTTGGCCCCGCGCCAGGCACGAAAATGGCCATATGTCTGGAGACTGGTCCCACGCCCAAAGAGCCAGCAGGGAAAACTATGCCTTGTTCTAAAGCTCTTTGGGAACCGCTTGCGTAGCCCCACAGACCTGGGGGCTGCAGGCTTTCCTGCTGCCTTCAGCCTCAAAAGAGCCCTTTCCCACTTGGCGCCGCGCCAGGCCCAAAAATGGCCATATGTCTGGAGACTGGTCCCACGCCCAAAGAGCCAGCAGGGAAAACTATGCCTTGTTCTAAAGCTCTTTGGGAACCGCTTGCATAGCCCCACACACCTGGGGGCTGCAGGCTTTCCTGCTCTCTTCAGCCTCAAAAGCACCCTTTCCCACTTGGCGCCACGCCAGGCACAAAAATGGCCATATGGCTGGAGATTGGTCCCACGCCCAAAGAGCCAGCAGGGAAAACTATGCCTTGTTCTAAAGCTCTTTGGGAACCGCTTGCGTAGCCCCACACACCTGGGGGCTGCAGGCTTTCCTGCTGCCTTCAGCCTCAAAACCACCCTTTCCCACTTTGCGCCGCACCAGGCCCAAAAATGGCCATATGTCTGGAGACTGGTCCCTTTCCCAAAGAGCCAGCAGGGAAAACTATGCCTTGTTCTAAAGCTCTTTGGGAACCGCTTGCGTAGCCCCACACACCTGCGGGCTGCAGTCTTTCCTGCTGCCTTCAGCCTCAAAAGCACCCTTTCCCACTTGGCGCCACGACAGGCACAAAAATGGCCATATGTCTGGAGGTTGGTCCCTCGCCCAATGAGCCAGCAGGGAAAACTATGCCTTGTTCTAAAGCTCTTTGGGAACCGCTTGCGTAGCCCCACACACCTGGGGGCTGCAGGCTTTCCTGCTGCCTTCAGCCTCAAAAGCACCCTTTCCCACTTGGCGCCGCGCCAGGCCCAAAAATGGCCATATGTCTGGAGACTGGTCCCACGCCCAAAGAGCCAGCAGGGAAAACTATGCCTTGTTCTAAAGCTCTTTGGGAACTGCTTGCGTAGCCCCACACACCTGGGTGCAGGAGGCTTTCCTGCTGCCTTCAGCCTCAAAACCACCCTTTCCCACATGGCGTCACGCCAGGCACAAAAATGGCCATATGTCTGGAGATTGGTCCCACGCCCAAAGAGCCAGCAGGGAAAACTATGCCTTGTTCTAAAGCTCTTTGGGAACCGCTTGCGTAGCCCCACAGACCTGGGGGCTGCAGGCTTTCCTGCTGCCTTCAGCCTCAAAAGCACCCTTTCCCACTTGGCCCCGCGCCAGGCCCAAAAATGGCCATATGTCTGGAGACTGGTCCCACGCCCAAAGAGCCAGCAGGGAAAACTATGCCTTGTTCTAAAGCTCTTTGGGAACCGCTTGCGTAGCCCCACACACCTGGGGGCTGCAGGCTTTCCTGCTGCCTTCAGCCTCAAAAGCACCCTTTCCCACTTGGCGCCGCGCCAGGCACAAAAATGGCCATATGGCTGGAGATTGGTCCCACGCCCAAAGAGCCAGCAGGGAAAACTATGCCTTGTTCTAAAGCTCTTTGGGAACCTCTTGCGTAGCCCCACACACCTGGGGGCTGCAGGCTTTCCTGCTGCCTTCAGCCTCAAAACCACCCTTTCCCACTTGGCGCCGCGCCAGGCCCAAAAATGGCCATATGTCTGGAGACTGGTCCCTTTCCCAAAGAGCCGGCAGGGAAAACTATGCCTTGTTCTAAAGCTCTTTGGGAACCGCTTGCGTGGCCCCACAGACCTGCGGGCTGCAGACTTTCCTGCTGCCTTCAGCCTCAAAACCACCCTTTCCCACTTGGCGCCGCGCCAGGCACAAAAATGGCCATATGTCTGGAGACTGGTCCCACGCCCAAAGAGCCAGCAGGGAAAACTATGCCTTGTTCTAAAGCTCTTTGGGAACCGCTTGCGTAGCCCCAGAGACCTGGGGGCTGCAGGCTTTCCTGCTGCCTTCAGCCTCAAAACCACCCTTTCCCACTCGGCGCTGCACCAGGCCCAAAAATGGCCATATGTCTGGAGACTGGTCCCACGCCCAAAGAGCCAGCAGGGAAAACTATGCCTTGTTCTAAAGCTCTTTGGGAACCGCTTGCGTGGCCCACAGACCTGGGGGCTGCAGACTTTCCTGCTGCCTTCAGACTCAAAAAGCACCCTTTCCCACTTGGCGCCACATCAGGCCCAAAAATGGCCATATGTCTGGAGACTGGTCCCACGCCCAAAGAGCCAGCAGGGAAAACTATGCCTTGTTCTAAAGCTCTTTCGGAACCGCTTGCGTAGCCCCACAGACCTGGGGGCTGCAGGCTTTCCTGCTCTCTTCAGCCTCAAAAGCACCCTTTCCCACTTGGCGCCACGCCAGGCACAAAAATGGCCATATGTCTGGAGGTTGGTCCCACGCCCAAAGAGCCAGCAGGGAAAACTATGCCTTGTTCTAAAGCTCTTTGGGAACCGCTTGCGTAGCCCCACACACCTGGGGGCTGCAGGCTTTCCTGCTGCCTTCAGCCTCAAAACCACCCTTTCCCACTTGGCGCCACGCCAGGCCCAAAAATGGCCATATGTCTAGAGACTGGTCCCACGCCCAAAGAGCCAGCAGGGAAAACTATGCCTTATTCTAAAGCTCTTTGGGAACCGCTTGCGTAGCCCCACACACCTGGGGGCTGCAGGATTTCCTGCTGCCTTCAGCCTCAAAACCACCCTTTCCCACATGGCGTCACGCCAGGCACAAAAATGGCCATATGTCTGGAGATTGGTCCCACGCCCAAAGAGCCAGCAGGGAAAACTATGCCTTGTTCTAAAGCTCTTTGGGAACCGCTTGCGTAGCCCCACACACCTGGGGGCTGCAGGCTTTCCTGCTGCCTTCAGCCTCAAAAGCACCCTTTCCCACTTGGCGCCACGCCAGGCCCAAAAATGGCCATATGTCTGGAGACTGGTCCCACGCCCAAAGAGCCAGCAGGGAAAACTATGCCTTGTTCTAAAGCTCTTTGGGAACCGCTTGCGTAGCGCCACACACCTGGGGGCTGCAGGCTTTCCTGCTGCCTTCAGCCTCAAAACCACCCTTTCCCACTTGGCCCCGCGCCATACACAAAAATGGCCATATGTCTGGAGACTGGTCCCTTTCCCAAAGAGCCAGGAGGGAAAACTATGCCTTGTTCTAAAGCTCTTTTGGAACCGCTTGCGTAGCCCCACACACCTGGGGGCTGCAGGCTTTTCTGGCACCTTCAGCCTCAAAACCACCCTTTCCCACATGGCGTCACGCCAGGCACAAAAATGGCTATATGTCTAGAGACTGGTCCCTTTCCCAAAGAGCCAGCAGGGAAAACTATGCCTTGTTCTAAAGCTCTTTGGGAACCGCTTGCGTGGCCCACAAACCTGGGGGCTGCAGACTTTCCTGCTGCCTTCAGACTCAAAAAGCACCCTTTCCCACTTGGCGCCACGTCAGGCCCAAAAATGGCCATATGTCTGGAGACTGGTCCCACGCCCAAAGAGCCAGCAGGGAAAACTATGCCTTGTTCTAAAGCTCTTTCGGAACCGCTTGCGTAGCCCCACACACCTGGGGGCTGCAGGCTTTCCTGCTCTCTTCAGCCTCAAAAGCACCCTTTCCCACTTGGCGCCACGCCAGGCACAAAAATGGCCATATGTCTAGAGACTGGTCCCACGCCCAAAGAGCCAGCAGGGAAAACTATGCCTTGTTCTAAAGCTCTTTGGGAACCGCTTGCGTAGCCCCACAGACCTGGGGGCTGCAGGCTTTCCTGCTGCCTTCAGCCTCAAAACCACCCTTTCCCACTTGGCCCCGCGCCAGGCACAAAAATGGCCATATGTCTGGAGACTGGTCCCTTTCCCAAAGAGCCAGCAGGGAAAACTATGCCTTGTTCTAAAGCTCTTTTGGAACCGCTTGCGTAGCCCCACACACCTGGGGGCTGCAGGCTTTCCTGCTGCCTTCAGCCTGAAAAGCACCCTTTCCCACTTGGCGCCGCGCCAGGCCCAAAAATGGCCATATGTCTGGAGGTTGGTCCCACGCCCAAAGAGCCAGCAGGGAAAACTATGCCTTGTTCTAAAGCTCTTTGGGAACCGCTTGCGTAGCCCCACACACCTGGGGGCTGCAGGCTTTCCTGCTGCCTTCAGCCTCAAAACCACCCTTTCCCACTTGGCGCCGCGCCAGGCCCAAAAATGGCCATATGTCTAGAGACTGGTCCCACGCCCAAAGAGCCAGCAGGGAAAACTATGCCTTGTTCTAAAGCTCTTTGGGAACCGCTTGCGTAGCCCCACACACCTGGGGGCTGCAGGCTTTCCTGCTGCCTTCAGCCTCAAAACCACCCTTTCCCACATGGCGTCACGCCAGGCACAAAAATGGCCATATGTCTGGAGATTGGTCCCACGCCCAAAGAGCCAGCAGGGAAAACTATGCCTTGTTCTAAAGCTCTTTGGGAACCGCTTGCGTAGCCCCACACACCTGGGGGCTGCAGGCTTTCCTGCTGCCTTCAGCCTCAAAACCACCCTTTCCCACTTGGCGCCACGCCAGGCCCAAAAATGGCCATATGTCTGGAGACTGGTCCCACGCCCAAAGAGCCAGCAGGGAAAACTATGCCTTGTTCTAAAGCTCTTTGGGAACCGCTTGCGTAGCGCCACACACCTGGGGGCTGCAGGCTTTCCTGCTGCCTTCAGCCTCAAAACCACCCTTTCCCACTTGGCCCCGCGCCAGACACAAAAATGGCCATATGTCTGGAGACTGGTCCCTTTCCCAAAGAGCCAGGAGGGAAAACTATGCCTTGTTCTAAAGCTCTTTTGGAACCGCTTGCGTAGCCCCACACACCTGGGGGCTGCAGGCTTTTCTGGCACCTTCAGCCTCAAAACCACCCTTTCCCACATGGCGTCACGCCAGGCACAAAAATGGCTATATGTCTAGAGACTGGTCCCTTTCCCAAAGAGCCAGCAGGGAAAACTATGCCTTGTTCTAAAGCTCTTTGGGAACCGCTTGCGTGGCCCACAAACCTGGGGGCTGCAGACTTTCCTGCTGCCTTCAGACTCAAAAAGCACCCTTTCCCACTTGGCGCCACGTCAGGCCCAAAAATGGCCATATGTCTGGAGACTGGTCCCACGCCCAAAGAGCCAGCAGGGAAAACTATGCCTTGTTCTAAAGCTCTTTCGGAACCGCTTGCGTAGCCCCACACACCTGGGGGCTGCAGGCTTTCCTGCTCTCTTCAGCCTCAAAAGCACCCTTTCCCACTTGGCGCCACGCCAGGCACAAAAATGGCCATATGTCTGGAGGTTGGTCCCACGCCCAAAGAGCCAGCAGGGAAAACTATGCCTTGTTCTAAAGCTCTTTGGGAACCGCTTGCGTAGCCCCACAGACCTGGGGGCTGCAGGCTTTCCTGCTGCCTTCAGCCTCAAAACCACCCCTTCCCACTTAGCGCCGCGCCAGGCCCAAAAATGGCCATATGTCTGGAGACTGGTCCCACGCCCAAAGAGCCAGCAGGGAAAACTATGCCTTGTTCTAAAGCTCTTTGGGAACCGCTTGCGTAGCGCCACACACCTGGGGGCTGCAGGCTTTCCTGCTGCCTTCAGCCTCAAAACCACCCTTTCCCACTTGGCCCCGCGCCAGGCACAAAAATGGCCATATGTCTGGAGACTGGTCCCTTTCCCAAAGAGCCAGCAGGGAAAACTATGCCTTGTTCTAAAGCTCTTTTGGAACCGCTTGCGTAGCCCCACACACCTGGGGGCTGCAGGCTTTCCTGCTGCCTTCAGCCTGAAAAGCACCCTTTCCCACTTGGCGCCGCGCCAGGCCCAAAAATGGCCATATGTCTGGAGATTGGTCCCACGCCCAAAGAGCCAGCAGGGAAAACTATGCCTTGTTCTAAAGATCTTTGGGAACCTCTTGCGTAGCCCCACACACCTGGGGGCTGCAGGCTTTCCTGCTCTCTTCAGCCTCAAAAGCACCCTTTCCCACTTGGCGCCACGCCAGGCACAAAAATGGCCATATGTCTGGAGGTTGGTCCCACGCCCAAAGAGCCAGCAGGGAAAACTATGCCTTGTTCTAAAGCTCTTTGGGAACAGCTTGCGTAGCCGCACACACCTGGGGGCTGCAGGCTTTCCTGCTGCCTTCAGTCTCAAAAGCACCCTTTCCCACTTGGCCCCATGCCAGGCCCAAAAATGGCCATATGTCTGGAGATTGGTCCCACGCCCAAAGAGCCAGCAGGGAAAACTATGCCTTGTTCTAAAGCTCTTTGGGAACCGCTTGCGTAGCCCCACACACCTGGGGGCTGCAGGCTTTCCTGCTGCCTTCAGCCTCAAAACCACCCTATCCCACTTGGCGCCGCGCCAGGCCCAAAAATGGCCATATGTCTAGAGACTGGTCCCACGCCCAAAGAGCCAGCAGGGAAAACTATGCCTTGTTCTAAAGCTCTTTGGGAACCGCTTGCGTAGCCCCACACACCTGGGGGCTGCAGGCTTTCCTGCTGCCTTCAGCCTCAAAAGCACCCTTTCCCACTTGGCGCCACGCCAGGCCCAAAAATGGCCATATGTCTGGAGACTGGTGCCACGCCCAAAGAGCCAGCAGGGAAAACTATGCCTTGTTCTAAAGCTCTTTGGGAACCACTTGCGTAGCCCCACACACCTGGGGGCTGCAGGCTTTCCTGCTGCCTTCAGCCTCAAAACCACCCTTTCCCACTTGGCCCCGCGCCAGGCACAAAAATGGCCATATGTCTGCAGACTGGTCCCTTTCCCAAAGAGCCAGGAGGGAAAACTATGCCTTGTTCTAAAGCTCTTTGGGAACCGCTTGCGTAGCCCCACACACCTGCGGGCTGCAGGCTTTCCTGCTCTCTTCAGCCTCAAAAGCACCCTTTCCCACTTGGCCCCGTGCAAGGCCCAAAAATGGCCATATGTCTGGAGACTGGTCCCACGCCCAAAGAGCCAGCAGGGAAAACTATGCCTTGTTCTAAAGCTCTTTGGGAACCGCTTGCGTAGCCCCACACACCTGCGGGCTGCAGACTTTCCTGCTGCCTTCAGCCTCAAAACCAACCTTTCCCACTTGGCGTCGCGCCAGGCCCAAAAATGGCAATATGTCTGGAGACTGGTCCCACGCCCAAAGAGCCAGCAGGGAAAACTATGCCTTGTTCTAAAGCTCTTTGGGAACTGCTTGCGTAGCCCCAAAGATCTGGGGGCTGCAGGCTTTCCTGCTGACTTCAGCCTCAAAACCACCCTTTCCTACTTGGCCCCGCGCCAGGCACAAAAACGGCATTATGTCTGGAGACTGGTCCCACGCCCAAAGAGCCAGCAGGGAAAACTATGCCTTGTTCTAAAGCTCTTTGGGAACCGCTTGCGTAGCCCCACACACCTGACGGCTGCAGGCTTTTCTGGCACCTTCATCCTCAAAACCACCCTTTCCCACATGGCGTCACGCCAGGCCCAAAAATGGCCATATATCTGGAGATTGGTTCCACGCCCAAAGAGCCAGCAGGGAAAACTATGCCTTGTTCTAAAGCTCTTCGGGAACCGCTTGCGTAGCCCCACACACCTGGGGGCTGCAGGCTTTCCTGCTCTCTTCAGCCTCAAAAGCACGCTTTCCCACTTGGCCCCGTGCCAGTCACAAAAATGGCCATATGTCTGGAGACTGGTCCCACGCCCAAAGAGCCAGCAGGGAAAACTATGCCTTGTTCTAAAGCTCTTTGGGAACCGCTTGCGTAGCCCCACACACCTGCGGGCTGCAGACTTTCCTGCTGCCTTCAGCCTCAAAAGCACCCTTTCCCACTTGGCGCCGCGCCAGGCCCAAAAATGGCCATATGTCTGGAGACTGGTCCCACGCCCAAAGAGCCAGCAGGGAAAACTATGCCTTGTTCTAAAGCTCTTTGGGAACCGCTTGCGTAGCCCCACACACCTGCGGGCTGCAGGCTTTCCTGCTGCCTTCAGCCTCAAAACAACCCTTTCCCACTTGGCGTCGCGCCAGGCACAAAAATAGCTATATTTCTGGAGACTGGTCGCTTTCCCAAAGAGCCAGCAGGGAAAACTATGCCTTGTACTAAAGCTATTTGGGAACCGCTTGCGTGGCCCGACAGACCTGGGGGCTGCAGACTTTCCTGCTGCCTTCAGCCTCAAAACCACCCTTTCCCACATGGCGTCACGAAAGGCACAAAAATGGCCATATGTCTGGAGACTGGTCCCACGCCCAAAGAGCCAGCAGGGAAAACTATGTCTTGTTCTAAAGCTCTTTGGGAACCGCTTGCGTAGCCCCACACACCTGGGGGCTGCAGGCTTTTCTGGCACCTTCAGCCTCAAAACCACCCTTTCTCACTTGGCGTCACGCCAGGCACAAAAATGGCCATATGTCTGGAGATTGGTCCCACGCCCAAAGAGCCAGCAGGGAAAACTATGCCTTGTTCTAAAGCTCTTTGGGAACCGCTTGCGTAGCCCCACACACCTGTGGGCTGCAGACTTTCCTGCTGCCTTCAGCCTCAAAACCACCCTTTCCCACTTGGCGCCACGCCAGGCCCAAAACTGGCCATATGTCTGGAGTCTGGTCCCACGCCCAAAGAGCCAGCAGGGAAAACTATGCCTTGTTCTAAAGCTCTTTGGGAACCGCTTGCGTAGCCCCACACACCTGGGGGCTGCAGGCTTTCCTGCTGCCTTCAGCCTCAAAACCACCCTTTCCCACTTTGCGCCGCACCAGGCCCAAAAATGGCCATATGTCTGGAGACTGGTCCCACGCCCAAGAGCCAGCAGGGAAAACTAACCCTTGTTCTAAAGCTCTTTGGGAACCACTTGCGTAGCCCCACAGACCTGGGGGCTGCAGGCTTTCCTGCTGCCTTCAGCCTCAAAAGCACCCTTTCCCACTTGGCGCCACGCCAGGCACAAAAATGGCCATATGTCTGGAGATTGGTCCCACGCCCAAAGAGCCAGCAGGGAAAACTATGCCTTGTTCTAAAGCTCTTTGGGAACCGCTTGCGTAGCCCCACACACCTGGGGGCTGCAGGCTTTCCTGCTGCCTTCAGCCTCAAAACCACCCTTTCCCACATGGCGTCACGCAAGGCCCAAAAATGGCCATATGTCTGCAGACTGGTCCCTTTCCCAAAGAGCCAGCAGGGAAAACTATGCCTTGTTCTAAAGCTCTTTGGGAACCGCTTGCGTAGCCCCACACACCTGCGGGCTGCAGGCTTTCCTGCTCTCTTCAGCCTCAAAAGCACCCTTTCCCACTTGGCCCCGTGCAAGGCCCAAAAATGGCCATATGTCTGGAGACTGGTCCCACGCCCAAAGAGCCAGCAGGGAAAACTATGCCTTGTTCTAAAGCTCTTTGGGAACCGCTTGCGTAGCCCCACACACCTGCGGGCTGCAGACTTTCCTGCTGCCTTCAGCCTCAAAACCAACCTTTCCCACTTGGCGTCGCGCCAGGCCCAAAAATGGCAATATGTCTGGAGACTGGTCCCACGCCCAAAGAGCCAGCAGGGAAAACTATGCCTTGTTCTAAAGCTCTTTGGGAACTGCTTGCGTAGCCCCAAAGATCTGGGGGCTGCAGGCTTTCCTGCTGACTTCAGCCTCAAAACCACCCTTTCCCACTTGGCGCCGCGCCAGGCACAAAAACGGCATTATGTCTGGAGACTGGTCCCACGCCCAAAGAGCCAGCAGGGAAAACTATGCCTTGTTCTAAAGCTCTTTGGGAACCGCTTGCGTAGCCCCACACACCTGGGGGCTGCAGGCTTTCCTGCTGCCTTCAGCCTCAAAACCACCCTTTCCCACTTTGCGCCGCACCGGGCCCAAAAATGGCCATATGTCTGGAGACTGGTCCCACGCCCAAGAGCCAGCAGGGAAAACTAACCCTTGTTCTAAAGCTCTTTGGGAACCACTTGCGTAGCCCCACAGACCTGGGGGCTGCAGGCTTTCCTGCTGCCTTCAGCCTCAAAAGCACCCTTTCCCACTTGGCGCCACGCCAGGCACAAAAATGGCCATATGTCTGGAGATTGGTCCCACGCCCAAAGAGCCAGCAGGGAAAACTATGCCTTGTTCTAAAGCTCTTTGGGAACCGCTTGCGTAGCCCCACACACCTGGGGGCTGCAGGCTTTCCTGCTGCCTTCAGCCTCAAAACCACCCTTTCCCACATGGCGTCACGCAAGGCCCAAAAATGGCCATATGTCTGCAGACTGGTCCCTTTCCCAAAGAGCCAGGAGGGAAAACTATGCCTTGTTCTAAAGCTCTTTGGGAACCGCTTGCGTAGCCCCACACACCTGCGGGCTGCAGGCTTTCCTGCTCTCTTCAGCCTCAAAAGCACCCTTTCCCACTTGGCCCCGTGCAAGGCCCAAAAATGGCCATATGTCTGGAGACTGGTCCCACGCCCAAAGAGCCAGCAGGGAAAACTATGCCTTGTTCTAAAGCTCTTTGGGAACCGCTTGCGTAGCCCCACACACCTGCGGGCTGCAGACTTTCCTGCTGCCTTCAGCCTCAAAACCAACCTTTCCCACTTGGCGTCGCGCCAGGCCCAAAAATGGCAATATGTCTGGAGACTGGTCCCACGCCCAAAGAGCCAGCAGGGAAAACTATGCCTTGTTCTAAAGCTCTTTGGGAACTGCTTGCGTAGCCCCAAAGATCTGGGGGCTGCAGGCTTTCCTGCTGACTTCAGCCTCAAAACCACCCTTTCCTACTTGGCCCCGCGCCAGGCACAAAAACGGCATTATGTCTGGAGACTGGTCCCACGCCCAAAGAGCCAGCAGGGAAAACTATGCCTTGTTCTAAAGCTCTTTGGGAACCGCTTGCGTAGCCCCACACACCTGACGGCTGCAGGCTTTTCTGGCACCTTCATCCTCAAAACCACCCTTTCCCACATGGCGTCACGCCAGGCCCAAAAATGGCCATATATCTGGAGATTGGTTCCACGCCCAAAGAGCCAGCAGGGAAAACTATGCCTTGTTCTAAAGCTCTTCGGGAACCGCTTGCGTAGCCCCACACACCTGGGGGCTGCAGGCTTTCCTGCTCTCTTCAGCCTCAAAAGCACGCTTTCCCACTTGGCCCCGTGCCAGTCACAAAAATGGCCATATGTCTGGAGACTGGTCCCACGCCCAAAGAGCCAGCAGGGAAAACTATGCCTTGTTCTAAAGCTCTTTGGGAACCGCTTGCGTAGCCCCACACACCTGCGGGCTGCAGACTTTCCTGCTGCCTTCAGCCTCAAAACCACCCTTTCCCACTTGGCGCCGCGCCAGGCCCAAAAATGGCCATATGTCTGGAGACTGGTCCCACGCCCAAAGAGCCAGCAGGGAAAACTATGCCTTGTTCTAAAGCTCTTTGGGAACCGCTTGCGTAGCCCCACACACCTGCGGGCTGCAGGCTTTCCTGCTGCCTTCAGCCTCAAAACAACCCTTTCCCACTTGGCGTCGCGCCAGGCACAAAAATAGCTATATTTCTGGAGACTGGTCGCTTTCCCAAAGAGCCAGCAGGGAAAACTATGCCTTGTACTAAAGCTATTTGGGAACCGCTTGCGTGGCCCCACAGACCTGGGGGCTGCAGGCTTTCCTGCTGCCTTCAGCCTCAAAAGCACCCTTTCCCACTTGGCGCCACGCCAGGCACAAAAATGGCCATATGTCTGGAGATTGGTCCCACGCCCAAAGAGCCAGCAGGGAAAACTATGCCTTGTTCTAAAGCTCTTTGGGAACCGCTTGCGTAGCCCCACACACCTGGGGGCTGCAGGCTTTCCTGCTGCCTTCAGCCTCAAAACCACCCTTTCCCACATGGCGTCACGCAAGGCCCAAAAATGGCCATATGTCTGGAGACTGGTCCCTTTCCCAAAGAGCCAGCAGGGAAAACTATGCCTTGTTCTAAAGCTCTTTGGGAACCGCTTGCGTGGCCCCACACTCCTGCGGGCTGCAGACTTTCCTGCTGCCTTCAGCCTCAAAACCACCCTTTCCCACTTGGCGCCGCGCCAGGCCCAAAAATGGCCGTATGTCTGGAGACTGGTCCCACGCCCAAAGAGCCAGCAGGGAAAACTATGCCTTGTTCTAAAGCTCTTTGGGAACCGCTTGCGTAGCCCCACACACCTGGGGGCTGCAGGCTTTCCTGCTGCCTTCAGCCTCAAAACCACCCTTTCCCACTTGTAGTCACGCCAGGCACCAAAATGGCCAGATGTCTGGAGACTGGTCCCACGCCCAAAGAGCGAGCAGGGAAAACTATGCCTTGTTCTAAAGCTCTCTGGGAACCGCTTGCGTAGCCCCACACACCTGGGGGCTGCAGGCTTTCCTGCTGCCTTCAGCCTCAAAACCACCCTTTCCCACATGGCGTCACGCCAGGCCCAAAAATGGCCATATATCTGGAGACTGGTCCCACGCCCAAAGAGCCAGCAGGGAAAATTATGCCTTGTTCTAAAGCTCTTTGGGAACCGTTTGAGTGGCCCCACAGACCTGCGGGCTGCAGGCTTTCCTGCTGCCTTCAGCCTCAAATCACCCTTTCCCACTTGGCGCCACGCCAGGAACAAAAATGGCCATATGTCTGGAGACTGGTCCCACGCCCAAAGAGCCAGCAGGGAAAATTATGCCTTGTTCTAAAGCTCTTTGGGAACCGCTTGCGTGGCCCCACACACCTGTGGGCTGCAGACTTTCCTGCTGCCTTCAGCCTCAAAACCACCCTTTCCCACTTGGCGCCACGCCAGGCCCAAAACTGGCCATATGTCTGGAGTCTGGTCCCACGCCCAAAGAGCCAGCAGGGAAAACTATGCCTTGTTCTAAAGCTCTTTGGGAACCGCTTGCGTAGCCCCACACACCTGGGGGCTGCAGGCTTTCCTGCTGCCTTCAGCCTCAAAACCACCCTTTCCCACTTTGATTCGCGCCAGGCCCAAAAATGGCCATATGTCTGGAGATTGGTCCCACGCCCAAAGAGCCAGCAGGGAAAACTATGCCTTGTACTAAAGGTCTTTGGGAACCGCTTGCGTAGCCCCACACACCTGGGGGCTGCAGGCTTTCCTGCTGCCTTCAGCCTCAAAACCACCCTTTCCCACTTTGCGCCGCACCAGACCCAAAAATGGCCATATGTCTGGAGACTGGTCCCACGCCCAAGAGCCAGCAGGGAAAACTATGCCTTGTTCTAAAGCTCTTTGGGAACCACTTGCGTAGCCCCACACACCTGGGGGCTGCAGGCTTTCCTGCTGCCTTCAGCCTCAAAACCACCCTTTCCCACTTGGCGCCGCGCCAGGCACAAAAATGGCCATATGGCTGGAGATTGGTCCCACGCCCAAAGAGCCAGCAGGGAAAACTATGCCTTGTTCTAAAGCTCTTTGGGAACCGCTTGCGTAGCCCCACACACCTGGGGGCTGCAGGCTTTCCTGCTGCCTTCAGCCTCAAAACCACCCTTTCCCACTTGGCGCCGCGCCAGGCACAAAAATGGCCATATGTCTGGAGATTGGTCCCACGCCCAAAGAGCCAGCTGGGAAAACTATGCCTTGTTCTAAAGCTCTTCGGGAACGGCTTGCGTAGCCCCACAGACCTGGGGGCTGCAGGCTTTCCTGCTGCCTTCAGCCTCAAAAGCACCCTTTCCCACTTGGCGTCACGCCAGGCACCAAAATGGCCATATGTCTGGAGACTGGTCCCACGCCCAAAGAGCCAGCAGGGAAAACTATGCCTTGTTCTAAAGCTCTCTGGGAACCGCTTGCGTAGCCCCACAGACCTGGGGGCTGCAGGCTTTCCTGCTGCCTTCAGCCTCAAAACCACCCTTTCCCACTTTGCTTCGCGCCAGGCCCAAAAATGGCCATATGTCTGGAGATTGGTCCCACGCCCAAAGAGCCAGCAGGGAAAACTATGCCTTGTACTAAAGGTCTTTGGGAACCGCTTGCGTAGCCCCACACACCTGGGGGCTGCAGGCTTTCCTGCTGCCTTCAGCCTCAAAACCACCCTTTCCCACTTTGCGCCGCACCAGACCCAAAAATGGCCATATGTCTGGAGACTGGTCCCACGCCCAAGAGCCAGCAGGGAAAACTATGCCTTGTTCTAAAGCTCTTTGGGAACCACTTGCGTAGCCCCACACACCTGGGGGCTGCAGGCTTTCCTGCTGCCTTCAGCCTCAAAACCACCCTTTCCCACTTGGCGCCGCGCCAGGCACAAAAATGGCCATATGGCTGGAGATTGGTCCCACGCCCAAAGAGCCAGCAGGGAAAACTATGCCTTGTTCTAAAGCTCTTTGGGAACCGCTTGCGTAGCCCCACACACCTGGGGGCTGCAGGCTTTCCTGCTGCCTTCAGCCTCAAAACCACCCTTTCGCACATGGCGTCACGCAAGGCCCAAAAATGGCCATATGTCTGGAGACTGGTCCCTTTCCCAAAGAGCCAGCAGGGAAAACTATGCCTTGTTCTAAAGCTCTTTGGGAACCCCTTGCGTAGCCCCACACTCCTGCGGGCTGCAGGCTTTCCTGCTCTCTTCAGCCTCAAAAGCACCCTTTCCCACTTGGCGTCACGCCAGGCACAAAAATGGCCATATGTCTGGAGATTGGTCCCTTTCCCAAAGAGCCAGCAAGGAAAACTATGCCTTGTTCTAAAGCTCTTTGGGAACCGCTTGCGTAGCCCCACACACCTGGGGGCTGCAGGCTTTTCTGGCACCTTCAGCCTCAAAACCACCCTTTCCCACTTGACGTCGCGCCAGGCCCAAAAATGGCCATATGTCTGGAGATTGGTCCCACGCCCAAAGAGCCAGCAGGGAAAACTATGCCTTGTTCTAAAGCTCTTCGGGAACCGCTTGCGTAGCCCCACACACCTGGGGGCTGCAGGCTTTCCTGCTGCCTTCAGCCTCAAAACCACCCTTTCCCACTTGGCGTCACGCCAGGCACCAAAATGGCCATATGTCTGGAGACTGGTCCCACGCCCAAAGAGCCAGCAGGGAAAACTATGCCTTGTTCTAAAGCTCTCTGGGAACCGCTTGCGTAGCCCCACAGACCTGGGGGCTGCAGGCTTTCCTGCTGCCTTCAGCCTCAAAACCACCCTTTCCCACTTGGCGTCACGCCAGGCACAAAAATGGCCATATATCTGGAGACTGGTCCCACGCCCAAAGAGCCAGCAGGGAAAACTATGCCTTGTTCTAAAGCTCTTTGGGAACCGCTTGAGTGGCCCCACAGACCTGCGGGCTGCAGACTTTCCTGCTGCCTTCAGCCTCAAAACCACCCTTTCCCACTTGGCGCCACGCCAGGAACAAAAATGGCCATATGTCTGGAGACTGGTCCCACGCCCAAAGAGCCAGCAGGGAAAACTATGCCTTGTTCTAAAGCTCTTTGGGAACCGCTTGCGTGGACCCACACACCTGTGGGCTGCAGACTTTCCTGCTGCCTTCAGCCTCAAAACCACCCTTTCCCACTTGGCGCCATGCCAGGCCCAAAAATGGCAATATGTCTGGAGTCTGGTCCCACGCCCAAAGAGCCAGCAGGGAAAACTATGCCTTGTTCTAAAGCTCTTTGGGAACCGCTTGCGTAGCCCCACACACCTGGGGGCTGCAGGCTTTCCTGCTGCCTTCAGCCTCAAAAGCACCCTTTCCCACTTGGCCCCATGCCAGGCCCAAAAATGGCCATATGTCTGGAGATTGGTCCCACGCCCAAAGAGCCAGCAGGGAAAACTATGCCTTGTACTAAAGGTCTTTGTGAACCGCTTGCGTAGCCCCACACACCTGGGGGCTGCAGGCTTTCCTGCTGCCTTCAGCCTCAAAACCACCCTTTCCCACTTTGCGCCGCACCAGGCCGAAAAATGGCCACATGGCTGCAGATTGGTCCCTTTCCCAAAGAGCCAGCAGGGAAAATTATGCCTTGTTCTAAAGCTCTTTGGGAACCGCTTGCGTAGCCCCACAGACCTGGGGGCTGCAGGCTTTCCTGCTGCCTTCAGCCTCAAAACCACCTATTCTCACTTGGCGCCGGGCCAGGCCCAAAAATGGCCATATGTCTGGAGATGGGTCCCACGCCCAAAGAGCCAGCAGGGAAAACCATGCCTTGTTCTAAAGCTCTTTGGGAACCGCTTGCGTAGCCCCACACTCCTGCGGGCTGCAGACTTTCCTGCTGCCTTCAGCCTCAAAACCACCCTTTCCCACTTGGCGCCGCGCCAGGCCCAAAAATGGCCGTATGTCTGGAGACTGGTCCCACGCCCAAAGAGCCAGCAGGGAAAACTATGCCTTGTTCTAAAGCTCTTTGGGAACGGCTTGCGTAGCCCCACACACCTGGGGGCTGCAGGCTTTCCTGCTGCCTTCAGCCTCAAAACCACCCTTTCCCACTTGGCGCCGCGCCAGGCCCAAAAATGGCCATATGTCTGGAGACTGGTGCCACGCCCAAAGAGCCAGCAGGGAAAACTATGCCTTGTTCTAAAGCTCTTTGGGAACCTCTTGCGTGGCCCCACACACCTGCGGGCTGCAGACTTTCCTGCTGCCTTCAGCCTCAAAACCACCCTTTCCCACTTGGCGCCACGCCAGGCACAAAAATGGCCAGATGTCTGGAGACTGGTCCCACGCCCAAAGAGCCAGCAGGGAAAACTATGCCTTGTTCTAAAGCTCTTTGGGAACCGCTTGCGTAGCCCCACACACCTGGGGGCTGCAGGCTTTTCTGGCACCTTCAGCCTCAAAACCACCCTTTCCCACTTGGCGTCGCGCCAGGCCCAAAAATGGCCATATGTCTGGAGATTGGTCCCACGCCCAAAGAGCCAGCTGGGAAAACTATGCCTTGTTCTAAAGCTCTTCGGGAACGGCTTGCGTAGCCCCACAGACCTGGGGGCTGCAGGCTTTCCTGCTGCCTTCAGCCTCAAAAGCACCCTTTCCCACTTGGCGTCACGCCAGGCACCAAAATGGCCATATGTCTGGAGACTGGTCCCACGCCCAAAGAGCCAGCAGGGAAAACTATGCCTTGTTCTAAAGCTCTCTGGGAACCGCTTGCGTAGCCCCACAGACCTGGGGGCTGCAGGCTTTCCTGCTGCCTTCAGCCTCAAAACCACCCTTTCCCACTTTGCTTCGCGCCAGGCCCAAAAATGGCCATATGTCTGGAGATTGGTCCCACGCCCAAAGAGCCAGCAGGGAAAACTATGCCTTGTACTAAAGGTCTTTGGGAACCGCTTGCGTAGCCCCACACACCTGGGGGCTGCAGGCTTTCCTGCTGCCTTCAGCCTCAAAACCACCCTTTCCCACTTTGCGCCGCACCAGACCCAAAAATGGCCATATGTCTGGAGACTGGTCCCACGCCCAAGAGCCAGCAGGGAAAACTATGCCTTGTTCTAAAGCTCTTTGGGAACCACTTGCGTAGCCCCACACACCTGGGGGCTGCAGGCTTTCCTGCTGCCTTCAGCCTCAAAAGCACCCTTTCCCACTTGGCGCCGCGCCAGGCACAAAAATGGCCATATGGCTGGAGATTGGTCCCACGCCCAAAGAGCCAGCAGGGAAAACTATGCCTTGTTCTAAAGCTCTTTGGGAACCGCTTGCGTAGCCCCACACACCTGGGGGCTGCAGGCTTTCCTGCTGCCTTCAGCCTCAAAACCACCCTTTCGCACATGGCGTCACGCAAGGCCCAAAAATGGCCATATGTCTGGAGACTGGTCCCTTTCCCAAAGAGCCAGCAGGGAAAACTATGCCTTGTTCTAAAGCTCTTTGGGAACCCCTTGCGTAGCCCCACACTCCTGCGGGCTGCAGGCTTTCCTGCTCTCTTCAGCCTCAAAAGCACCCTTTCCCACTTGGCGTCACGCCAGGCACAAAAATGGCCATATGTCTGGAGATTGGTCCCTTTCCCAAAGAGCCAGCAAGGAAAACTATGCCTTGTTCTAAAGCTCTTTGGGAACTGCTTGCGTAGCCCCACACACCTGGGGGCTGCAGGCTTTTCTGGCACCTTCAGCCTCAAAACCACCCTTTCCCACTTGACGTCGCGCCAGGCCCAAAAATGGCCATATGTCTGGAGATTGGTCCCACGCTCAAAGAGCCAGCAGGGAAAACTATGCCTTGTTCTAAAGCTCTTCGGGAACCGCTTGCGTAGCCCCACACACCTGGGGGCTGCAGGCTTTCCTGCTGCCTTCAGCCTCAAAACCACCCTTTCCCACTTGGCGTCACGCCAGGCACCAAAATGGCCATATGTCTGGAGACTGGTCCCACGCCCAAAGAGCCAGCAGGGAAAACTATGCCTTGTTCTAAAGCTCTCTGGGAACCGCTTGCGTAGCCCCACAGACCTGGGGGCTGCAGGCTTTCCTGCTGCCTTCAGCCTCAAAACCACCCTTTCCCACTTGGCGTCACGCCAGGCACAAAAATGGCCATATATCTGGAGACTGGTCCCACGCCCAAAGAGCCAGCAGGGAAAACTATGCCTTGTTCTAAAGCTCTTTGGGAACCGCTTGAGTGGCCCCACAGACCTGCGGGCTGCAGACTTTCCTGCTGCCTTCAGCCTCAAAACCACCCTTTCCCACTTGGCGCCACGCCAGGAACAAAAATGGCCATATGTCTGGAGACTGGTCCCACGCCCAAAGAGCCAGCAGGGAAAACTATGCCTTGTTCTAAAGCTCTTTGGGAACCGCTTGCGTGGACCCACACACCTGTGGGCTGCAGACTTTCCTGCTGCCTTCAGCCTCAAAACCACCCTTTCCCACTTGGCGCCATGCCAGGCCCAAAAATGGCAATATGTCTGGAGTCTGGTCCCACGCCCAAAGAGCCAGCAGGGAAAACTATGCCTTGTTCTAAAGCTCTTTGGGAACCGCTTGCGTAGCCCCACACACCTGGGGGCTGCAGGCTTTCCTGCTGCCTTCAGCCTCAAAAGCACCCTTTCCCACTTGGCCCCATGCCAGGCCCAAAAATGGCCATATGTCTGGAGATTGGTCCCACGCCCAAAGAGCCAGCAGGAAAAACTATGCCTTGTACTAAAGGTCTTTGTGAACCGCTTGCGTAGCCCCACACACCTGGGGGCTGCAGGCTTTCCTGCTGCCTTCAGCCTCAAAACCACCCTTTCCCACTTTGCGCCGCACCAGGCCGAAAAATGGCCACATGGCTGCAGATTGGTCCCTTTCCCAAAGAGCCAGCAGGGAAAATTATGCCTTGTTCTAAAGCTCTTTGGGAACCGCTTGCGTAGCCCCACACACCTGGGGGCTGCAGGCTTTCCTGCTGCCTTCAGCCTCAAAACCACCTATTCTCACTTGGCGCCGGGCCAGGCCCAAAAATGGCCATATGTCTGGAGATGGGTCCCACGCCCAAAGAGCCAGCAGGGAAAACCATGCCTTGTTCTAAAGCTCTTTGGGAACCGCTTGCGTAGCCCCACACACCTGGGGGCTGCAGGCTTTCCTGCTGCCTTCAGCCTCAAAACCACCCTTTTCCACATGGCGTCACGCCATGCCCAAAAATGGCCATATATCTGGAGACTGGTCCCTTTCCCAAAGAGCCAGCAGGGAAAACTATGCCTTGTTCTAAAGCTCTTTGGGAACCGCTTGCGTAGCCCCACACTCCTGCGGGCTGCAGACTTTCCTGCTGCCTTCAGCCTCAAAACCACCCTTTCCCACTTGGCGCCGCGCCAGGCCCAAAAATGGCCGTATGTCTGGAGACTGGTCCCACGCCCAAAGAGCCAGCAGGGAAAACTATGCCTTGTTCTAAAGCTCTTTGGGAACGGCTTGCGTAGCCCCACACACCTGGGGGCTGCAGGCTTTCCTGCTGCCTTCAGCCTCAAAACCACCCTTTCCCACTTGGCGCCGCGCCAGGCCCAAAAATGGCCATATGTCTGGAGACTGGTGCCACGCCCAAAGAGCCAGCAGGGAAAACTATGCCTTGTTCTAAAGCTCTTTGGGAACCTCTTGCGTGGCCCCACACACCTGCGGGCTGCAGACTTTCCTGCTGCCTTCAGCCTCAAAACCACCCTTTCCCACTTGGCGCCACGCCAGGCCCAAAAATGGCCATATGTCTGGAGACTGGTCCCACGCCCAAAGAGCCAGCAGGGAAAACTATGCCTTGTTCTAAAGCTTTTTGGGAACCGCTTGCGTAGCCCCACACACCTGGGGGCTGCAGGCTTTTCTGGCACCTTCAGCCTCAAAACCACCCTTTCCCACTTGGCGTCGCGCCAGGCCCAAAAATGGCCATATGTCTGGAGATTGGTCCCACGCCCAAAGAGCCAGCTGGGAAAACTATGCCTTGTTCTAAAGCTCTTCGGGAACGGCTTGCGTAGCCCCACAGACCTGGGGGCTGCAGGCTTTCCTGCTGCCTTCAGCCTCAAAAGCACCCTTTCCCACTTGGCGTCACGCCAGGCACCAAAATGGCCATATGTCTGGAGACTGGTCCCACGCCCAAAGAGCCAGCAGGGAAAACTATGCCTTGTTCTAAAGCTCTCTGGGAACCGCTTGCGTAGCCCCACAGACCTGGGGGCTGCAGGCTTTCCTGCTGCCTTCAGCCTCAAAACCACCCTTTCCCACATGGCGTCACGCCAGGCCCAAAAATGGCCATATATCTGGAGACTGGTCCCACGCCCAAAGAGCCAGCAGGGAAAACTATGCCTTGTTCTAAAGCTCTTTGGGAACCGCTTGAGTGGCCCCACAGACCTGCGGGCTGCAGACTTTCCTGCTGCCTTCAGCCTCAAAACCACCCTTTCCCACTTGGCGCCACGCCAGGAACAAAAATGGCCATATGTCTGGAGACTGGTGCCACGCCCAAAGAGCCAGCAGGGAAAACTATGCCTTGTTCTAAAGCTCTTTGGGAACCGCTTGCGTGGCCCCACACACCTGTGGGCTGCAGACTTTCCTGCTGCCTTCAGCCTCAAAACCACCCTTTCCCACTTGGCGCCATGCCAGGCCCAAAAATGGCAATATGTCTGGAGTCTGGTCCCACGCCCAAAGAGCCAGCAGGGAAAACTATGCCTTGTTCTAAAGCTCTTTGGGAACCGCTTGCGTAGCCCCACACACCTGGGGGCTGCAGGCTTTCCTGCTGCCTTCAGCCTCAAAAGCACCCTTTCCCACTTGGCCCCATGCCAGGCCCAAAAATGGCCATATGTCTGGAGATTGGTCCCACGCCCAAAGAGCCAGCAGGGAAAACTATGCCTTGTACTAAAGGTCTTTGTGAACCGCTTGCGTAGCCCCACACACCTGGGGGCTGCAGGCTTTCCTGCTGCCTTCAGCCTCAAAACCACCCTTTCCCACTTTGCGCCGCACCAGGCCGAAAAATGGCCACATGGCTGCAGATTGGTCCCTTTCCCAAAGAGCCAGCAGGGAAAATTATGCCTTGTTCTAAAGCTCTTTGGGAACCGCTTGCGTAGCCCCACACACCTGGGGGCTGCAGGCTTTCCTGCTGCCTTCAGCCTCAAAACCACCTATTCTCACTTGGCGCCGGGCCAGGCCCAAAAATGGCCATATGTCTGGAGATGGGTCCCACGCCCAAAGAGCCAGCAGGGAAAACCATGCCTTGTTCTAAAGCTCTTTGGGAACCGCTTGCGTAGCCCCACACACCTGGGGGCTGCAGGCTTTCCTGCTGCCTTCAGCCTCAAAACCACCCTTTTCCACATGGCGTCACGCCATGCCCAAAAATGGCCATATATCTGGAGACTGGTCCCTTTCCCAAAGAGCCAGCAGGGAAAACTATGCCTTGTTCTAAAGCTCTTTGGGAACCGCTTGCGTAGCCCCACACTCCTGCGGGCTGCAGACTTTCCTGCTGCCTTCAGCCTCAAAACCACCCTTTCCCACTTGGCGCCGCGCCAGGCCCAAAAATGGCCGTATGTCTGGAGACTGGTCCCACGCCCAAAGAGCCAGCAGGGAAAACTATGCCTTGTTCTAAAGCTCTTTGGGAACGGCTTGCGTAGCCCCACACACCTGGGGGCTGCAGGCTTTCCTGCTGCCTTCAGCCTCAAAACCACCCTTTCCCACTTGGCGCCGCGCCAGGCCCAAAAATGGCCATATGTCTGGAGACTGGTGCCACGCCCAAAGAGCCAGCAGGGAAAACTATGCCTTGTTCTAAAGCTCTTTGGGAACCTCTTGCGTGGCCCCACACACCTGCGGGCTGCAGACTTTCCTGCTGCCTTCAGCCTCAAAACCACCCTTTCCCACTTGGCGCCACGCCAGGCCCAAAAATGGCCATATGTCTGGAGACTGGTCCCACGCCCAAAGAGCCAGCAGGGAAAACTATGCCTTGTTCTAAAGCTCTTTGGGAACCGCTTGCGTAGCCCCACACACCTGGGGGCTGCAGGCTTTTCTGGCACCTTCAGCCTCAAAACCACCCTTTCCCACTTGGCGTCGCGCCAGGCCCAAAAATGGCCATATGTCTGGAGATTGGTCCCACGCCCAAAGAGCCAGCAGGGAAAACTATGCCTTGTTCTAAAGCTCTTCGGGAACGGCTTGCGTAGCCCCACAGACCTGGGGGCTGCAGGCTTTCCTGCTGCCTTCAGCCTCAAAACCACCCTTTCCCACATGGCGTCACGCCAGGCCCAAAAATGGCCATATATCTGGAGACTGGTCCCACGCCCAAAGAGCCAGCAGGGAAAACTATGCCTTGTTCTAAAGCTCTTTGGGAACCGCTTGAGTGGCCCCACAGACGTGCGGGCTGCAGACTTTCCTGCTGCCTTCAGCCTCAAAACCACCCTTTCCCACTTGGCGCCACGCCAGGCCCAAAAATGGCCATATGTCTGCAGACTGGTCCCACGCCCAAAGAGCCAGCAGGGAAAACTATGCCTTGTTCTAAAGCTCTTTGGGAACCGCTTGCGTGGCCCCACACACCTGTGGGCTGCAGACTTTCCTGCTGCCTTCAGCCTCAAAACCACCCTTTCCCACTTGGCCCCATGCCAGGCCCAAAAATGGCCATATGTCTGGAGATTGGTCCCACGCCCAAAGAGCCAGCAGGGAAAACTATGCCTTGTACTAAAGGTCTTTGTGAACCGCTTGCGTAGCCCCACACACCTGGGGGCTGCAGGCTTTCCTGCTGCCTTCAGCCTCAAAACCACCCTTTCCCACTTTGCGCCGCACCAGGCCCAAAAATGGCCATATGGCTGCAGATTGGTCCCTTTCCCAAAGAGCCAGCAGGGAAAACTATGCCTTGTTCTAAAGCTCTTTGGGAACCCCTTGCGTAGCCCCACACTCCTGCGGGCTGCAGGCTTTCCTGCTCTCTTCAGCCTCAAAAGCACCCTTTCCCACTTGGCGTCACGCCAGGCACAAAAATGGCCATATGTCTGGAGATTGGTCCCTTTCCCAAAGAGCCAGCAAGGAAAACTATGCCTTGTTCTAAAGCTCTTTGGGAACTGCTTGCGTAGCCCCACACACCTGGGGGCTGCAGGCTTTTCTGGCACCTTCAGCCTCAAAACCACCCTTTCCCACTTGACGTCGCGCCAGGCCCAAAAATGGCCATATGTCTGGAGATTGGTCCCACGCTCAAAGAGCCAGCAGGGAAAACTATGCCTTGTTCTAAAGCTCTTCGGGAACCGCTTGCGTAGCCCCACACACCTGGGGGCTGCAGGCTTTCCTGCTGCCTTCAGCCTCAAAACCACCCTTTCCCACTTGGCGTCACGCCAGGCACCAAAATGGCCATATGTCTGGAGACTGGTCCCACGCCCAAAGAGCCAGCAGGGAAAACTATGCCTTGTTCTAAAGCTCTCTGGGAACCGCTTGCGTAGCCCCACAGACCTGGGGGCTGCAGGCTTTCCTGCTGCCTTCAGCCTCAAAACCACCCTTTCCCACTTGGCGTCACGCCAGGCACAAAAATGGCCATATATCTGGAGACTGGTCCCACGCCCAAAGAGCCAGCAGGGAAAACTATGCCTTGTTCTAAAGCTCTTTGGGAACCGCTTGAGTGGCCCCACAGACCTGCGGGCTGCAGACTTTCCTGCTGCCTTCAGCCTCAAAACCACCCTTTCCCACTTGGCGCCACGCCAGGAACAAAAATGGCCATATGTCTGGAGACTGGTCCCACGCCCAAAGAGCCAGCAGGGAAAACTATGCCTTGTTCTAAAGCTCTTTGGGAACCGCTTGCGTGGACCCACACACCTGTGGGCTGCAGACTTTCCTGCTGCCTTCAGCCTCAAAACCACCCTTTCCCACTTGGCGCCATGCCAGGCCCAAAAATGGCAATATGTCTGGAGTCTGGTCCCACGCCCAAAGAGCCAGCAGGGAAAACTATGCCTTGTTCTAAAGCTCTTTGGGAACCGCTTGCGTAGCCCCACACACCTGGGGGCTGCAGGCTTTCCTGCTGCCTTCAGCCTCAAAAGCACCCTTTCCCACTTGGCCCCATGCCAGGCCCAAAAATGGCCATATGTCTGGAGATTGGTCCCACGCCCAAAGAGCCAGCAGGAAAAACTATGCCTTGTACTAAAGGTCTTTGTGAACCGCTTGCGTAGCCCCACACACCTGGGGGCTGCAGGCTTTCCTGCTGCCTTCAGCCTCAAAACCACCCTTTCCCACTTTGCGCCGCACCAGGCCGAAAAATGGCCACATGGCTGCAGATTGGTCCCTTTCCCAAAGAGCCAGCAGGGAAAATTATGCCTTGTTCTAAAGCTCTTTGGGAACCGCTTGCGTAGCCCCACACACCTGGGGGCTGCAGGCTTTCCTGCTGCCTTCAGCCTCAAAACCACCTATTCTCACTTGGCGCCGGGCCAGGCCCAAAAATGGCCATATGTCTGGAGATGGGTCCCACGCCCAAAGAGCCAGCAGGGAAAACCATGCCTTGTTCTAAAGCTCTTTGGGAACCGCTTGCGTAGCCCCACACACCTGGGGGCTGCAGGCTTTCCTGCTGCCTTCAGCCTCAAAACCACCCTTTTCCACATGGCGTCACGCCATGCCCAAAAATGGCCATATATCTGGAGACTGGTCCCTTTCCCAAAGAGCCAGCAGGGAAAACTATGCCTTGTTCTAAAGCTCTTTGGGAACCGCTTGCGTAGCCCCACACTCCTGCGGGCTGCAGACTTTCCTGCTGCCTTCAGCCTCAAAACCACCCTTTCCCACTTGGCGCCGCGCCAGGCCCAAAAATGGCCGTATGTCTGGAGACTGGTCCCACGCCCAAAGAGCCAGCAGGGAAAACTATGCCTTGTTCTAAAGCTCTTTGGGAACGGCTTGCGTAGCCCCACACACCTGGGGGCTGCAGGCTTTCCTGCTGCCTTCAGCCTCAAAACCACCCTTTCCCACTTGGCGCCGCGCCAGGCCCAAAAATGGCCATATGTCTGGAGACTGGTGCCACGCCCAAAGAGCCAGCAGGGAAAACTATGCCTTGTTCTAAAGCTCTTTGGGAACCTCTTGCGTGGCCCCACACACCTGCGGGCTGCAGACTTTCCTGCTGCCTTCAGCCTCAAAACCACCCTTTCCCACTTGGCGCCACGCCAGGCCCAAAAATGGCCATATGTCTGGAGACTGGTCCCACGCCCAAAGAGCCAGCAGGGAAAACTATGCCTTGTTCTAAAGCTTTTTGGGAACCGCTTGCGTAGCCCCACACACCTGGGGGCTGCAGGCTTTTCTGGCACCTTCAGCCTCAAAACCACCCTTTCCCACTTGGCGTCGCGCCAGGCCCAAAAATGGCCATATGTCTGGAGATTGGTCCCACGCCCAAAGAGCCAGCTGGGAAAACTATGCCTTGTTCTAAAGCTCTTCGGGAACGGCTTGCGTAGCCCCACAGACCTGGGGGCTGCAGGCTTTCCTGCTGCCTTCAGCCTCAAAAGCACCCTTTCCCACTTGGCGTCACGCCAGGCACCAAAATGGCCATATGTCTGGAGACTGGTCCCACGCCCAAAGAGCCAGCAGGGAAAACTATGCCTTGTTCTAAAGCTCTCTGGGAACCGCTTGCGTAGCCCCACAGACCTGGGGGCTGCAGGCTTTCCTGCTGCCTTCAGCCTCAAAACCACCCTTTCCCACATGGCGTCACGCCAGGCCCAAAAATGGCCATATATCTGGAGACTGGTCCCACGCCCAAAGAGCCAGCAGGGAAAACTATGCCTTGTTCTAAAGCTCTTTGGGAACCGCTTGAGTGGCCCCACAGACCTGCGGGCTGCAGACTTTCCTGCTGCCTTCAGCCTCAAAACCACCCTTTCCCACTTGGCGCCACGCCAGGAACAAAAATGGCCATATGTCTGGAGACTGGTGCCACGCCCAAAGAGCCAGCAGGGAAAACTATGCCTTGTTCTAAAGCTCTTTGGGAACCGCTTGCGTGGCCCCACACACCTGTGGGCTGCAGACTTTCCTGCTGCCTTCAGCCTCAAAACCACCCTTTCCCACTTGGCGCCATGCCAGGCCCAAAAATGGCAATATGTCTGGAGTCTGGTCCCACGCCCAAAGAGCCAGCAGGGAAAACTATGCCTTGTTCTAAAGCTCTTTGGGAACCGCTTGCGTAGCCCCACACACCTGGGGGCTGCAGGCTTTCCTGCTGCCTTCAGCCTCAAAAGCACCCTTTCCCACTTGGCCCCATGCCAGGCCCAAAAATGGCCATATGTCTGGAGATTGGTCCCACGCCCAAAGAGCCAGCAGGGAAAACTATGCCTTGTACTAAAGGTCTTTGTGAACCGCTTGCGTAGCCCCACACACCTGGGGGCTGCAGGCTTTCCTGCTGCCTTCAGCCTCAAAACCACCCTTTCCCACTTTGCGCCGCACCAGGCCGAAAAATGGCCACATGGCTGCAGATTGGTCCCTTTCCCAAAGAGCCAGCAGGGAAAATTATGCCTTGTTCTAAAGCTCTTTGGGAACCGCTTGCGTAGCCCCACACACCTGGGGGCTGCAGGCTTTCCTGCTGCCTTCAGCCTCAAAACCACCTATTCTCACTTGGCGCCGGGCCAGGCCCAAAAATGGCCATATGTCTGGAGATGGGTCCCACGCCCAAAGAGCCAGCAGGGAAAACCATGCCTTGTTCTAAAGCTCTTTGGGAACCGCTTGCGTAGCCCCACACACCTGGGGGCTGCAGGCTTTCCTGCTGCCTTCAGCCTCAAAACCACCCTTTTCCACATGGCGTCACGCCATGCCCAAAAATGGCCATATATCTGGAGACTGGTCCCTTTCCCAAAGAGCCAGCAGGGAAAACTATGCCTTGTTCTAAAGCTCTTTGGGAACCGCTTGCGTAGCCCCACACTCCTGCGGGCTGCAGACTTTCCTGCTGCCTTCAGCCTCAAAACCACCCTTTCCCACTTGGCGCCGCGCCAGGCCCAAAAATGGCCGTATGTCTGGAGACTGGTCCCACGCCCAAAGAGCCAGCAGGGAAAACTATGCCTTGTTCTAAAGCTCTTTGGGAACGGCTTGCGTAGCCCCACACACCTGGGGGCTGCAGGCTTTCCTGCTGCCTTCAGCCTCAAAACCACCCTTTCCCACTTGGCGCCGCGCCAGGCCCAAAAATGGCCATATGTCTGGAGACTGGTGCCACGCCCAAAGAGCCAGCAGGGAAAACTATGCCTTGTTCTAAAGCTCTTTGGGAACCTCTTGCGTGGCCCCACACACCTGCGGGCTGCAGACTTTCCTGCTGCCTTCAGCCTCAAAACCACCCTTTCCCACTTGGCGCCACGCCAGGCCCAAAAATGGCCATATGTCTGGAGACTGGTCCCACGCCCAAAGAGCCAGCAGGGAAAACTATGCCTTGTTCTAAAGCTCTTTGGGAACCGCTTGCGTAGCCCCACACACCTGGGGGCTGCAGGCTTTTCTGGCACCTTCAGCCTCAAAACCACCCTTTCCCACTTGGCGTCGCGCCAGGCCCAAAAATGGCCATATGTCTGGAGATTGGTCCCACGCCCAAAGAGCCAGCAGGGAAAACTATGCCTTGTTCTAAAGCTCTTCGGGAACGGCTTGCGTAGCCCCACAGACCTGGGGGCTGCAGGCTTTCCTGCTGCCTTCAGCCTCAAAACCACCCTTTCCCACATGGCGTCACGCCAGGCCCAAAAATGGCCATATATCTGGAGACTGGTCCCACGCCCAAAGAGCCAGCAGGGAAAACTATGCCTTGTTCTAAAGCTCTTTGGGAACCGCTTGAGTGGCCCCACAGACGTGCGGGCTGCAGACTTTCCTGCTGCCTTCAGCCTCAAAACCACCCTTTCCCACTTGGCGCCACGCCAGGCCCAAAAATGGCCATATGTCTGCAGACTGGTCCCACGCCCAAAGAGCCAGCAGGGAAAACTATGCCTTGTTCTAAAGCTCTTTGGGAACCGCTTGCGTGGCCCCACACACCTGTGGGCTGCAGACTTTCCTGCTGCCTTCAGCCTCAAAACCACCCTTTCCCACTTGGCCCCATGCCAGGCCCAAAAATGGCCATATGTCTGGAGATTGGTCCCACGCCCAAAGAGCCAGCAGGGAAAACTATGCCTTGTACTAAAGGTCTTTGTGAACCGCTTGCGTAGCCCCACACACCTGGGGGCTGCAGGCTTTCCTGCTGCCTTCAGCCTCAAAACCACCCTTTCCCACTTTGCGCCGCACCAGGCCCAAAAATGGCCATATGGCTGCAGATTGGTCCCTTTCCCAAAGAGCCAGCAGGGAAAATTATGCCTTGTTCTAAAGCTCTTTGGGAACGGCTTGCGTAGCCCCACACACCTGGGGGCTGCAGGCTTTCCTGCTGCCTTCAGCCTCAAAACCACCTATTCTCACTTGGCGCCGGGCCAGGCCCAAAAATGGCCATATGTCTGGAGATGGGTCCCACGCCCAAAGAGCCAGCAGGGAAAACCATGCCTTGTTCTAAAGCTCTTTGGGAACCGCTTGCGTAGCCGCACACACCTGGGGGCTGCAGGCTTTCCTGCTGCCTTCAGCCTCAAAACCACCCTTTTCCACACGGCGTCACGCCATGCCCAAAAATGGCCATATGTCTGGAGACTGGTGCCACGCCCAAAGAGCCAGCAGGGAAAACTATGCCTTGTTCTAAAGCTCTTTGGGAACCGCTTGCGTAGCCCCACACACCTGGGGGCTGCAGGCTTTCCTGCTGCCTTCAGCCTCAAAACCACCCTTTCCCACATGGCGCCGCGCCAGGCCCAAAAATGGCCATATGGCTGGAGACTGGTCCCACGCCCAAAGAGCCAGCAGGGAAAACTATGCCTTTTTCTAAAGCTCTTTGGGAACCGCTTGCGTAGCCCCACACACCTGGGGGCTGCAGGCTTTCCTGCTGCCTTCAGCCTCAAAACCACCCTTTCCACTTGGCCCAGTGCCAGGCACAAAAATTGCCATATGTCTGGAGGTTGGTCCCACGCCCAAAGAGCCAGCAGGGAAAACTATGCCTTGTTCTAAAGCTCTTTGGGAACCGCTTGCGTAGCCCCACACACCTGGGGGCTGCAGGCTTTCCTGCTGCCTTCAGCCGCAAAACCACCCTTTCCCACATGGCGTCACGCAAGGCACAAAAATGGCCATATGTCTGGAGACTGGTCCCTTTCCCAAAGAGCCAGCAGGGAAAACTATGCCTTGTTCTAAAGCTCTTTGGGAACCGCTTGCGTGGCCCCACACTCCTGCGGGCTGCAGACTTTCCTGCTGCCTTCAGCCTCAAAACCACCCTTTCCCACTTGGCGCCGCGCCAGGCCCAAAAATGGCCGTATGTCTGGAGACTGGTCCCTTTCCCAAAGAGCCATCAGGGAAAACTATGCCTTGTTCTAAAGCTCTTTGGGAACGGCTTGCGTAGCCCCACACACCTGTTGGCTGCAGGCTTTCCTGCTGCCTTCAGCCTCAAAACCACCCTTTCCCACTTGGCGCCGCGCCAGGCCCAAAAATGGCCATATGTCTGGAGACTGGTCCCTTTCCCAAAGAGCCAGCAGGGAAAACTATGCCTTGTTCTAAAGCTCTTTGGGAACCGCTTGCGTGGCTCCACACACCTGGGGGCTGCAGACTTTCCTGCTGCCTTCAGCCTCAAAACCACCCTTTCCCACTTGGCGCCACGCCAGGCACAAAAATGGCCATATGTCTGGAGACTGGTCCCACGCCCAAAGAGCCAGCAGGGAAAACTATGCCTTGTTCTAAAGCTCTTTGGGAACCGCTTGCGTAGCCCCACACACCTGGGGGCTGCAGGCTTTCCTGCTCTCTTCAGCCTCAAAAGCACCCTTTCCCACTTGGCGTCACGCCAGGCACAAAAATGGCCATATGTCTGGAGACTGGTCCCTTTCCCAAAGAGCCAGCAGGGAAAACTATGCCTTGTTCTAAAGCTCTTTGGGAACCGCTTGCATAGCCCCACACACCTGGGGGCTGCAGGCTTTTCTGGCACCTTCAGCCTCAAAACCACCCTTTCCCACTTGGCGTCGCGCCAGGCCCAAAAATGGCCATATGTCTGGAGATTGGTCCCACGCCCAAAGAGCCAGCAGGGAAAACTATGCCTTGTTCTAAAGCTCTTCGGGAACCGCTTGCGTAGCCCCACACACCTGGGGGCTGCAGGCTTTCCTGCTGCCTTCAGCCTCAAAACCACCCTTTCCCACTTGGCGTCACGCCAGGCACCAAAATGGCCATATGTCTGGAGACTGGTCCCTTTCCCAAAGAGCCAGCAGGGAAAACTATGCCTTGTTCTAAAGCTCTCTGGGAACCGCTTGCGTAGCCCCACAGACCTGGGGGCTGCAGGCTTTCCTGCTGCCTTCAGCCTCAAAACCACCCTTTCCCACATGGCGTCACGCCAGGCCCAAAAATGGCCATATATCTGGAGACTGGTCCCACGCCCAAAGAGCCAGCAGGGAAAACTATGCCTTGTTCTAAAGCTCTTTGGGAACCGCTTGCGTAGCCCCACACACCTGGGGGCTGCAGACTTTCCTGCTGCCTTCAGCCTCAAAACCACCCTTTCCCACTTGGCGCCACGCCAGGCCCAAAAATGGCCATATGTCTGGAGTCTGGTCCCACGCCCAAAGAGCCAGCAGGGAAAACTATGCCTTGTTCTAAAGCTCTTTGGGAACCGCTTGCGTAGCCCCACACACCTGCGGGCTGCAGGCTTTCCTGCTGCCTTCAGCCTCAAAACCACCCTTTCCCACTTGGCTTCGCGCAAGGCCCAAAAATGGCCATATGTCTGGAGATTGGTCCCACGCCGAAAGAGCCAGCAGGGAAAACTATGCCTTGTACTAAAGGTCTTTGGGAACCGCTTGCGTAGCCCCACACACCTGGGGGCTGCAGGCTTTCCTGCTGCCTTCAGCCTCAAAACCACCCTTTCCCACTTTGCGCCGCACCAGGCCCAAAAATGGCCATATGTCTGGAGACTGGTCCCACGCCCAAGAGCCAGCAGGGAAAATTATGCCTTGTTCTAAAGCTCTTTGGGAACCACTTGCGTAGCCCCACACACCTGGGGGCTGCAGGCTTTCCTGCTGCCTTCAGCCTCAAAACCACCCTTTCCCACTTGGCGTCACGCCAGGCACCAAAATGGCCATATGTCTGGAGACTGGTCCCTTTCCCAAAGAGCCAGCAGGGAAAACTATGCCTTGTTCTAAAGCTCTCTGGGAACCGCTTGCGTAGCCCCACAGACCTGGGGGCTGCAGGCTTTCCTGCTGCCTTCAGCCTCAAAACCACCCTTTCCCACATGGCGTCACGCCAGGCCCAAAAATGGCCATATATCTGGAGACTGGTCCCACGCCCAAAGAGCCAGCAGGGAAAACTATGCCTTGTTCTAAAGCTTTTTCGGAACCGCTTGAGTGGCCCCACAGACCTGCGGGCTGCAGGCTTTCCTGCTGCCTTCAGCCTCAAAACCACCCTTTCCCACTTGGCGCCGCACCAGGCCCAAAAATGGCCATATGTCTGGAGACTGGTCCCTTTCCCAAAGAGCCAGCAGGGAAAACTATGCCTTGTTCTAAAGCTCTTTGGGAACCGCTTGCGTGGCCCCACACACCTGGGGGCTGCAGACTTTCCTGCTGCCTTCAGCCTCAAAACCACCCTTTCCCACTTGGCGCCACGCCAGGCCCAAAAATGGCCATATGTCTGGAGTCTGGTCCCACGCCCAAAGAGCCAGCAGGGAAAACTATGCCTTGTTCTAAAGCTCTTTGGGAACCGCTTGCGTAGCCCCACACACCTGGGGGCTGCAGGCTTTCCTGCTGCCTTCAGCCTCAAAACCACCCTTTCCCACTTGGCTTCGCGCCAGGCCCAAAAATGGCCATATGTCTGGAGACTGGTCCCACGCCCAAGAGCCAGCAGGGAAAATTATGCCTTGTTCTAAAGCTCTTTGGGAACCACTTGCGTAGCCCCACACACCTGGGGGCTGCAGGCTTTCCTGCTGCCTTCAGCCTCAAAACCACCCTTTCCCACTTGGCCCCGTGCCAGGCACAAAAATTGCCATATGTCTGGAGGTTGGTCCCACGCCCAAAGAGCCAGCAGGGAAAACTATGCCTTGTTCTAAAGCTCTTTGGGAACCGCTTGCGTAGCCCCACACACCTGGGGGCTGCAGGCTTTCCTGCTGCCTTCAGCCTCAAAACCACCCTTTCCCACATGGCGTCACGCAAGGCCCAAAAATGGCCATATGTCTGGAGACTGGTCCCTTTCCCAAAGAGCCAGCAGGGAAAACTATGCCTTGTTCTAAAGCTCTTTGGGAACCGCTTGCGTAGCCCCAAACACCTGGGGGCTGCAGGCTTTCCTGCTCTCTTCAGCCTCAGAAGAACCCTTTCGCACTTGGCGCCACGCCAGGCACAAAAATGGCCATATGTCTGGAGACTGGTCCCACGCCCAAAGAGCCAGCAGGGAAAACTATGCCTTGTTCTAAAGCTCTTTGGGAACCGCTTGCGTAGCCCCACAGACCTGGGGGCTACAGGCTTTCCTGCTGCCTTCAGCCTCAAAACCACCCTTTCCCACTTGGCGCCGCGCCAGGCCCAAGAATGGCCATATGTCTGGAGACTGGTCCCACGCCCAAAGAGCCAGCAGGGAAAACTATGCCTTGTTCTAAAGCTCTTTGGGAACCGCTTGCGTAGCCCCACACACCTGGGGGCTGCAGGCTTTCCTGCTCTCTTCAGCCTCAGAAGAACCCTTTCGCACTTGGCGCCATGCCAGGCACAAAAATGGCCATATGTCTGGAGACTGGTCCCACGCCCAAAGAGCCAGCAGGGAAAACTATGCCTTGTTCTAAAGCTCTTTGGGAACGGCTTGCATAGCCCCACACACCTGGGGGCTACAGGCTTTCCTGCTGCCTTCAGCCTCAAAACCACCCTTTCCCACTTGGCGCCGCGCCAGGCCCAAGAATGGCCATATGTCTGGAGACTGGTCCCACGCCCAAAGAGCCAGCAGGGAAAACTATGCCTTGTTCTAAAGCTCTTTGGGAACCGCTTGCGTAGCCCCACACACCTGGGGGCTGCAGGCTTTCCTGCTGCCTTCAGCCTCAAAAGAACCCTTTCACACTTGGCGCCGCGCCAGGCCCAAAAATGGCCATATGTTTGGAGATTGGTCCCACGCCCAAAGAGCCAGCAGGGAAAACTAAGCCTTGTTATAAAGCTCTTTGGGAACCGCTTGCGTAGCCCCACACACCTGGGGGCTGCAGGCTTTCCTGCTGCCTTCAGCCTCAAAACCACACTTTTCCACATGGCGTCACGCCAGGCCCAAAAATGGCCATATGTCTGGAGATTGGTCCCACGCCCAAAGAGCCAGCAGGGAAAACTATGCCTTGTACTAAAGCTCTTTGGGAACCGCTTGCGTAGCCCCACACACCTGCGGGCTGCAGGCTTTCCAGCTCTCTTCAGCCTCAGAAGAACCCTTTCGCACTTGGCGCCGCGCCAGTCACAAAAATGGCCATATGTCTGGAGATTGGTCCCACGCCCAAAGAGCCAGCAGGGAAAACTATGCCTTGTTCTAAAGCTCTTTGGGAACCGCTTGCGTAGCCCCACACACCTGGGGGCTGCAGGCTTTCCTGCTGCCTTCAGCCTCAAAACCACCCTTTCCCACTTGGCGTCACGCCAGGCACAAAAATGGCCATATGTCTGGAGATTGGTTCCACGCCCAAAGAGCCAGCAGGGAAAACTATGCCTTGTTCTAAAGCTCTTTGGGAACCGCTTGCGTAGCCCCACACACCTGGGGGCTGCAGGCTTTCCTGCTGCCTTCAGCCTCAAAACCACCCTTTTCCACATGGCGTCTCGCCAGGCAAAAAAATGGCCATATGTCTGGAGGTTGGTCCCACGCCCAAAGAGGCAGCAGGGAAAACTATGCCTTGTTCTAAAGCTCTTTGGGAACCGCTTGCGTAGCCCCACACACCTGGGGGCTGCAGGCTTTCCTGCTGCCTTCAGCCTCAAAACAACCCTTTTCCACATGGCGTCACACCAGGCACAAAAATGGCCATATGTCTGGGGACTGGTCCCACGCCCAAAGAGCCAGTAGGGAAAACTATGCCTTGTTCTAAAGCTCTTTGGGAACCGCTTGCGTAGCCCCACACACCTGGGGGCTGCAGGCTTTCCTGCTCTCTTCAGCCTCAAAAGCACGCTTTCCCACTTGGCGCTGCGCCAGGCCCAAAAATGGCCATATGTCTGGAGACTGGTCCCTTTCCCAAAGAGCCAGCAGGGAAAACTATGCCTTGTTCTAAAGCTCTTTGGGAACCGCTTGAGTGGCCCCACAGACCTGCGGGCTGCAGACTTTCATGCTGCCTTCAGCCTCAAAACCACCCTTTCCCACTTGGCGCCACGCCAGGAACAAAAATGGCCATATGTCTGGAGACTGGTCCCACGCCCAAAGAGCCAGCAGGGAAAACTATGCCTTGTTCTAAAGCTCTTTGGGAACCGCTTGCGTGGCCCCACACACCTGTGGGCTGCAGACTTTCCTGCTGCCTTCAGCCTCAAAACCACCCTTTCCCACTTGGCGCCACGCCAGGCCCAAAACTGGCCATATGTCTGGAGTCTGGTCCCACGCCCAAAGAGCCAGCAGGGAAAACTATGCCTTGTTCTAAAGCTCTTTGGGAACCGCTTGCGTAGCCGCACACACCTGGGGGCTGCAGGCTTTCCTGCTGCCTTCAGCCTCAAAAGCACCCTTTCCCACTTGGCTTCGCGCCAGGCCCAAAAATGGCCATATGTCTGGAGATTGGTCCCACGCCCAAAGAGCCAGCAGGGAAAACTATGCCTTGTACTAAAGGTCTTTGGGAACCGCTTGCGTAGCCCCACACACCTGGGGGCTGCAGGCTTTCCTGCTGCCTTCAGCCTCAAAACCACCCTTTCCCACTTTGCGCCGCACCAGGCCCAAAAATGGCCATATGTCTGGAGACTGGTCCCACGCCCAAGAGCCAGCAGGGAAAACTATGCCTTGTTCTAAAGCTCTTTGGGAACCACTTGCGTAGCCCCACAGACCTGGGGGCTGCAGGCTTTCCTGCTGCCTTCAGCCTCAAAACCACCCTTTCCCACTTGGCCCAGTGCCAGGCACAAAAATTGCCATATGTCTGGAGGTTGGTCCCACGCCCAAAGAGCCAGCAGGGAAAACTATGCCTTGTTCTAAAGCTCTTTGGGAACCGCTTGCGTAGCCCCACACACCTGGGGGCTGCAGGCTTTCCTGCTGCCTTCAGCCTCAAAACCACCCTTTCCCACATGGCGTCACGCAAGGCACAAAAATGGCCATATGTCTGGAGACTGGTCCCTTTCCCAAAGAGCCAGCAGGGAAAACTATGCCTTGTTCTAAAGCTCTTTGGGAACCGCTTGCGTGGCCCCACACTCCTGCGGGCTGCAGACTTTCCTGCTGCCTTCAGCCTCAAAACCACCCTTTCCCACTTGGCGCCGCGCCAGGCCCAAAAATGGCCGTATGTCTGGAGACTGGTCCCTTTCCCAAAGAGCCAGCAGGGAAAACTATGCCTTGTTCTAAAGCTCTTTGGGAACGGCTTGCGTAGCCCCACACACCTGTTGGCTGCAGGCTTTCCTGCTGCCTTCAGCCTCAAAACCACCCTTTCCCACTTGGCGCCGCGCCAGGCCCAAAAATGGCCATATGTCTGGAGACTGGTCCCTTTCCCAAAGAGCCAGCAGGGAAAACTATGCCTTGTTCTAAAGCTCTTTGGGAACCGCTTGCGTGGCTCCACACACCTGGGGGCTGCAGACTTTCCTGCTGCCTTCAGCCTCAAAACCACCCTTTCCCACTTGGCGCCACGCCAGGCACAAAAATGGCCATATGTCTGGAGACTGGTCCCACGCCCAAAGAGCCAGCAGGGAAAACTATGCCTTGTTCTAAAGCTCTTTGGGAACCGCTTGCGTAGCCCCACACACCTGGGGGCTGCAGGCTTTCCTGCTCTCTTCAGCCTCAAAAGCACCCTTTCCCACTTGGCGTCACGCCAGGCACAAAAATGGCCATATGTCTGGAGACTGGTCCCTTTCCCAAAGAGCCAGCAGGGAAAACTATGCCTTGTTCTAAAGCTCTTTGGGAACCGCTTGCATAGCCCCACACACCTGGGGGCTGCAGGCTTTTCTGGCACCTTCAGCCTCAAAACCACCCTTTCCCACTTGGCGTCGCGCCAGGCCCAAAAATGGCCATATGTCTGGAGATTGGTCCCACGCCCAAAGAGCCAGCAGGGAAAACTATGCCTTGTTCTAAAGCTCTTCGGGAACCGCTTGCGTAGCCCCACACACCTGGGGGCTGCAGGCTTTCCTGCTGCCTTCAGCCTCAAAACCACCCTTTCCCACTTGGCGTCACGCCAGGCACCAAAATGGCCATATGTCTGGAGACTGGTCCCTTTCCCAAAGAGCCAGCAGGGAAAACTATGCCTTGTTCTAAAGCTCTCTGGGAACCGCTTGCGTAGCCCCACAGACCTGGGGGCTGCAGGCTTTCCTGCTGCCTTCAGCCTCAAAACCACCCTTTCCCACATGGCGTCACGCCAGGCCCAAAAATGGCCATATATCTGGAGACTGGTCCCACGCCCAAAGAGCCAGCAGGGAAAACTATGCCTTGTTCTAAAGCTCTTTGGGAACCGCTTGCGTAGCCCCACACACCTGGGGGCTGCAGGCTTTCCTGCTGCCTTCAGCCTCAAAACCACCCTTTCCCACTTGGCGCCACGCCAGGCCCAAAAATGGCCATATGTCTGGAGTCTGGTCCCACGCCCAAAGAGCCAGCAGGGAAAACTATGCCTTGTTCTAAAGCTCTTTGGGAACCGCTTGCGTAGCCCCACACACCTGCGGGCTGCAGGCTTTCCTGCTGCCTTCAGCCTCAAAACCACCCTTTCCCACTTGGCTTCGCGCAAGGCCCAAAAATGGCCATATGTCTGGAGATTGGTCCCACGCCGAAAGAGCCAGCAGGGAAAACTATGCCTTGTACTAAAGCTCTTTGGGAACCGCTTGCGTAGCCCCACACACCTGCGGGCTGCAGGCTTTCCTGCTGCCTTCAGCCTCAAAACCACCCTTTCCCACTTTGCGCCGCACCAGGCCCAAAAATGGCCATATGTCTGGAGACTGGTCCCACGCCCAAGAGCCAGCAGGGAAAATTATGCCTTGTTCTAAAGCTCTTTGGGAACCACTTGCGTAGCCCCACACACCTGGGGGCTGCAGGCTTTCCTACTGCCTTCAGCCTCAAAACCACCCTTTCCCACTTGGCGTCACGCCAGGCACCAAAATGGCCATATGTCTGGAGACTGGTCCCTTTCCCAAAGAGCCAGCAGGGAAAACTATGCCTTGTTCTAAAGCTCTCTGGGAACCGCTTGCGTAGCCCCACAGACCTGGGGGCTGCAGGCTTTCCTGCTGCCTTCAGCCTCAAAACCACCCTTTCCCACATGGCGTCACGCCAGGCCCAAAAATGGCCATATATCTGGAGACTGGTCCCACGCCCAAAGAGCCAGCAGGGAAAACTATGCCTTGTTCTAAAGCTTTTTGGGAACCGCTTGAGTGGCCCCACAGACCTGCGGGCTGCAGGCTTTCCTGCTGCCTTCAGCCTCAAAACCACCCTTTCCCACTTGGCGCCGCACCAGGCCCAAAAATGGCCATATGTCTGGAGACTGGTCCCTTTCCCAAAGAGCCAGCAGGGAAAACTATGCCTTGTTCTAAAGCTCTTTGGGAACCGCTTGCGTGGCCCCACACACCTGGGGGCTGCAGACTTTCCTGCTGCCTTCAGCCTCAAAACCACCCTTTCCCACTTGGCGCCACGCCAGGCCCAAAAATGGCCATATGTCTGGAGTCTGGTCCCACGCCCAAAGAGCCAGCAGGGAAAACTATGCCTTGTTCTAAAGCTCTTTGGGAACCGCTTGCGTAGCCCCACACACCTGGGGGCTGCAGGCTTTCCTGCTGCCTTCAGCCTCAAAACCACCCTTTCCCACTTGGCTTCGCGCCAGGCCCAAAAATGGCCATATGTCTGGAGACTGGTCCCACGCCCAAGAGCCAGCAGGGAAAATTATGCCTTGTTCTAAAGCTCTTTGGGAACCACTTGCGTAGCCCCACACACCTGGGGGCTGCAGGCTTTCCTGCTGCCTTCAGCCTCAAAACCACCCTTTCCCACTTGGCCCCGTGCCAGGCACAAAAATTGCCATATGTCTGGAGGTTGGTCCCACGCCCAAAGAGCCAGCAGGGAAAACTATGCCTTGTTCTAAAGCTCTTTGGGAACCGCTTGCGTAGCCCCACACACCTGGGGGCTGCAGGCTTTCCTGCTGCCTTCAGCCTCAAAACCACCCTTTCCCACATGGCGTCACGCAAGGCCCAAAAATGGCCATATGTCTGGAGACTGGTCCCTTTCCCAAAGAGCCAGCAGGGAAAACTATGCCTTGTTCTAAAGCTCTTTGGGAACCGCTTGCGTAGCCCCAAACACCTGGGGGCTGCAGGCTTTCCTGCTCTCTTCAGCCTCAGAAGAACCCTTTCGCACTTGGCGCCACGCCAGGCACAAAAATGGCCATATGTCTGGAGACTGGTCCCACGCCCAAAGAGCCAGCAGGGAAAACTATGCCTTGTTCTAAAGCTCTTTGGGAACCGCTTGCGTAGCCCCACAGACCTGGGGGCTACAGGCTTTCCTGCTGCCTTCAGCCTCAAAACCACCCTTTCCCACTTGGCGCCGCGCCAGGCCCAAGAATGGCCATATGTCTGGAGACTGGTCCCACGCCCAAAGAGCCAGCAGGGAAAACTATGCCTTGTTCTAAAGCTCTTTGGGAACCGCTTGCGTAGCCCCACACACCTGGGGGCTGCAGGCTTTCCTGCTGCCTTCAGCCTCAAAAGAACCCTTTCGCACTTGGCGCCGCGCCAGGCCCAAAAATGGCCATATGTCTGGAGGCTGGTCCCACGCCCAAAGAGCCAGCAGGGAAAACTATGCCTTGTTCTAAAGCTCTTTGGGAACCGCTTGCGTAGCCCCACACACCTGGGGGCTGCAGGCTTTCCTGCTGCCTTCAGCCTCAAAACCACACTTTTCCACATGGCGTCACGCCAGGCCCAAAAATGGCCATATGTCTGGAGATTGGTCCCACGCCCAAAGAGCCAGCAGGGAAAACTATGCCTTGTTCTAAAGCTCTTTGGGAACCGCTTGCGTAGCCCCACACACCTGGGGGCTGCAGGCTTTCCTGCTCTCTTCAGCCTCAGAAGAACCCTTTCGCACTTGGCGCCGCGCCAGTCACAAAAATGGCCATATGTCTGGAGATTGGTCCCACGCCCAAAGAGCCAGCAGGGAAAAATATGCCTTGTTCTAAAGCTCTTTGGGAACCGCTTGCGTAGCCCCACACACCTGTGGGCTGCAGGCTTTCCTGCTGCCTTCAGCCTCAAAACCACCCTTTCCCACATGGCGTCACGCCAGGCACAAAAATGGCCATATGTCTGGAGATTGGTCCCACGCCCAAAGAGCCAGCAGGGAAAACTATGCCTTGTTCTAAAGCTCTTTGGGAACCGCTTGCGTAGCCCCACACACCTGGGGGCTGCAGGCTTTCCTGCTGCCTTCAGCCTCAAAACCACCCTTTCCCACATGGCGTCACGCAAGGCCCAAAAATGGCCATATGTCTGGAGACTGGTCCCTTTCCCAAAGAGCCAGCAGGGAAAACTATGCCTTGTTCTAAAGCTCTTTGGGAACCGCTTGCGTGGCCCCACACTCCTGTGGGCTGCAGACTTTCCTGCTGCCTTCAGCCTCAAAACCACCCTTTCCCACTTGGCGCCGCGCCAGGCCCAAAAATGGCCATATGTCTGGAGACTGGTCCCTTTCCCAAAGAGCCAGCAGGGAAAACTATGCCTTGTTCTAAAGCTCTTTGGGAACCGCTTGCGTAGCCCCACACACCTGGGGGCTGCAGGCTTTCCTGCTGCCTTCAGCCTCAAAACCACCCTTTCCCACTTGGCGCCGCGCCAGTCCCAAAAATGGCCATATGTCTGGAGACTGGTCCCACGCCCAAAGAGCCAGCAGGGAAAAATATGCCTTGTTCTAAAGCTCTTTGGGAACCGCTTGCGTGGCCCCACACACCTGGGGGCTGCAGACTTTCCTGCTGCCTTCAGCCTCAAAACCACCCTTTCCCACTTGGCGCCACGCCAGGCACAAAAATGGCCATATGTCTGGAGACTGGTCCCTTTCCCAAAGAGCCAGCAGGGAAAACTATGCCTTGTTCTAAAGCTCTTTGGGAACCGCTTGCGTAGCCCCACACACCTGGGGGCTGCAGGCTTTCCTGCTCTCTTCAGCCTCAAAAGCACCCTTTCCCACTTGGCGTCACGCCAGGCACAAAAATGGCCATATGTCTGGAGACTGGTCCCTTTCCCAAAGAGCCAGCAGGGAAAACTATGCCTTGTTCTAAAGCTCTTTGGGATCCGCTTGCATAGCCCCACACACCTGGGGGCTGCAGGCTTTTCTGGCACCTTCAGCCTCAAAACCACCCTTTCCCACTTGGCGTCGCGCCAGGCCCAAAAATGGCCATATGTCTGGAGATTGGTCCCACGCCCAAAGAGCCAGCAGGGAAAACTATGCCTTGTTCTAAAGCTCTTTGGGAACCGCTTGCGTAGCCCCACACACCTGGGGGCTGCAGGCTTTCCTGCTGCCTTCAGCCTCAAAACCACCCTTTTCCACATGGCGTCTCGCCAGGCAAAAAAATGGCCATATGTCTGGAGGTTGGTCCCACGCCCAAAGAGCCAGCAGGGAAAACTATGCCTTGTTCTAAAGCTCTTTGGGAACCGCTTGCGTAGCCCCACACACCTGGGGGCTGCAGGCTTTCCTGCTCTCTTCAGCCTCAAAAGCACGCTTTCCCAATTGGCGTCACGCCAGGCCCAAAAATGGCCATATGTCTGGAGACTGGTCCCTTTCCCAAAGAGCCAGCAGGGAAAACTATGCCTTGTTCTAAAGCTCTTTGGGAACCGCTTGAGTGGCCCCACAGACCTGCGGGCTGCAGACTTTCCTGCTGTCTTCAGCCTCAAAACCACCCTTTCCCACTTGGCGCCACGCCAGGAACAAAAATGGCCATATGTCTGGAGACTGGTCCCACGCCCAAAGAGCCAGCAGGGAAAACTATGCCTTGTTCTAAAGCTGTTTGGGAACCGCTTGCGTGGCCCCACACACCTGTGGGCTGCAGACTTTCCTGCTGCCTTCAGCCTCAAAACCACCCTTTCCCACTTGGCGCCACGCCAGGCCCAAAACTGGCCATATGTCTGGAGTCTGGTCCCACGCCCAAAGAGCCAGCAGGGAAAACTATGCCTTGTTCTAAAGCTCTTTGGGAACCGCTTGCGTAGCCCCACACACCTGGGGGCTGCAGGCTTTCCTGCTGCCTTCAGCCTCAAAACCACCCTTTCCCAGTTGGCGCCGCGCCAGGCCCAAAAATGGCCATATGTCTGGAGATTGGTCCCACGCCCAAAGAGCCAGCAGGGAAAACTATGCCTTGTACTAAAGGTCTTTCGGAACCGCTTGCGTAGCCCCACACACCTGGGGGCTGCAGGCTTTCCTGCTGCCTTCAGCCTCAAAACCACCCTTTCCCACATGGCGCCGCGCCAGGCCCAAAAATGGCCATATGTCTGGAGACTGGTCCCACGCCCAAGAGCCAGCAGGGAAAACTATGCCTTGTTCTAAAGCTCTTTGGGAACCACTTGCGTGGCCCCACACACCTGGGGGCTGCAGGCTTTCCTGCTGCCTTCAGCCTCAAAACCACCCTTTCCCACTTGGCCCCGTGCCAGGCACAAAAATTGCCATATGTCTGGAGGTTGGTCCCACGCCCAAAGAGCCAGCAGGGAAAACTATGCCTTGTTCTAAAGCTCTTTGGGAACCGCTTGCGTAGCCCCACACACCTGGGGGCTGCAGGCTTTCCTGCTGCCTTCAGCCTCAAAACCACCCTTTCCCACATGGCGTCACGCAAGGCCCAAAAATGGCCATATGTCTGGAGACTGGTCCCTTTCCCAAAGAGCCAGCAGGGAAAACTATGCCTTGTTCTAAAGCTCTTTGGGAACCGCTTGCGTGGCCCCACACTCCTGCGGGCTGCAGACTTTCCTGCTGCCTTCAGCCTCAAAAGCACCCTTTCCCACTTGGCGCCGCGCCAGGCCCAAAAATGGCCGTATGTCTGGAGACTGGTCCCTTTCCCAAAGAGCCAGCAGGGAAAACTATGCCTTGTTCTAAAGCTCTTTGGGAACGGCTTGCGTAGCCCCACACACCTGGGGGCTGCAGGCTTTCCTGCTGCCTTCAGCCTCAAAACCACCCTTTCCCACTTGGCGCCGCGCCAGGCCCAAAAATGGCCATATGTCTGGAGACTGGTCCCTTTCCCAAAGAGCCAGCAGGGAAAACTATGCCTTGTTCTAAAGCTCTTTGGGAACCACTTGCGTGGCCCCACACACCTGCGGGCTGCAGACTTTCCTGCTGCCTTCAGCCTCAAAACCACCCTTTCCCACTTGGCGCCACGCCAGGCACAAAAATGGCCATATGTCTGGAGACTGGTCCCACGCCCAAAGAGCCAGCAGGGAAAACTATGCCTTGTTCTAAAGCTCTTTGGGAACGGCTTGCGTAGCCCCACACACCTGGGGGCTGCAGGCTTTCCTGCTCTCTTCAGCCTCAAAAGCACCCTTTCCCACTTGGCGTCACGCCAGGCACAAAAATGGCCATATGTCTGGAGTCTGGTCCCACGCCCAAAGAGCCAGCAGGGAAAACTATGCCTTGTTCTAAAGCTCTTTGGGATCCGCTTGCATAGCCCCACACACCTGGGGGCTGCAGGCTTTTCTGGCACCTTCAGCCTCAAAACCACCCTTTCCCACTTGGCGTCGCGCCAGGCCCAAAAATGGCCATATGTCTGGAGATTGGTCCCACGCCCAAAGAGCCAGCAGGGAAAACTATGCCTTGTTCTAAAGCTCTTCGGGAACCGCTTGCGTAGCCCCACACACCTGGGGGCTGCAGGCTTTCCTGCTGCCTTCAGCCTCAAAACCACCCTTTCCCACTTGTAGTCACGCCAGGCACCAAAATGGCCATATGTCTGGAGACTGGTCCCACGCCCAAAGAGCCAGCAGGGAAAACTATGCCTTGTTCTAAAGCTCTCTGGGAACCGCTTGCGTAGCCCCACAGACCTGGGGGCTGCAGGCTTTCCTGCTGCCTTCAGCCTCAAAACCACCCTTTCCCACATGGCGTCACGCCAGGCCCAAAAATGGCCATATATCTGGAGACTGATCCCACGCCCAAAGAGCCAGCAGGGAAAACTATGCCTTGTTCTAAAGCTCTTTGGGAACCGCTTGAGTGGCCCCAAAGACCTGCGGGCTGCAGGCTTTCCTGCTGCCTTCAGCCTCAAAACCACCCTTTCCCACTTTGCGCCGCACCAGGCCCAAAAATGGCCATATGTCTGGAGACTGGTCCCACGCCCAAAGAGCCAGCAGGGAAAACTATGCCTTGTTCTAAAGCTCTTTGGGAACCGCTTGCGTGGCCCCACACACCTGTGGGCTGCAGACTTTCCTGCTGCCTTCAGCCTCAAAACCACCCTTTCCCACTTGGCGCCGCGCCATGCCCAAAAATGGCCATATGTCTGGAGTCTGGTCCCACGCCCAAAGAGCCAGCAGGGAAAACTATGCCTTGTTCTAAAGCTCTTTGGGAACCGCTTGCGTAGCCCCACACACCTGGGGGCTGCAGGCTTTCCTGCTGCCTTCAGCCTCAAAACCACCCTTTCCCACTTGGCTTCGCGCCAGGCCCAAAAATGGCCATATGTCTGGAGATTGGTCCCACGCCGAAAGAGCCAGCAGGGAAAACTATGCCTTGTACTAAAGGTCTTTGGGAACCGCTTGCGTAGCCCCACACACCTGGGGGCTGCAGACTTTCCTGCTGCCTTCAGCCTCAAAACCACCCTTTCCCACTTTGCGCCGCACCAGGCCCAAAAATGGCCATATGTCTGGAGACTGGTCCCACGCCCAAGAGCCAGCAGGGAAAACTATGCCTTGTTCTAAAGCTCTTTGGGAACCACTTGCGTAGCCCCACACACCTGGGGGCTGCAGGCTTTCCTGCTGCCTTCAGCCTCAAAACCACCCTTTCCCACTTGGCGCCGCGCCAGGCACAAAAATGGCCGTATGTCTGCAGACTGGTCCCACGCCCAAAGAGCCAGCAGGGAAAACTATGCCTTGTTCTAAAGCTCTTTGGGAACCGCTTGCGTAGCCCCACACACCTGGGGGCTGCAGGCTTTCCTGCTGCCTTCAGCCTCAAAACCACCCTTTCCCACTTTGCGCCGCACCAGGCCCAAAAATGGCCATATGTCTGGAGACTGGTCCCACGCCCAAGAGCCAGCAGGGAAAACTATGCCTTGTTCTAAAGCTCTTTGGGAACCGCTTGCGTGGCCCCACACTCCTGCGGGCTGCAGACTTTCCTGCTGCCTTCAGCCTCAAAACGACCCTTTCCCACTTGGCGCCGCGCCAGGCACAAAAATGGCCGTATGTCTGGAGACTGGTCCCACGCCCAAAGAGCCAGCAGGGAAAACTATGCCTTGTTCTAAAGCTCTTTGGGAACGGCTTGCGTAGCCCCACACACCTGGGGGCTGCAGGCTTTCCTGCTGCCTTCAGCCTCAAAACCACCCTTTCCCACTTGGCGCCGCGCCAGGCCCAAAAATGGCCATATGTCTGGAGACTGGTCCCTTTCCCAAAGAGCCAGCAGGGAAAACTATGCCTTGTTCTAAAGCTCTTTGGGAACCTCTTGCGTGGCCCCACACACCTGCGGGCTGCAGACTTTCCTGCTGCCTTCAGCCTCAAAACCACCCTTTCCCACTTGGCGCCACGCCAGGCACAAAAATGGCCAGATGTCTGGAGACTGGTCCCAAGCCCAAAGAGCCAGCAGGGAAAACTATGCCTTGTTCTAAAGCTCTTTGGGAACCGCTTGCGTAGCCCCACACACCTGGGGGCTGCAGGCTTTCCTGCTCTCTTCAGCCTCAAAAGCACCCTTTCCCACTTGGCCCCGCGCCAGGCACAAAAATGGCCATATGTCTGGAGACTGGTCCCTTTCCCAAAGAGCCAGGAGGGAAAACTATGCCTTGTTCTAAAGCTCTTTGGGAACCGCTTGCGTAGCCCCACACACCTGGGGGCTGCAGGCTTTTCTGGCACCTTCAGCCTCAAAACCACCCTTTCCCACTTGGCGTCGCACCAGGCCCAAAAATGGCCATATGTCTGGAGACTGGTCCCTTTCCCAAAGAGCCAGCAGGGAAAACTGTGCCTTGTTCTAAAGCTCTTCGGGAACCGCTTGCGTAGCCCCACACACCTGGGGGCTGCAGGCTTTCCTGCTGCCTTCAGCCTCAAAACCACCCTTTCCCACTTGGCGTCACGCCAGGCACCAAAATGGCCATATGTCTGGAGACTGGTCCCACGCCCAAAGAGCCAGCAGGGAAAACTATGCCTTGTTCTAAAGCTCTCTGGGAACCGCTTGCGTAGCCCCACAGACCTGCGGGCTGCAGGCTTTCCTGCTGCCTTCAGCCTCAAAACCACCCTTTCCCACATGGCGTCACGCCAGGCCCAAAAATGGCCATATGTCTGGAGACTGGTCCCACGCCCAAAGAGCCAGCAGGGAAAACTATGCCTTGTTCTAAAGCTCTTTGGGAACCGCTTGAGTGGCCCCAGAGACCTGCGGGCTGCAGACTTTCCTGCTGCCTTCAGCCTCAAAACCACCCTTTCCCACTTGGCCCCGTGCCAGGCACAAAAATGGCCATATGTCTGGAGACTGGTCCCACGCCCAAAGAGCCAGCAGGGAAAACTATGCCTTGTTCTAAAGCTCTTTGGGAACCGCTTGCGTGGCCCCACACACCTGTGGGCTGCAGACTTTCCTGCTGCCTTCAGCCTCAAAACCACCCTTTCGCACTTGGCGCCGCGCCAGGCCCAAAAATGGCCATATGTCTGGAGTCTGGTCCCACGCCCAAAGAGCCAGCAGGGAAAACTATGCCTTGTTCTAAAGCTCTTTGGGAACGGCTTGCGTACCCCACAGACCTGGGGGCTGCAGGCTTTCCTGCTGCCTTCAGCCTCAAAACCACCCTTTCCCACTTGGCCCCGTGCCAGGCACAAAAATTGCCATATGTCTGGAGGTTGGTCCCACGCCCAAAGAGCCAGCAGGGAAAACTATGCCTTGTTCTAAAGCTCTTTGGGAACCGCTTGCGTAGCCCCACACACCTGGGGGCTGCAGGCTTTCCTGCTGCCTTCAGCCTCAAAACCACCCTTTCCCACATGGCGTCACGCAAGGCCCAAAAATGGCCATATGTCTGGAGACTGGTCCCTTTCCCAAAGAGCCAGCAGGGAAAACTATGCCTTGTTCTAAAGCTCTTTGGGAACCGCTTGCGTGGCCCCACACTCCTGCGGGCTGCAGACTTTCCTGCTGCCTTCAGCCTCAAAAGCACCCTTTCCCACTTGGCGCCGCGCCAGGCCCAAAAATGGCCGTATGTCTGGAGACTGGTCCCTTTCCCAAAGAGCCAGCAGGGAAAACTATGCCTTGTTCTAAAGCTCTTTGGGAACGGCTTGCGTAGCCCCACACACCTGGGGGCTGCAGGCTTTCCTGCTGCCTTCAGCCTCAAAACCACCCTTTCCCACTTGGCGCCGCGCCAGGCCCAAAAATGGCCATATGTCTGGAGACTGGTCCCTTTCCCAAAGAGCCAGCAGGGAAAACTATGCCTTGTTCTAAAGCTCTTTGGGAACCACTTGCGTGGCCCCACACACCTGCGGGCTGCAGACTTTCCTGCTGCCTTCAGCCTCAAAACCACCCTTTCCCACTTGGCGCCACGCCAGGCACAAAAATGGCCATATGTCTGGAGACTGGTCCCACGCCCAAAGAGCCAGCAGGGAAAACTATGCCTTGTTCTAAAGCTCTTTGGGAACGGCTTGCGTAGCCCCACACACCTGGGGGCTGCAGGCTTTCCTGCTCTCTTCAGCCTCAAAAGCACCCTTTCGCACTTGGCGTCACGCCAGGCACAAAAATGGCCATATGTCTGGAGACTGGTCCCTTTCCCAAAGAGCCAGCAGGGAAAACTATGCCTTGTTCTAAAGCTCTTTGGGATCCGCTTGCATAGCCCCACACACCTGGGGGCTGCAGGCTTTTCTGGCACCTTCAGCCTCAAAACCACCCTTTCCCACTTGGCGTCGCGCCAGGCCCAAAAATGGCCATATGTCTGGAGATTGGTCCCACGCCCAAAGAGCCAGCAGGGAAAACTATGCCTTGTTCTAAAGCTCTTCGGGAACCGCTTGCGTAGCCCCACACACCTGGGGGCTGCAGGCTTTCCTGCTGCCTTCAGCCTCAAAACCACCCTTTCCCACTTGTAGTCACGCCAGGCACCAAAATGGCCATATGTCTGGAGACTGGTCCCACGCCCAAAGAGCCAGCAGGGAAAACTATGCCTTGTTCTAAAGCTCTCTGGGAACCGCTTGCGTAGCCCCACAGACCTGGGGGCTGCAGGCTTTCCTGCTGCCTTCAGCCTCAAAACCACCCTTTCCCACATGGCGTCACGCCAGGCCCAAAAATGGCCATATATCTGGAGACTGATCCCACGCCCAAAGAGCCAGCAGGGAAAACTATGCCTTGTTCTAAAGCTCTTTGGGAACCGCTTGAGTGGCCCCAAAGACCTGCGGGCTGCAGGCTTTCCTGCTGCCTTCAGCCTCAAAACCACCCTTTCCCACTTTGCGCCGCACCAGGCCCAAAAATGGCCATATGTCTGGAGACTGGTCCCACGCCCAAAGAGCCAGCAGGGAAAACTATGCCTTGTTCTAAAGCTCTTTGGGAACCGCTTGCGTGGCCCCACACACCTGTGGGCTGCAGACTTTCCTGCTGCCTTCAGCCTCAAAACCACCCTTTCCCACTTGGCGCCGCGCCATGCCCAAAAATGGCCATATGTCTGGAGTCTGGTCCCACGCCCAAAGAGCCAGCAGGGAAAACTATGCCTTGTTCTAAAGCTCTTTGGGAACCGCTTGCGTAGCCCCACACACCTGGGGGCTGCAGGCTTTCCTGCTGCCTTCAGCCTCAAAACCACCCTTTCCCACTTGGCTTCGCGCCAGGCCCAAAAATGGCCATATGTCTGGAGATTGGTCCCTTTCCCAAAGAGCCAGCAGGGAAAACTATGCCTTGTACTAAAGGTCTTTGGGAACCGCTTGCGTAGCCCCACACACCTGGGGGCTGCAGACTTTCCTGCTGCCTTCAGCCTCAAAACCACCCTTTCCCACTTTGCGCCGCACCAGGCCCAAAAATGGCCATATGTCTGGAGACTGGTCCCACGCCCAAGAGCCAGCAGGGAAAACTATGCCTTGTTCTAAAGCTCTTTGGGAACCACTTGCGTAGCCCCACACACCTGGGGGCTGCAGGCTTTCCTGCTGCCTTCAGCCTCAAAACCACCCTTTCCCACTTGGCGCCGCGCCAGGCACAAAAATGGCCGTATGTCTGCAGACTGGTCCCACGCCCAAAGAGCCAGCAGGGAAAACTATGCCTTGTTCTAAAGCTCTTTGGGAACCGCTTGCGTAGCCCCACACACCTGGGGGCTGCAGGCTTTCCTGCTGCCTTCAGCCTCAAAACCACCCTTTCCCACTTTGCGCCGCACCAGGCCCAAAAATGGCCATATGTCTGGAGACTGGTCCCACGCCCAAGAGCCAGCAGGGAAAACTATGCCTTGTTCTAAAGCTCTTTGGGAACCGCTTGCGTGGCCCCACACTCCTGCGGGCTGCAGACTTTCCTGCTGCCTTCAGCCTCAAAACGACCCTTTCCCACTTGGCGCCGCGCCAGGCACAAAAATAGCCGTATGTCTGGAGACTGGTCCCACGCCCAAAGAGCCAGCAGGGAAAACTATGCCTTGTTCTAAAGCTCTTTGGGAACGGCTTGCGTAGCCCCACACACCTGGGGGCTGCAGGCTTTCCTGCTGCCTTCAGCCTCAAAACCACCCTTTCCCACTTGGCGCCGCGCCAGGCCCAAAAATGGCCATATGTCTGGAGACTGGTCCCTTTCCCAAAGAGCCAGCAGGGAAAACTATGCCTTGTTCTAAAGCTCTTTGGGAACCTCTTGCGTGGCCCCACACACCTGCGGGCTGCAGGCTTTCCTGCTCTCTTCAGCCTCAAAAGCACCCTTTCCCACTTGGCCCCGCGCCAGGCACAAAAATGGCCATATGTCTGGAGACTGGTCCCTTTCCCAAAGAGCCAGGAGGGAAAACTATGCCTTGTTCTAAAGCTCTTTGGGAACCGCTTGCGTAGCCCCACACACCTGGGGGCTGCAGGCTTTTCTGGCACCTTCAGCCTCAAAACCACCCTTTCCCACTTGGCGTCGCACCAGGCCCAAAAATGGCCATATGTCTGGAGACTGGTCCCTTTCCCAAAGAGCCAGCAGGGAAAACTATGCCTTGTTCTAAAGCTCTTCGGGAACCGCTTGCGTAGCCCCACACACCTGGGGGCTGCAGGCTTTCCTGCTGCCTTCAGCCTCAAAACCACCCTTTCCCACTTGGCGTCACGCCAGGCACCAAAATGGCCATATGTCTGGAGACTGGTCCCACGCCCAAAGAGCCAGCAGGGAAAACTATGCCTTGTTCTAAAGCTCTCTGGGAACCGCTTGCGTAGCCCCACAGACCTGCGGGCTGCAGGCTTTCCTGCTGCCTTCAGCCTCAAAACCACCCTTTCCCACATGGCGTCACGCCAGGCCCAAAAATGGCCATATGTCTGGAGACTGGTCCCACGCCCAAAGAGCCAGCAGGGAAAACTATGCCTTGTTCTAAAGCTCTTTGGGAACCGCTTGAGTGGCCCCAGAGACCTGCGGGCTGCAGACTTTCCTGCTGCCTTCAGCCTCAAAACCACCCTTTCCCACTTGGCCCCGTGCCAGGCACAAAAATGGCCATATGTCTGGAGACTGGTCCCACGCCCAAAGAGCCAGCAGGGAAAACTATGCCTTGTTCTAAAGCTCTTTGGGAACCGCTTGCGTGGCCCCACACACCTGTGGGCTGCAGACTTTCCTGCTGCCTTCAGCCTCAAAACCACCCTTTCGCACTTGGCGCCGCGCCAGGCCCAAAAATGGCCATATGTCTGGAGTCTGGTCCCACGCCCAAAGAGCCAGCAGGGAAAACTATGCCTTGTTCTAAAGCTCTTTGGGAACGGCTTGCGTACCCCACAGACCTGGGGGCTGCAGGCTTTCCTGCTGCCTTCAGCCTCAAAACCACCCTTTCCCACTTGGCCCCGTGCCAGGCACAAAAATTGCCATATGTCTGGAGGTTGGTCCCACGCCCAAAGAGCCAGCAGGGAAAACTATGCCTTGTTCTAAAGCTCTTTGGGAACCGCTTGCGTAGCCCCACACACCTGGGGGCTGCAGGCTTTCCTGCTGCCTTCAGCCTCAAAACCACCCTTTCCCACATGGCGTCACGCAAGGCCCAAAAATGGCCATATGTCTGGAGACTGGTCCCTTTCCCAAAGAGCCAGCAGGGAAAACTATGCCTTGTTCTAAAGCTCTTTGGGAACCGCTTGCGTAGCCCCACACTCCTGCGGGCTGCAGACTTTCCTGCTGCCTTCAGCCTCAAAAGCACCCTTTCCCACTTGGCGCCATGCCAGGCCCAAAAATGGCCGTATGTCTGGAGACTGGTCCCACGCCCAAAGAGCCAGCAGGGAAAACTATGCCTTGTTCTAAAGCTCTTTGGGAACGGCTTGCGTAGCCCCACACACCTGGGGGCTGCAGGCTTTCCTGCTGCCTTCAGCCTCAAAACCACCCTTTCCCACTTGGCGCCGCGCCAGGCCCAAAAATGGCCATATGTCTGGAGACTGGTCCCGTTCCCAAAGAGCCAGCAGGGAAAACTATGCCTTGTTCTAAAGCTCTTTGGGAACCACTTGCGTGGCCCCACACACCTGCGGGCTGCAGACTTTCCTGCTGCCTTCAGCCTCAAAACCACCCTTTCCCACTTGGCGCCACGCCAGGCACAAAAATGGCCATATGTCTGGAGACTGGTCCCACGCCGAAAGAGCCAGCAGGGAAAACTATGCCTTGTTCTAAAGCTCTTTGGGAACCGCTTGCGTAGCCCCACACACCTGCGGGCTGCAGGCTTTCCTGCTCTCTTCAGGCTCAAAAGCACCCTTTCCCACTTGGCGCCACGCCAGGCACAAAAATGGCCATATGTCTGGAGACTGGTCCCACGCCCAAAGAGCCAGCAGGGAAAACTATGCCTTGTTCTAAAGCTCTTTGGGAACCGCTTGCATAGCCCCACACACCTGGGGGCTGCAGGCTTTTCTGGCACCTTCAGCCTCAAAACCACCCTTTCCCACTTGGCGTCGCGCCAGGCCCAAAAATGGCCATATGTCTGGAGATTGGTCCCACGCCCAAAGAGCCAGCAGGGAAAACTATGCCTTGTTCTAAAGCTCTTCGGGAACCGCTTGCGTAGCCCCACACACCTGGGGGCTGCAGGCTTTCCTGCTGCCTTCAGCCTCAAAACCACCCTTTCCCACTTGTAGTCACGCCAGGCACCAAAATGGCCATATGTCTGGAGACTGGTCCCACGCCTAAAGAGCCAGCAGGGAAAACTATGCCTTGTTCTAAAGCTCTCTGGGAACCGCTTGCGTAGCCCCACACACCTGGGGGCTGCAGGCTTTCCTGCTGCCTTCAGCCTCAAAACCACCCTTTCCCACATGGCGTCACGCCAGGCCCAAAAATGGCCATATATCTGGAGACTGGTCCCACGCCCAAAGAGCCAGCAGGGAAAACTATGCCTTGTTCTAAAGCTCTTTGGGAACCGCTTGAGTGGCCCCACAGACCTGCGGGCTGCAGGCTTTCCTGCTGCCTTCAGCCTCAAAACCACCCTTTCCCACTTGGCGCCGCACCAGGCCCAAAAATGGCCATATGTCTGGAGACTGGTCCCACGCCCAAAGAGCCAGCAGGGAAAACTATGCCTTGTTCTAAAGCTCTTTGGGAACCGCTTGCGTGGCCCCACACACCTGTGGGCTGCAGACTTTCCTGCTGCCTTCAGCCTCAAAACCACCCTTTCCCACTTGGCGCCACGCCAGGCCCAAAAATGGCCATATGTCTGGAGTCTGGTCCCACGCCCAAAGAGCCAGCAGGGAAAACTATGCCTTGTTCTAAAGCTCTTTGGGAACCGCTTGCGTAGCCCCACACACCTGGGGGCTGCAGGCTTTCCTGCTGCCTTCAGCCTCAAAACCACCCTTTCCCACTTGGCGCCACACCAGGCCCAAAAATGGCCATATGTCTGGAGATTGGTCCCACGCCGAAAGAGCCAGCAGGGAAAACTATGCCTTGTACTAAAGGTCTTTGGGAACCGCTTGCGTAGCCCCACACACCTGGGGGCTGCAGGCTTTCCTGCTGCCTTCAGCCTCAAAACCACCCTTTCCCACTTTGCGCCGCACCAGGCCCAAAAATGGCCATATGTCTGGAGACTGGTCCCACGCCCAAAGAGCCAGCAGGGAAAACTATGCCTTGTTCTAAAGCTCTTTGGGAACCACTTGCGTAGCCCCACACACCTGGGGGCTGCAGGCTTTCCTGCTGCCTTCAGCCTCAAAACCACCCTTTCCCACTTGGCCCCGTGCCAGGCACAAAAATTGCCATATGTCTGGAGGTTGGTCCCACGCCCAAAGAGCCAGCAGGGAAAACTATGCCTTGTTCTAAAGCTCTTTGGGAACCGCTTGCGTAGCCCCACACACCTGGGGGCTGCAGGCTTTCCTGCTGCCTTCAGCCTCAAAACCACCCTTTCCCACTTTGCGCCGCACCAGGCCCATAAATGGCCATATGTCTGGAGACTGGTCCCTTTCCCAAAGAGCCAGCAGGGAAAACTATGCCTTGTTCTAAAGCTCTCTGGGAACCGCTTGCGTAGCCCCACAGACCTGGGGGCTGCAGGCTTTCCTGCTGCCTTCAGCCTCAAAACCACCCTTTCCCACTTGGCGCCACGCCAGGCACAAAAATGGCCATATGTCTGGAGACTGGTCCCACGCCGAAAGAGCCAGCAGGGAAAACTATGCCTTGTTCTAAAGCTCTTTGGGAACCGCTTGAGTGGCCCCAGAGACCTGCGGGCTGCAGACTTTCCTGCTGCCTTCAGCCTCAAAACCACCCTTTCCCACTTGGCCCCGTGCCAGGCACAAAAATGGCCATATGTCTGGAGACTGGTCCCACGCCCAAAGAGCCAGCAGGGAAAACTATGCCTTGTTCTAAAGCTCTTTGGGAACCGCTTGCGTGGCCCCACACACCTGTGGGCTGCAGACTTTCCTGCTGCCTTCAGCCTCAAAACCACCCTTTCGCACTTGGCGCCGCGCCAGGCCCAAAAATGGCCATATGTCTGGAGTCTGGTCCCACGCCCAAAGAGCCAGCAGGGAAAACTATGCCTTGTTCTAAAGCTCTTTGGGAACCACTTGCGTAGCCCCACACACCTGGGGGCTGCAGGCTTTCCTGCTGCCTTCAGCCTCAAAACCACCCTTTCCCACTTGGCCCCGTGCCAGGCACAAAAATTGCCATATGTCTGGAGGTTGGTCCCACGCCCAAAGAGCCAGCAGGGAAAACTATGCCTTGTTCTAAAGCTCTTTGGGAACCGCTTGCGTAGCCCCACACACCTGGGGGCTGCAGGCTTTCCTGCTGCCTTCAGCCTCAAAACCACCCTTTCCCACATGGCGTCACGCAAGGCCCAAAAATGGCCATATGTCTGGAGACTGGTCCCTTTCCCAAAGAGCCAGCAGGGAAAACTATGCCTTGTTCTAAAGCTCTTTGGGAACCGCTTGCGTGGCCCCACACTCCTGCGGGCTGCAGACTTTCCTGCTGCCTTCAGCCTCAAAAGCACCCTTTCCCACTTGGCGCCGCGCCAGGCCCAAAAATGGCCGTATGTCTGGAGACTGGTCCCACGCCCAAAGAGCCAGCAGGGAAAACTATGCCTTGTTCTAAAGCTCTTTGGGAACGGCTTGCGTAGCCCCACACACCTGGGGGCTGCAGGCTTTCCTGCTGCCTTCAGCCTCAAAACCACCCTTTCCCACTTGGCGCCGCGCCAGGCCCAAAAATGGCCATATGTCTGGAGACTGGTCCCGTTCCCAAAGAGCCAGCAGGGAAAACTATGCCTTGTTCTAAAGCTCTTTGGGAACCGCTTGCGTGGCCCCACACACCTGCGGGCTGCAGACTTTCCTGCTGCCTTCAGCCTCAAAACCACCCTTTCCCACTTGGCGCCACGCCAGGCACAAAAATGGCCATATGTCTGGAGACTGGTCCCACGCCGAAAGAGCCAGCAGGGAAAACTATGCCTTGTTCTAAAGCTCTTTGGGAACCGCTTGCGTAGCCCCACACACCTGCGGGCTGCAGGCTTTCCTGCTCTCTTCAGGCTCAAAAGCACCCTTTCCCACTTGGCGCCACGCCAGGCACAAAAATGGCCATATGTCTGGAGACTGGTCCCACGCCCAAAGAGCCAGCAGGGAAAACTATGCCTTGTTCTAAAGCTCTTTGGGAACCGCTTGCATAGCCCCACACACCTGGGGGCTGCAGGCTTTTCTGGCACCTTCAGCCTCAAAACCACCCTTTCCCACATGGCGTCACGCCAGGCCCAAAAATGGCCATATGTCTGGAGATTGGTCCCACGCCCAAAGAGCCAGCAGGGAAAACTATGCCTTGTTCTAAAGCTCTTCGGGAACCGCTTGCGTAGCCCCACACACCTGGGGGCTGCAGGCTTTCCTGCTGCCTTCAGCCTCAAAACCACCCTTTCCCACTTGTAGTCACGCCAGGCACCAAAATGGCCATATGTCTGGAGACTGGTCCCACGCCCAAAGAGCCAGCAGGGAAAACTATGCCTTGTTCTAAAGCTCTCTGGGAACCGCTTGCATAGCCCCACACACCTGGGGGCTGCAGGCTTTCCTGCTGCCTTCAGCCTCAAAACCACCCTTTCCCACATGGCGTCACGCCAGGCCCAAAAATGGCCATATATCTGGAGACTGGTCCCACGCCCAAAGAGCCAGCAGGGAAAACTATGCCTTGTTCTAAAGCTCTTTGGGAACCGCTTGAGTGGCCCCACAGACCTGCGGGCTGCAGGCTTTCCTGCTGCCTTCAGCCTCAAAACCACCCTTTCCCACTTGGCGCCGCACCAGGCCCAAAAATGGCCATATGTCTGGAGACTGGTCCCACGCCCAAAGAGCCAGCAGGGAAAACTATGCCTTGTTCTAAAGCTCTTTGGGAACCGCTTGCGTGGCCCCACACACCTGTGGGCTGCAGACTTTCCTGCTGCCTTCAGCCTCAAACCACCCTTTCCCACTTGGCGCCACGCCAGGCCCAAAAATGGCCATATGTCTGGAGTCTGGTCCCACGCCCAAAGAGCCAGCAGGGAAAACTATGCCTTGTTCTAAAGCTCTTTGGGAACCGCTTGCGTAGCCCCACACACCTGGGGGCTGCAGGCTTTCCTGCTGCCTTCAGCCTCAAAACCACCCTTTCCCACATGGCGTCACGCCAGGCCCAAAAATGGCCATATGTCTGGAGATTGGTCCCACGCCGAAAGAGCCAGCAGGGAAAACTATGCCTTGTACTAAAGGTCTTTGGGAACCGCTTGCGTAGCCCCACACACCTGGGGGCTGCAGGCTTTCCTGCTGCCTTCAGCCTCAAAACCACCCTTTCCCACTTTGCGCCGCACCAGGCCCAAAAATGGCCATATGTCTGGAGACTGGTCCCACGCCCAAAGAGCCAGCAGGGAAAACTATGCCTTGTTCTAAAGCTCTTTGGGAACCACTTGCGTAGCCCCACACACCTGGGGGCTGCAGGCTTTCCTGCTGCCTTCAGCCTCAAAACCACCCTTTCCCACTTGGCCCCGTGCCAGGCACAAAAATTGCCATATGTCTGGAGGTTGGTCCCACGCCCAAAGAGCCAGCAGGGAAAACTATGCCTTGTTCTAAAGCTCTTTGGGAACCGCTTGCTTAGCCCCACACACCTGGGGGCTGCAGGCTTTCCTGCTGCCTTCAGCCTCAAAACCACCCTTTCCCACATGGCGTCACGCAAGGCCCAAAAATGGCCATATGTCTGGAGACTGGTCCCTTTCCCAAAGAGCCAGCAGGGAAAACTATGCCTTGTTCTAAAGCTCTTTGGGAACCGCTTGCGTGGCCACACACTCCTGCGGGCTGCAGACTTTCCTGCTGCCTTCAGCCTCAAAACCACCCTTTCCCACTTGGCGCCGCGCCAGGCCAAAAAATGGCCATATGTCTGGAGACTGGTCCCTTTCCCAAAGAGCCAGCAGGGAAAACTATGCCTTGTTCTAAAGCTCTTTGGGAACCTCTTGCGTGGCCCCACACACCTGCGGGCTGCAGACTTTCCTGCTGCCTTCAGCCTCAAAACCACCCTTTCCCACTTGGCGCCACGCCAGGCACAAAAATGGCCATATGTCTGGAGACTGGTCCCACGCCCAAAGAGCCAGCAGGGAAAACTATGCCTTGTTCTAAAGCTCTTTGGGAACCGCTTGCGTAGCCCCACACACCTGGGGGCTGCAGGCTTTCCTGCTCTCTTCAGCCTCAAAAGCACGCTTTACCACTAGGCGCCGCGGCAGGCACAAAAATGGCCATATGTCTGGAGACTGGTCCTTTTCCCAAAGAGCCAGCAGGGAAAACTATGCCTTGTTCTAAAGCTCTTTGGGAACCGCTTGCGTAGCCCCACACACCTGACGGCTGCAGGCTTTTCTGGCACCTTCAGCCTCAAAACCACCCTTTCCCACTTGGCGTCGCGCCAGGCCCAAAAATGGCCATATGGCTGGAGACTGGTCCCACGCCCAAAGAGCCAGCAGGGAAAACTATGCCTTGTTCTAAAGCTCTTTGGGAACCGCTTGCGTAGCCCCACACACCTGGGGGCTGCAGGCTTTCCTGCTGCCTTCAGCCTCAAAACCACCCTTTCCCACTTGGCGTCACGCCAGGCACAAAAATGGCCATATGTCTGGAGACTGGTCCCACGCCCAAAGAGCCAGCAGGGAAAACTATGCCTTGTTCTAAAGCTCTCTGGGAACCGCTTGCGTAGCCCCACAGACCTGGGGGCTGCAGGCTTTCCTGCTGCCTTCAGCCTCAAAACCACCCTTTCCCACATGGCGTCACGCCAGGCCCAAAAATGGCCATATATCTGGAGACTGGTCCCACGCCCAAAGAGCCAGCAGGGAAAACTATGCCTTGTTCTAAAGCTCTTTGGGAACCACTTGAGTGGCCCCACAGACCTGCGGGCTGCAGACTTTCCTGCTGCCTTCAGCCTCAAAACCACCCTTTCCCACTTGGCGCCACGCCAGGAACAAAAATGGCCATATGTCTGGAGTCTGGTCCCACGCCCAAAGAGCCAGCAGGGAAAACTATGCCTTGTTCTAAAGCTCTTTGGGAACCGCTTGCGTAGCCCCACACACCTGCGGGCTCCAGACTTTCCTGCTGCCTTCAGCCTCAAAACCACCCTTTCCCACTTGGCGCCACGCCAGGCACAAAAATGGCCATATGTCTGGAGACTGGTCCCACGCCCAAAGAGCCAGCAGGGAAAATTATGCCTTGTTCTAAAGCTCTTTGGGAACCGCTTGCGTAGCCCCACACACCTGGGGGCTGCAGGCTTTCCTGCTCTCTTCAGCCTCAAAAGCACCCTTTCCCACTTGGCGTCACGCCAGGCACAAAAATGGCCATATGTCTGGAGACTGGTCCCTTTCCCAAAGAGCCAGCAGGGAAAACTATGCCTTGTTCTAAAGCTCTTTGGGAACCGCTTGCATAGCCCCACACACCTGGGGGCTGCAGGCTTCTCTGGCACCTTCAGCCTCAAAACCACCCTTTCCCACATGGCGTCGCGCCAGGCCCAAAAATGGCCATATGTCTGGAGATTGGTCCCACGCCCAAAGAGCCAGCAGGGAAAACTATGCCTTGTTCTAAAGCTCTTCGGGAACCGCTTGCGTAGCCCCACACACCTGGGGGCTGCAGGCTTTCCTGCTGCCTTCAGCCTCAAAACCACCCTTTCCCACTTGTAGTCACGCCAGGCACCAAAATGGCCATATGTCTGGAGACTGGTCCCTTTCCCAAAGAGCCAGGAGGGAAAACTATGCCTTGTTCTAAAGCTCTCTGGGAACCGCTTGCGTAGCCCCACAGACCTGGGGGCTGCAGGCTTTCCTGCTGCCTTCAGCCTCAAAACCACCCTTTCCCACATGGCGTCACGCCAGGCCCAAAAATGGCCATATATCTGGAGACTGGTCCCACGCCCAAAGAGCCAGCAGGGAAAACTATGCCTTGTTCTAAAGCTCTTTGGGAACCGCTTGAGTGGCCCCACAGACCTGCGGGCTGCAGGCTTTCCTGCTGCCTTCAGCCTCAAAACCACCCTTTCCCACTTGGCGCCACGCCAGGAACAAAAATGGCCATATGTCTGGAGACTGGTCCCACGCCCAAAGAGCCAGCAGGGAAAACTATGCCTTGTTCTAAAGCTCTTTGGGAACCGCTTGCGTGGCCCCACACACCTGGGGGCTGCAGGCTTTCCTGCTGCCTTCAGCCTCAAAAGCACCCTTTCCCACTTGGCGCCACGCCAGGCACAAAAATGGCCATATGTCTGGAGATTGGTCCCACGCCCAAAGAGCCAGCAGGGAAAATTATGCCTTGTTCTAAAGCTCTTTGGGAACCGCTTGCGTAGCCCCACACACCTGGGGGCTGCAGGCTTTCCTGCTGCCTTCAGCCTCAAAACCACCCTTTCCCACTTGGCTTCGCACCAGGCCCAAAAATGGCCATATGTCTGGAGAATGGTCCCACGCCCAAAGAGCCAGCAGGGAAAACTATGCCTTGTTCTAAAGCTCTTTGGGAACCGCTTGCGTGGCCCCACACACCTGTGGGCTGCAGACTTTCCTGCTGCCTTCAGCCTCAAAACCACCCTTTCCCACTTGGCGCCACGCCAGGCCCAAAACTGGCCATATGTCTGGAGACTGGTCCCATGCCCAAGAGCCAGCAGGGAAAACTATGCCTTGTTCTAAAGCTCTTTGGGAACGGCTTGCGTAGCCCCACACACCTGGGGGCTGCAGGCTTTTCTGGCACCTTCAGCCTCAAAACCACCCTTTCCCACTTGGCGCCGCGTCAGGCATAAAAATGGCCATATGTCTGGAGATTGGTCCCACGCCCAAAGAGCCAGCAGGGAAAACTATGCCTTGTTCTAAAGCTCTTTGGGAACCGCTTGCGTAGCCCCACAGACCTGGGGGCTGCAAGCTTTCCTGCTGCCTTCAGCCTCAAAAGCACCCTTTCCCACTTGGCCCCGCGCCAGGCCCAAAAATGGCCATATGTCTGGAGACTGGTCCCACGCCCAAAGAGCCAGCAGGGAAAACTATGCCTTGTTCTAAAGCTCTTTGGGAACCGCTTGCGTAGCCCCACACACCTGGGGGGTGCAGGCTTTCCTGCTGCCTTCAGCCTCAAAACCACCCTTTCCCACATGGCGTCACGCCAGGCACAAAAATGGCCATATGTCTGGAGACTGGTCCCACGCCCAAAGAGCCAGCAGGGAAAACTATGCCTTGTTCTAAAGCTCTTTGGGAACCGCTTGCGTGGCCCCACACACCTGGGGGCTGCAGGCTCTCCTGCTCTCTTCAGCCTCAAAAGCACGCTTTCCACTTGGCCCCGTGCCAGTCACAAAAATGGCCATATGTCTGGAGACTGGTCCCACGCCCAAAGAGCCAGCAGGGAAAACTATGCCTTGTTCTAAAGCTCTTTGGGAACCGCTTGCGTAGCCCCACACTCCTGCGGGCTGCAGTCTTTCCTGCTGCCTTCAGCCTCAAAACCACCCTTTCCCACTTGGCGCCAAGCCAGGCCCAAAAATGGCCATATGTCTGGAGACTGGTCCCACGCCCAAAGAGCCAGCAGGGGAAACTACGCATTGTACTAAAGCTCTTTGGGAACGGCTTGCGTAGCCCCACACACCTGGGGGCTGCAGGCTTTCCTGCTCTCTTCAGCCTCAAAAGCACGCTTTACCACTAGGCGCCGCGGCAGGCACAAAAATGGCCATATGTCTGGAGACTGGTCCTTTTCCCAAAGAGCCAGCAGGGAAAACTATGCCTTGTTCTAAAGCTCTTTGGGAACCGCTTGCGTAGCCCCGCACACCTGGGGGCTGCAGGCTTTTCTGGCACCTTCAGCCTCAAAACCACCCTTTCCCACTTGGCGTCGCGCCAGGCCCAAAAATGGCCATATGTCTGGAGACTGGTCCCACGCCCAAAGAGCCAGCAGGGAAAACTATGCCTTGTTCTAAAGCTCTTCGGGAACCGCTTGCGTAGCCCCACACACCTGGGGGCTGCAGGCTTTCCTGCTGCCTTCAGCCTCAAAACCACCCTTTCCCACTTGGCGTCACGCCAGGCCCAAAAATGGCCATATGTCTGGAGACTGGTCCCACGCCCAAAGAGCCAGCAGGGAAAATTATGCCTTGTTCTAAAGCTCTCTGGGAACCGCTTGCGTAGCCCCACACACCTGGGGGCTGCAGGCTTTCCTGCTGCCTTCAGCCTCAAAACCACCCTTTCCCACATGGCGTCACGCCAGGCCCAAAAATGGCCATATATCTGGAGACTGGTCCCACGCCCAAAGAGCCAGCAGGGAAAACTATGCCTTGTTCTAAAGCTCTTTGGGAACCGCTTGAGTGGCCCCACAGACCTGCGGGCTGCAGACTTTCCTGCTGCCTTCAGCCTCAAAACCACCCTTTCCCACTTGGCGCCACGCCAGGAACAAAAATGGCCATATGTCTGGAGTCTGGTCCCACGCCCAAAGAGCCAGCAGGGAAAACTATGCCTTGTTCTAAAGCTCTTTGGGAACCGCTTGCGTAGCCCCACACACCTGGGGGCTGCAGGCTTTCCTGCTGCCTTCAGCCTCAAAACCACCCTTTCCCACTTGGCTTCGCGCCAGGCCCAAAAATGGCCATATGTCTGGAGATTGGTCCCACGCCGAAAGAGCCAGCAGGGAAAACTATGCCTTGACTAAAGGTCTTTGGGAACCGCTTGCGTAGCCCCACACACCTGGGGGCTGCAGGCTTTCCTGCTGCCTTCAGCCTCAAAACCACCCTTTCCCACTTTGCGCCGCACCAGGCCCATAAATGGCCATATGTCTGGAGACTGGTCCCACGCCCAAAGAGCCAGCAGGGAAAACTATGCCTTGTTCTAAAGCTCTTTGGGAACCTCTTGCGTGGCCCCACACACCTGCGGGCTGCAGACTTTCCTGCTGCCTTCAGCCTCAAAACCACCCTTTCCCACTTGGCGCCACGCCAGGCACAAAAATGGCCATATGTCTGGAGACTGGTCCCACGCCCAAAGAGCCAGCAGGGAAAATTATGCCTTGTTCTAAAGCTCTTTGGGAACCGCTTGCGTAGCCCCACACACCTGGGGGCTGCAGGCTTTCCTGCTCTCTTCAGCCTCAAAAGCACCCTTTCCCACTTGGCGTCACGCCAGGCACAAAAATGGCCATATATCTGGAGACTGGTCCCACGCCCAAAGAGCCAGCAGGGAAAACTATGCCTTGTTCTAAAGCTCTTTGGGAACCGCTTGCATAGCCCCACACACCTGGGGGCTGCAGGCTTCTCTGGCACCTTCAGCCTCAAAACCACCCTTTCCCACATGGCGTCGCGCCAGGCCCAAAAATGGCCATATGTCTGGAGATTGGTCCCACGCCCAAAGAGCCAGCAGGGAAAACTATGCCTTGTTCTAAAGCTCTTTGGGAACGGCTTGCGTAGCCCCACACACCTGGGGGCTGCAGGCTTTTCTGGCACCTTCAGCCTCAAAACCACCCTTTCCCACTTGGCGCCGCGTCAGGCACAAAAATGGCCATATGTCTGGAGATTGGTCACACGCCCAAAGAGCCAGCAGGGAAAACTATGCCTTGTTCTAAAGCTCTTTGGGAACCGCTTGCGTAGCCCCACAGACCTGGGGGCTGCAAGCTTTCCTGCTGCCTTCAGCCTCAAAACCACCCTTTCCCACTTGGCCCCGCGCCAGGCCCAAAAATGGCCATATGTCTGGAGACTGGTCCCACGCCCAAAGAGCCAGCAGGGAAAACTATGCCTTGTTCTAAAGCTCTTTGGGAACCGCTTGCGTAGCCCCACACACCTGGGGGGTGCAGGCTTTCCTGCTGCCTTCAGCCTCAAAACCACCCTTTCCCACATGGCGTCACGCCAGGCACAAAAATGGCCATATGTCTGGAGACTGGTCCCACGCCCAAAGAGCCAGCAGGGAAAACTATGCCTTGTTCTAAAGCTCTTTGGGAACCGCTTGCGTAGCCCCACACACCTGGGGGCTGCAGTCTTTCCTGCTGCCTTCAGCCTCAAAACCACCCTTTCCCACTTGGCGCCGCGCCAGGCCCAAAAATGGCCATATGTCTGGAGACTGGTCCCACGCCCAAAGAGCCAGCAGGGAAAACTACGCATTGTACTAAAGCTCTTTGGGAACGGCTTGCGTAGCCCCACACACCTGGGGGCTGCAGGCTTTCCTGCTGCCTTCAGCCTCAAAACCACCCTTTCCCACTTGGCGTCGCGCCAGGCCCAAAAATGGCTATATTTCTGGAGACTGGTCCCTTTCCCAAAGAGCCAGCAGGGAAAACTATGCCTTGTTCTAAAGCTCTTTGGGAACCGCTTGCGTGGCCCCACACACCTGCGGGCTGCAGACTTTCCTGCTGCCTTCAGCCTCAAAACCACCCTTTCCCACTTGGCGTCGCGCCAGGCCCAAAAATGGCCATATGTCTGGAGATTGGTCCCACGCCCAAAGAGCCAGCAGGGAAAACTATGCCTTGTTCTAAAGCTCTTTGGGAACCGCTTGCGTAGCCCCACACACCTGGGGGCTGCAGGCTTTCCTGCTGCCTTCAGCCTCAAAACCACCCTTTCCCACATGGCGTCACGCCAGGCCCAAAAATGGCCATATGTCTGGAGACTGGTCCCACGCCAAAAGAGCCAGCAGGGAAAACTATGCCTTGTTCTAAAGCTCTTTGGGAACCGCTTGCGTAGCCCCACACACCTGGGGGCTGCAGGCTTTCCTGCTGCCTTCAGCCTCAAAACCACCCTTTCCAACTTGGCGCCGCGTCAGGCACAAAAATGGCCATATGTCTGGAGACTGGTCCCACGCCAAAAGAGCCAGCAGGGAAAACTATGCCTTGTTCTAAAGCTCTTTGGGAACCGCTTGCGTAGCCCCACACACCTGGGGGGTGCAGGCTTTCCTGCTGCCTTCAGCCTCAAAACCACCCTTTCCCACATGGCGTCACGCCAGGCACAAAAATGGCCATATGTCTGGAGACTGGTCCCACGCCCAAAGAGCCAGCAGGGAAAACTATGCGTTGTTCTAAAGCTCTTTGGGAACCGCTTGCGTGGCCCCACACACCTGGGGGCTGCAGGCTCTCCTGCTCTCTTCAGCCTCAAAAGCACGCTTTCCCACTTGGCCCCGTGCCAGTCACAAAAATGGCCATATGTCTGGAGACTGGTCCCACGCCCAAAGAGCCAGCAGGGAAAACTATGCCTTGTTCTAAAGCTCTTTGGGAACCGCTTGCGTAGCCCCACAGACCTGGGGGCTGCAAGCTTTCCTGCTGCCTTCAGCCTCAAAAGCACCCTTTCCAACTTGGCGCCACGCCAGGCACAAAAATGGCCATATGTCTGGAGATTGGTCCCACGCCCAAAGAGCCAGCAGGGAAAACTATGCCTTGTTCTAAAGCTCTTTGGGAACGGCTTGCGTAGCCCCACAGACCTGGGGGCTGCAAGCTTTCCTGCTGCCTTCAGCCTCAAAAGCACCCTTTCCCAGTTGGCGCCGCGCCAGGCCCAAAAATGGCCATATGTCTGGAGACTGGTCCCACGCCCAAAGAGCCAGCAGGGAAAACTATGCCTTGTTCTAAAGCTCTTTGGGAACCGCTTGCGTAGCCCCACACACCTGGGGGCTGCAGGCTTTCCTGCTGCCTTCAGCCTCAAAACCACCCTTTCCCACTTGGCTTCCCTCCAGGCACAAAAATGGCCATATGTCTGGAGATTGGTCCCACGCCCAAAGAGCCAGCAGGGAAAACTATGCCTTGTTCTAAAGCTCTTTGGGAACGCTTTGCGTAGCCCCACACACCTGGGGGCTGCAGGCTTTCCTGCTGCCTTCAGCCTCAAAACCACCCTTTCCCACTTGGCCCCGTGCCAGGCACAAAAATGGCCATATGTCTGGAGACTGGTCCCACGCCCAAAGAGCCAGCAGGGAAAACTAAAACTATGCCTTGTTCTAAAGCTCTTTGGGAACCGCTTGCGTAGCCCCACACACCTGCGGGCTGCAGGCTTTCCTGCTGCCTTCAGCCTCAAAACCACCCTTTCCCACTTGGCGCCGCGCCAGGCCCAAAAATGGCCATATGTCTGGAGACTGGTCCTACGCCCAAAGAGCCAGCAGGGAAAACTATGCCTTGTTCTAAAGCTCTTGGGAACCGCTTGCGTGGCCCCACACACCTGGGGGCTGCAGACTTTCCTGCTGCCTTCAGCCTCAAAACCACCCTTTCCCACTTGGCGCCACGCCAGGCACAAAAATGGCCATATGTCTGGAGACTGGTCCCTTTCCCAAAGAGCCAGCAGGGAAAACTATGCCTTGTTCTAAAGCTCTTGGGAACCGCTTGCGTGGCCCCACACACCTGGGGGCTGCAGGCTTTCCTGCTGCCTTCAGCCTCAAAACCACCCTTTCCCACTTGGCGCCGCGCCAGGCCCAAATATAGCCATATGTCTGGAGACTGGTCCCACGCCCAAAGAGCCAGCAGGGAAAACTATGCCTTGTTCTAAAGCTCTTTGGGAACCGCTTGCGTAGCCCCACACACCTGGGGGCTGCAGGCTTTCCTGCTGCCTTCAGCCTCAAAACCACCCTTTCCCACTTGGCGTCGCGCCAGGCCCAAAAATGGCTATATTTCTGGAGACTGGTCCCTTTCCCAAAGAGCCAGCAGGGAAAACTATGCCTTGTTCTAAAGCTCTTTGGGAACCGCTTGCGTAGCCCCACACACCTGGGGGCTGCAGGCTTTCCTGCTGCCTTCAGCCTCAAAAGCACCCTTTCCCACTTGGCGCCACGCCAGGCCCAAAAATGGCCATATGTCTGGAGACTGGTCCCTTTCCCAAAGAGCCAGCAGGGAAAACTATGCCTTGTTCTAAAGCTCTTGGGAACCGCTTGCGTGGCCCCACACACCTGGGGGCTGCAGGCTTTCCTGCTGCCTTCAGCCTCAAAACCACCCTTTCCCACTTGGCGCCGCGCCAGGCCCAAATATGGCCATATGTCTGGAGACTGGTCCCACGCCCAAAGAGCCAGCAGGGAAAACTATGCCTTGTTCTAAAGCTCTTTGGGAACGGCTTGCGTAGCCCCACACACCTGGGGGGTGCAGGCTTTCCTGCTGCCTTCAGCCTCAAAACCACCCTTTCCCACTTGGCGTCGCGCCAGGCCCAAAAATGGCTATATTTCTGGAGACTGGTCCCTTTCCCAAAGAGCCAGCAGGGAAAACTATGCCTTGTTCTAAAGCTCTTTGGGAACCGCTTGCGTAGCCCCACACACCTGGGGGCTGCAGGCTTTCCTGCTGCCTTCAGCCTCAAAACCACCCTTTCCCACATGGCGTCACGCCAGGCCCAAAAATGGCCATATATCTGGAGACTGGTCCCACGCCCAAAGAGCCAGCAGGGAAAACTATGCCTTGTTCTAAAGCTCTTTGGGAACCGCTTGAGTGGCCCCACAGACCTGCGGGCTGCAGACTTTCCTGCTGCCTTCAGCCTCAAAACCACCCTTTCCCACTTGGCGCCACGCCAGGAACAAAAATGGCCATATGTCTGGAGTCTGGTCCCACGCCCAAAGAGCCAGCAGGGAAAACTATGCCTTGTTCTAAAGCTCTTTGGGAACCGCTTGCGTAGCCCCACACACCTGGGGGCTGCAGGCTTTCCTGCTGCCTTCAGCCTCAAAACCACCCTTTCCCACTTGGCTTCGCGCCAGGCCCAAAAATGGCCATATGTCTGGAGATTGGTCCCACGCCGAAAGAGCCAGCAGGGAAAACTATGCCTTGACTAAAGGTCTTTGGGAACCGCTTGCGTAGCCCCACACACCTGGGGGCTGCAGGCTTTCCTGCTGCCTTCAGCCTCAAAACCACCCTTTCCCACTTTGCGCCGCACCAGGCCCATAAATGGCCATATGTCTGGAGACTGGTCCCACGCCCAAAGAGCCAGCAGGGAAAACTATGCCTTGTTCTAAAGCTCTTTGGGAACCTCTTGCGTGGCCCCACACACCTGCGGGCTGCAGACTTTCCTGCTGCCTTCAGCCTCAAAACCACCCTTTCCCACTTGGCGCCACGCCAGGCACAAAAATGGCCATATGTCTGGAGACTGGTCCCACGCCCAAAGAGCCAGCAGGGAAAATTATGCCTTGTTCTAAAGCTCTTTGGGAACCGCTTGCGTAGCCCCACACACCTGGGGGCTGCAGGCTTTCCTGCTCTCTTCAGCCTCAAAAGCACCCTTTCCCACTTGGCGTCACGCCAGGCACAAAAATGGCCATATATCTGGAGACTGGTCCCACGCCCAAAGAGCCAGCAGGGAAAACTATGCCTTGTTCTAAAGCTCTTTGGGAACCGCTTGCATAGCCCCACACACCTGGGGGCTGCAGGCTTCTCTGGCACCTTCAGCCTCAAAACCACCCTTTCCCACATGGCGTCGCGCCAGGCCCAAAAATGGCCATATGTCTGGAGATTGGTCCCACGCCCAAAGAGCCAGCAGGGAAAACTATGCCTTGTTCTAAAGCTCTTTGGGAACGGCTTGCGTAGCCCCACACACCTGGGGGCTGCAGGCTTTTCTGGCACCTTCAGCCTCAAAACCACCCTTTCCCACTTGGCGCCGCGTCAGGCACAAAAATGGCCATATGTCTGGAGATTGGTCACACGCCCAAAGAGCCAGCAGGGAAAACTATGCCTTGTTCTAAAGCTCTTTGGGAACCGCTTGCGTAGCCCCACAGACCTGGGGGCTGCAAGCTTTCCTGCTGCCTTCAGCCTCAAAACCACCCTTTCCCACTTGGCCCCGCGCCAGGCCCAAAAATGGCCATATGTCTGGAGACTGGTCCCACGCCCAAAGAGCCAGCAGGGAAAACTATGCCTTGTTCTAAAGCTCTTTGGGAACCGCTTGCGTAGCCCCACACACCTGGGGGGTGCAGGCTTTCCTGCTGCCTTCAGCCTCAAAACCACCCTTTCCCACATGGCGTCACGCCAGGCACAAAAATGGCCATATGTCTGGAGACTGGTCCCACGCCCAAAGAGCCAGCAGGGAAAACTATGCCTTGTTCTAAAGCTCTTTGGGAACCGCTTGCGTAGCCCCACACACCTGGGGGCTGCAGTCTTTCCTGCTGCCTTCAGCCTCAAAACCACCCTTTCCCACTTGGCGCCGCGCCAGGCCCAAAAATGGCCATATGTCTGGAGACTGGTCCCACGCCCAAAGAGCCAGCAGGGAAAACTACGCATTGTACTAAAGCTCTTTGGGAACGGCTTGCGTAGCCCCACACACCTGGGGGCTGCAGGCTTTCCTGCTGCCTTCAGCCTCAAAACCACCCTTTCCCACTTGGCGTCGCGCCAGGCCCAAAAATGGCTATATTTCTGGAGACTGGTCCCTTTCCCAAAGAGCCAGCAGGGAAAACTATGCCTTGTTCTAAAGCTCTTTGGGAACCGCTTGCGTGGCCCCACACACCTGGGGGCTGCAGGCTCTCCTGCTCTCTTCAGCCTCAAAAGCACGCTTTCCCACTTGGCCCCGTGCCAGTCACAAAAATGGCCATATGTCTGGAGACTGGTCCCACGCCCAAAGAGCCAGCAGGGAAAACTATGCCTTGTTCTAAAGCTCTTTGGGAACCGCTTGCGTAGCCCCACAGACCTGGGGGCTGCAAGCTTTCCTGCTGCCTTCAGCCTCAAAACCACCCTTTCCAACTTGGCGCCACGCCAGGCACAAAAATGGCCATATGTCTGGAGATTGGTCCCACGCCCAAAGAGCCAGCAGGGAAAACTATGCCTTGTTCTAAAGCTCTTTGGGAACGGCTTGCGTAGCCCCACAGACCTGGGGGCTGCAAGCTTTCCTGCTGCCTTCAGCCTCAAAAGCACCCTTTCCCAGTTGGCGCCGCGCCAGGCCCAAAAATGGCCATATGTCTGGAGACTGGTCCCACGCCCAAAGAGCCAGCAGGGAAAACTATGCCTTGTTCTAAAGCTCTTTGGGAACCGCTTGCGTAGCCCCACACACCTGGGGGCTGCAGGCTTTCCTGCTGCCTTCAGCCTCAAAACCACCCTTTCCCACTTGGCTTCCCTCCAGGCACAAAAATGGCCATATGTCTGGAGATTGGTCCCACGCCCAAAGAGCCAGCAGGGAAAACTATGCCTTGTTCTAAAGCTCTTTGGGAACGCTTTGCGTAGCCCCACACACCTGGGGGCTGCAGGCTTTCCTGCTGCCTTCAGCCTCAAAACCACCCTTTCCCACTTGGCCCCGTGCCAGGCACAAAAATGGCCATATGTCTGGAGACTGGTCCCACGCCCAAAGAGCCAGCAGGGAAAACTAAAACTATGCCTTGTTCTAAAGCTCTTTGGGAACCGCTTGCGTAGCCCCACACACCTGCGGGCTGCAGGCTTTCCTGCTGCCTTCAGCCTCAAAACCACCCTTTCCCACTTGGCGCCGCGCCAGGCCCAAAAATGGCCATATGTCTGGAGACTGGTCCTACGCCCAAAGAGCCAGCAGGGAAAACTATGCCTTGTTCTAAAGCTCTTGGGAACCGCTTGCGTGGCCCCACACACCTGGGGGCTGCAGACTTTCCTGCTGCCTTCAGCCTCAAAACCACCCTTTCCCACTTGGCGCCACGCCAGGCACAAAAATGGCCATATGTCTGGAGACTGGTCCCTTTCCCAAAGAGCCAGCAGGGAAAACTATGCCTTGTTCTAAAGCTCTTGGGAACCGCTTGCGTGGCCCCACACACCTGGGGGCTGCAGGCTTTCCTGCTGCCTTCAGCCTCAAAACCACCCTTTCCCACTTGGCGCCGCGCCAGGCCCAAATATAGCCATATGTCTGGAGACTGGTCCCACGCCCAAAGAGCCAGCAGGGAAAACTATGCCTTGTTCTAAAGCTCTTTGGGAACCGCTTGCGTAGCCCCACACACCTGGGGGCTGCAGGCTTTCCTGCTGCCTTCAGCCTCAAAACCACCCTTTCCCACTTGGCGTCGCGCCAGGCCCAAAAATGGCTATATTTCTGGAGACTGGTCCCTTTCCCAAAGAGCCAGCAGGGAAAACTATGCCTTGTTCTAAAGCTCTTTGGGAACCGCTTGCGTAGCCCCACACACCTGGGGGCTGCAGGCTTTCCTGCTGCCTTCAGCCTCAAAAGCACCCTTTCCCACTTGGCGCCACGCCAGGCCCAAAAATGGCCATATGTCTGGAGACTGGTCCCTTTCCCAAAGAGCCAGCAGGGAAAACTATGCCTTGTTCTAAAGCTCTTGGGAACCGCTTGCGTGGCCCCACACACCTGGGGGCTGCAGGCTTTCCTGCTGCCTTCAGCCTCAAAACCACCCTTTCCCACTTGGCGCCGCGCCAGGCCCAAATATGGCCATATGTCTGGAGACTGGTCCCACGCCCAAAGAGCCAGCAGGGAAAACTATGCCTTGTTCTAAAGCTCTTTGGGAACGGCTTGCGTAGCCCCACACACCTGGGGGGTGCAGGCTTTCCTGCTGCCTTCAGCCTCAAAACCACCCTTTCCCACTTGGCGTCGCGCCAGGCCCAAAAATGGCTATATTTCTGGAGACTGGTCCCTTTCCCAAAGAGCCAGCAGGGAAAACTATGCCTTGTTCTAAAGCTCTTTGGGAACCGCTTGCGTGGCCCCACACACCTGCGGGCTGCAGACTTTCCTGCTGCCTTCAGCCTCAAAACCACCCTTTCCCACTTGGCGTCGCGCCAGGCCCAAAAATGGCCATATGTCTGGAGATTGGTCCCACGCCCAAAGAGCCAGCAGGGAAAACTATGCCTTGTTCTAAAGCTCTTTGGGAACCGCTTGCGTAGCCCCACACACCTGGGGGCTGCAGGCTTTCCTGCTGCCTTCAGCCTCAAAACCACCCTTTCCCACATGGCGTCACGCCAGGCCCAAAAATGGCCATATGTCTGGAGACTGGTCCCACGCCCAAAGAGCCAGCAGGGAAAACTATGCCTTGTTCTAAAGCTCTTTGGGAACGGCTTGCGTAGCCCCACACACCTGGGGGCTGCAGGCTTTCCTGCTGCCTTCAGCCTCAAAACCACCCTTTCCCACTTGGCGCCACGCCAGGCATAAAAATGGCCATATGTCTGGAGATTGGTCCCACGCCCAAAGAGCCAGCAGGGAAAACTATGCCTTGTTCTAAAGCTCTTTGGGAACCGCTTGCGTAGCCCCACACACCTGGGGGCTGCAAGTTTCCTGCTGCCTTCAGCCTCAAAAGCACCCTTTCCCACTTGGCGCCGCGCCAGGCCAAAAAATGGCCATATGTCTGGAGACTGGTCCCACGCCGAAAGAGCCAGCAGGGAAAACTATGCCTTGTTCTAAAGCTCTTTGGGATCCGCTTGCGTAGCCCCACAGACCTGGGGGCTGCAGGCTTTCCTGCTGCCTTCAGCCTCAAAACCACCCTTTCCCACATGGCGTCACGCCAGGAACAAAAATGGCCATATGTCTGGAGACTGGTCCCACGCCCAAAGAGCCAGCAGGGAAAACTATGCCTTGTTCTAAAGCTCTTTGGGAACCGCTTGCGTAGCTCCACACACCTGGGGGCTGCAGGCTTTCCTGCTCTCTTCAGCCTCAAAAGCACCCTTTCCCACTTGGCGCCACGCCAGGCCCAAAACTGGCCATATGTCTGGAGGTTGGTCCCACGCCCAAAGAGCCAGCAGTGAAAAGTATGCCTTGTTCTAAAGCTCTTTTGGAACCGCTTGCGTAGCCCCACGGACCTGGGGGCTGCAGGCTTTCCTGCTGCCTTCAGCCTCAAAACAACCCTTTTCCAGTTGCGTCGTTCCAGGCATAAAAATGGCCATATTTTTGGAGATTGGTCCCACGCCCAAAGAGCCAGCAGGGAAAACTATGCCTTGTTCTAAAGCTCTTTGGGAACCGCTTGCGTAGCCCCACACACCTGGGGGTAGGAGGCTTTCCTGCTGCCTTCAGCCTCAAAACCACCCTTTCCCACTTGGCTTCGCTCCAGGCACAAAAATGGCCATATGTCTGGAGATTGGTCCCACGCCCAAAGAGCCAGCAGGGAAAACTATGCCTTGTACTAAAGGTCTTTGGGAACCGCTTGCGTAGCCCCACACACCTGGGGGCTGCAGGCTTTCCTGCTGCCTTCAGCCTCAAAACCACCCTTTCCCACTTTGCGCCGCACCAGGCCCCAAAAATGGCCATATGTCTGGAGACTGGTCCCATGCCCAAGAGCCAGCAGGGAAAACTATGCCTTGTTCTAAAGCTCTTTGGGAACGCTTTGCGTAGCCCCACACACCTGGGGGCTGCAGGCTTTCCTGCTGCCTTCAGCCTCAAAACCACCCTTTCCCACTTGGCCCCGTGCCAGGCACAAAAATGGCCATATGTCTGGAGATTGGTCCCTTTCCCAAAGAGCCAGCAGGGAAAACTAAAACTATGCCTTGTTCTAAAGCTCTTTGGGAACCGCTTGCGTAGCCCCACAGACCTGGGGGCTGCAGGCTTTCCTGCTGCCTTCAGCCTCAAAACCACCCTTTCCCACTTGGCGCCGCGCCAGGCCCAAAAATGGCCATATGTCTGGAGACTGGTCCCTTTCCCAACGAGCCAGCAGGGAAAACTATGCCTTGTTCTAAAGCTCTTGGGAACCGCTTGCGTGGCCCCACACACCTGGGGGCTGCAGACTTTCCTGCTGCCTTCAGCCTCAAAACCACCCTTTCCCACTTGGCGCCACGCCAGGCACAAAAATGGCCATATGTCTGGAGACTGGTCCCTTTCCCAAAGAGCCAGCAGGGAAAACTATGCCTTGTTCTAAAGCTCTTGGGAACCGCTTGCGTGGCCCCACACACCTGGGGGCTGCAGGCTTTCCTGCTGCCTTCAGCCTCAAAACCACCCTTTCCCACTTGGCGCCGCGCCAGGGCCAAATATGGCCATATGTCTGGAGACTGGTCCCACGCCCAAAGAGCCAGCAGGGAAAACTATGCCTTGTTCTAAAGCTCTTTGGGAACGGCTTGCGTAGCCCCACACACCTGGGGGCTGCAGGCTTTCCTGCTGCCTTCAGCCTCAAAACCACCCTTTCCCACTTGGCGTCGCGCCAGGCCCAAAAATGGCTATATTTCTGGAGACTGGTCCCTTTCCCAAAGAGCCAGCAGGGAAAACTATGCCTTGTTCTAAAGCTCTTTGGGAACCGCTTGCGTAGCCCCACACACCTGGGGGCTGCAGGCTTTCCTGCTGCCTTCAGCCTCAAAAGCACCCTTTCCCACTTGGCGCCACGCCAGGCACAAAAATGGCCATATGTCTGGAGACTGGTCCCTTTCCCAAAGAGCCAGCAGGGAAAACTATGCCTTGTTCTAAAGCTCTTGGGAACCGCTTGCGTGGCCCCACACACCTGGGGGCTGCAGGCTTTCCTGCTGCCTTCAGCCTCAAAACCACCCTTTCCCACTTGGCGCCGCGCCAGGCCCAAATATGGCCATATGTCTGGAGACTGGTCCCACGCCCAAAGAGCCAGCAGGGAAAACTATGCCTTGTTCTAAAGCTCTTTGGGAACGGCTTGCGTAGCCCCACACACCTGGGGGCTGCAGGCTTTCCTGCTGCCTTCAGCCTCAAAACCACCCTTTCCCACTTGGCGTCGCGCCAGGCATAAAAATGGCCATATGTCTGGAGATTGGTCCCACGCCCAAAGAGCCAGCAGGGAAAACTATGCCTTGTTCTAAAGCTCTTTGGGAACCGCTTGCGTAGCCCCACACACCTGGGGGCTGCAAGTTTCCTGCTGCCTTCAGCCTCAAAAGCACCCTTTCCCACTTGGCGCCGCGCCAGGCCAAAAAATGGCCATATGTCTGGAGACTGGTCCCACGCCGAAAGAGCCAGCAGGGAAAACTATGCCTTGTTCTAAAGCTCTTTGGGATCCGCTTGCGTAGCCCCACAGACCTGGGGGCTGTAGGCTTTCCTGCTGCCTTCAGCCTCAAAACCACCCTTTCCCACTCGGCGCCGCGCAAGGCCCAAAAATGGCCGTATGTCTGGAGACTGGTCCCTTTCCCAAAGAGCCAGCAGGGAAAACTATGCCTTGTTCTAAAGCTCTTTGGGAACCGCTTGCGTGGCCCCACAAACCTGCGGGCTGCAGACTTTCCTGCTGCCTTCAGCCTCAAAACCACCCTTTCCCACTTGGCGCCACGCCAGGAACAAAAATGGCCATATGTCTGGAGACTGGTCCCACGCCCAAAGAGCCAGCAGGGAAAACTATGCCTTGTTCTAAAGCTCTTTGGGAACCGCTTGCGTAGCTCCACACACCTGGGGGCTGCAGGCTTTCCTGCTCTCTTCAGCCTCAAAAGCACCCTTTCCCACTTGGCGCCACGCCAGGCCCAAAACTGGCCATATGTCTGGAGGTTGGTCCCACGCCCAAAGAGCCAGCAGTGAAAAGTATGCCTTGTTCTAAAGCTCTTTTGGAACCGCTTGCGTAGCCCCACGGACCTGGGGGCTGCAGGCTTTCCTGCTGCCTTCAGCCTCAAAACAACCCTTTTCCAGTTGCGTCGTTCCAGGCATAAAAATGGCCATATTTTTGGAGATTGGTCCCACGCCCAAAGAGCCAGCAGGGAAAACTATGCCTTGTTCTAAAGCTCTTTGGGAACCGCTTGCGTAGCCCCACACACCTGGGGGCTGCAGGCTTTCCTGCTGCCTTCAGCCTCAAAACCACCCTTTCCCACATGGCGTCACGCCAGGCACAAAAATGGCCATACGTCTGGAGATTGGTCCCACGCCCAAAGAGCCAGCTGCGAAAAATATGCCTTGTTCTAAAGCTCTTTGGGAACGGCTTGCGTAGCCCCACACACCTGGGGGCTGCAGGCTTTCCTGCTGCCTTCAGCCTCAAAACCACCCTTTCCAACTTGGCGCCACGCCAGGCCCAAAAATGGCCATATGTCTGGAGACTGGTCCCTTTCCCAAAGAGCCAGCAGGGAAAACTATGCCTTGTTCTAAAGCTCTTTGGGAACCGCTTGCGTAGCCCCACACACCTGGGGGCTGCAGGCTTTCCTGCTGCCTTCAGCCTCAAAACCACCCTTTCCCACTTGGCTTCGCTCCAGGCACAAAAATGGCCATATGTCTGGAGATTGGTCCCACGCCCAAAGAGCCAGCAGGGAAAACTATGCCTTGTACTAAAGGTCTTTGGGAACCGCTTGCGTAGCCCCACACACCTGGGGGCTGCAGGCTTTCCTGCTGCCTTCAGCCTCAAAACCACCCTTTCCCACTTTGCGCCGCACCAGGCCCCAAAAATGGCCATATGTCTGGAGACTGGTCCCATGCCCAAGAGCCAGCAGGGAAAACTATGCCTTGTTCTAAAGCTCTTTGGGAACGGCTTGCGTAGCCCCACACACCTGGGGGCTGCAGGCTTTCCTGCTGCCTTCAACCTCAAAACCACCCTTTCCCACTTGGCGTCGCGCCAGGCCCAAAAATGGCTATATTTCTGGAGACTGGTCCCTTTCCCAAAGAGCCAGCAGGGAAAACTATGCCTTGTTCTAAAGCTCTTTGGGAACCGCTTGCGTGGCCCCACACACCTGCGGGCTGCAGACTTTCCTGCTGCCTTCAGCCTCAAAACCACCCTTTCCCACTTGGCGTCGCGCCAGGCCCAAAAATGGCCATATGTCTGGAGATTGGTCCCACGCCCAAAGAGCCAGCAGGGAAAACTATGCCTTGTTCTAAAGCTCTTTGGGAACCGCTTGCGTAGCCCCACACACCTGGGGGCTGCAGGCTTTCCTGCTGCCTTCAGCCTCAAAACCACCCTTTCCCACATGGCGTCACGCCAGGCCCAAAAATGGCCATATGTCTGGAGACTGGTCCCACGCCCAAAGAGCCAGCAGGGAAAACTATGCCTTGTTCTAAAGCTCTTTGGGAACGGCTTGCGTAGCCCCACACACCTGGGGGCTGCAGGCTTTCCTGCTGCCTTCAGCCTCAAAACCACCCTTTCCCACTTGGCGTCGCGCCAGGCCCAAAAATGGCTATATTTCTGGAGACTGGTCCCTTTCCCAAAGAGCCAGCAGGGAAAACTATGCCTTGTTCTAAAGCTCTTTGGGAACCGCTTGCGTAGCCCCACACACCTGGGGGCTGCAGGCTTTCCTGCTGCCTTCAGCCTCAAAAGCACCCTTTCCCACTTGGCGCCACGCCAGGCCCAAAAATGGCCATATGTCTGGAGACTGGTCCCTTTCCCAAAGAGCCAGCAGGGAAAACTATGCCTTGTTCTAAAGCTCTTTGGGAACGGCTTGCGTAGCCCCACACACCTGGGGGCTGCAGGCTTTCCTGCTGCCTTCAGCCTCAAAACCACCCTTTCCCACTTGGCGCCACGCCAGGCATAAAAATGGCCATATGTCTGGAGATTGGTCCCACGCCCAAAGAGCCAGCAGGGAAAACTATGCCTTGTTCTAAAGCTCTTTGGGAACCGCTTGCGTAGCCCCACACACCTGGGGGCTGCAAGTTTCCTGCTGCCTTCAGCCTCAAAAGCACCCTTTCCCACTTGGCGCCGCGCCAGGCCAAAAAATGGCCATATGTCTGGAGACTGGTCCCACGCCGAAAGAGCCAGCAGGGAAAACTATGCCTTGTTCTAAAGCTCTTTGGGATCCGCTTGCGTAGCCCCACAGACCTGGGGGCTGTAGGCTTTCCTGCTGCCTTCAGCCTCAAAACCACCCTTTCCCACTCGGCGCCGCGCAAGGCCCAAAAATGGCCATATGTCTGGAGACTGGTCCCTTTCCCAAAGAGCCAGCAGGGAAAACTATGCCTTGTTCTAAAGCTCTTTGGGAACTGCTTGCGTGGCCCCACAAACCTGCGGGCTGCAGACTTTCCTGCTGCCTTCAGCCTCAAAACCACCCTTTCCCACTTGGCGCCACGCCAGGAACAAAAATGGCCATATGTCTGGAGACTGGTCCCACGCCCAAAGAGCCAGCAGGGAAAACTATGCCTTGTTCTAAAGCTCTTTGGGAACCGCTTGCGTAGCTCCACACACCTGGGGGCTGCAGGCTTTCCTGCTCTCTTCAGCCTCAAAAGCACCCTTTCCCACTTGGCGCCACGCCAGGCCCAAAACTGGCCATATGTCTGGAGGTTGGTCCCACGCCCAAAGAGCCAGCAGTGAAAAGTATGCCTTGTTCTAAAGCTCTTTTGGAACCGCTTGCGTAGCCCCACGGACCTGGGGGCTGCAGGCTTTCCTGCTGCCTTCAGCCTCAAAACAACCCTTTTCCAGTTGCGTCGTTCCAGGCATAAAAATGGCCATATTTTTGGAGATTGGTCCCACGCCCAAAGAGCCAGCAGGGAAAACTATGCCTTGTTCTAAAGCTCTTTGGGAACCGCTTGCGTAGCCCCACACACCTGGGGGCTGCAGGCTTTCCTGCTGCCTTCAGCCTCAAAACCACCCTTTCCCACATGACGTCACGCCAGGCACAAAAATGGCCATACGTCTGGAGATTGGTCCCACGCCCAAAGAGCCAGCTGCGAAAAATATGCCTTGTTCTAAAGCTCTTTGGGAACGGCTTGCGTAGCCCCACACACCTGGGGGCTGCAGGCTTTCCTGCTGCCTTCAGCCTCAAAACCACCCTTTCCAACTTGGCGCCACGCCAGGCCCAAAAATGGCCATATGTCTGGAGACTGGTCCCACGCCCAAAGAGCCAGCAGGGAAAAGTATGCCTTGTTCTAAAGCTCTTTGGGAACCGCTTGCGTAGCCCCACACACCTGGGGGCTGCAGGCTTTCCTGCTGCCTTCAGCCTCAAAACCACCCTTTCCCACTTGGCTTCGCTCCAGGCACAAAAATGGCCATATGTCTGGAGATTGGTCCCACGCCCAAAGAGCCAGCAGGGAAAACTATGCCTTGTACTAAAGGTCTTTGGGAACCGCTTGCGTAGCCCCACACACCTGGGGGCTGCAGGCTTTCCTGCTGCCTTCAGCCTCAAAACCACCCTTTCCCACTTTGCGCCGCACCAGGCCCCAAAAATGGCCATATGTCTGGAGACTGGTCCCATGCCCAAGAGCCAGCAGGGAAAACTATGCCTTGTTCTAAAGCTCTTTGGGAACGGTTTGCGTAGCCCCACACACCTGGGGGCTGCAGACTTTCCTGCTGCCTTCAGCCTCAAAACCACCCTTTCCCACTTGGCGCCACGCCAGGCACAAAAATGGCCATATGTCTGGAGACTGGTCCCTTTCCCAAAGAGCCAGCAGGGAAAACTATGCCTTGTTCTAAAGCTCTTGGGAACCGCTTGCGTGGCCCCACACACCTGGGGGCTGCAGGCTTTCCTGCTGCCTTCAGCCTCAAAACCACCCTTTCCCACTTGGCGCCGCGCCAGGCCCAAATATGGCCATATGTCTGGAGACTGGTCCCACGCCCAAAGAGCCAGCAGGGAAAACTATGCCTTGTTCTAAAGCTCTTTGGGAACGGCTTGCGTAGCCCCACACACCTGGGGGCTGCAGGCTTTCCTGCTGCCTTCAGCCTCAAAACCACCCTTTCCCACTTGGCGTCGCGCCAGGCCCAAAAATGGCTATATTTCTGGAGACTGGTCCCTTTCCCAAAGAGCCAGCAGGGAAAACTATGCCTTGTTCTAAAGCTCTTTGGGAACCGCTTGCGTAGCCCCACACACCTGGGGGCTGCAGGCTTTCCTGCTGCCTTCAGCCTCAAAAGCACCCTTTCCCACTTGGCGTCACGCCAGGCCCAAAAATGGCCATATGTCTGGAGACTGGTCCCACGCCCAAAGAGCCAGCAGGGAAAACTATGCCTTGTTCTAAAGCTCTTGGGAACCGCTTGCGTGGCCCCACACACCTGGGGGCTGCAGGCTTTCTTGCTGCCTTCAGCCTCAAAACCACCCTTTCCCACTTGGCGCCGCGCCAGGCCCAAATATGGCCATATGTCTGGAGACTGGTCCCACGCCCAAAGAGCCAGCAGGGAAAACTATGCCTTGTTCTAAAGCTCTTTGGGAACCGCTTGCGTAGCCCCACACACCTGGGGGCTGCAGGCTTTCCTGCTGCCTTCAGCCTCAAAACCACCCTTTCCCACATGGCGTCACGCCAGGCACAAAAATGGCCATATGTCTGGAGATTGGTCACTTTCCCAAAGAGCCAGCAGGGAAAACTATGCCTTGTTCTAAAGCTCTTTGGGAACCGCTTGCGTGGCCCCACACACCTGCGGGCTGCAGACTTTCCTGCTGCCTTCAGCCTCAAAACCACCCTTTCCCACTTGGCGTCGCGCCAGGCCCAAAAATGGCCATATGTCTGGAGATTGGTCCCACGCCCAAAGAGCCAGCAGGGAAAACTATGCCTTGTTCTAAAGCTCTTTGGGAACTGCTTGCGTAGCCCCACACACCTGGGGGCTGCAGGCTTTCCTGCTGCCTTCAGCCTCAAAACCACCCTTTCCCACTTGGCGTCGCGCCAGGCCCAAAAATGGCTATATTTCTGGAGACTGGTCCCTTTCCCAAAGAGCCAGCAGGGAAAACTATGCCTTGTTCTAAAGCTCTTTGGGAACCGCTTGCGTAGCCCCACACACCTGGGGGCTGCAGGCTTTCCTGCTGCCTTCAGCCTCAAAAGCACCCTTTCCCACTTGTCGCCACGCCAGGCCCAAAAATGGCCATATGTCTGGAGACTGGTCCCACGCCCAAAGAGCCAGCTGGGAAAACTATGCCTTGTTCTAAAGCTCTTGGGAACCGCTTGCGTGGCCCCACACACCTGGGGGCTGCAGGCTTTCCTGCTGCCTTCAGCCTCAAAACCACCCTTTCCCACTTGGCGCCGCGCCAGGCCCCAATATGGCCATATGTCTGGAGACTGGTCCCACGCCCAAAGAGCCAGCAGGGAAAACTATGCCTTGTTCTAAAGCTCTTTGGGAACGGCTTGCGTAGCCCCACACACCTGGGGGCTGCAGGCTTTCCTGCTGCCTTAAGCCTCAAAACCACCCTTTCCCACATGGCGTCACACCAGGCCCAAAAATGGCTATATTTCTGGAGACTGGTCCCTTTCCCAAAGAGCCAGCAGGGAAAACTATGCCTTGTTCTAAAGCTCTTTGGGAACCGCTTGCGTGGCCCCACACACCTGCGGGCTGCAGACTTTCCTGCTGCCTTCAGCCTCAAAACCACCCTTTCCCACTTGGCGTCGCGCCAGGCCCAAAAATGGCCATATGTCTGGAGATTGGTCCCACGCCCAAAGAGCCAGCAGGGAAAACTATGCCTTGTTCTAAAGCTCTTTGGGAACCGCTTGCGTAGCCCCACACACCTGGGGGCTGCAGGCTTTCCTGCTGCCTTCAGCCTCAAAACCACCCTTTCCCACATGGCGTCACGCCAGGCCCAAAAATGGCCATATGTCTGGAGACTGGTCCCACGCCCAAAGAGCCAGCAGGGAAAACTATGCCTTGTTCTAAAGCTCTTTGGGAACGGCTTGCGTAGCCCCACACACCTGGGGGCTGCAGGCTTTCCTGCTGCCTTCAGCCTCAAAAGCACCCTTTCCCACTTGGCGCCACGCCAGGCCCAAAACTGGCCATATGTCTGGAGGTTCGTCCCACGCCCAAAGAGCCAGCAGTGAAAAGTATGCCTTGTTCTAAAGCTCTTTGGGAACCGCTTGCGTAGCCCCACGGACCTGGGGGCTGCAGGCTTTCCTGCTGCCTTCAGCCTCAAAACAACCCTTTTCCAGTTGCGTCGTTCCAGGCATAAAAATGGCCATATTTTTGGAGATTGGTCCCACGCCCAAAGAGCCAGCAGGGAAAACTATGCCTTGTTCTAAAGCTCTTTGGGAACCGCTTGCGTAGCCCCACACACCTGGGGGCTGCAGGCTTTCCTGCTGCCTTCAGCCTCAAAACCACCCTTTCCCACATGGCGTCACGCCAGGCCCAAAAATGGCCATATGTCTGGAGATTGGTCCCACGCACAAAGAGCCAGCAGGGAAAACTATGCCTTGTTCTAAAGCTCTTTGGGAACGGCTTGCGTAGCCCCACACACCTGGGGGCTGCAGGCTTTCCTGCTGCCTTCAGCCTCAAAACCACCCTTTCCAACTTGGCGCCACGCCAGGCCCAAAAATGGCCATATGTCTGCAGACTGGTCCCACGCCCAAAGAGCCAGCAGGGAAAACTATGCCTTGTTCTAAAGCTCTTTGGGAACCGCTTGCGTAGCCCCACACACCTGGGGGCTGCAGGCTTTCCTGCTGCCTTCAGCCTCAAAACCACCCTTTCCCACTTGGCGCCGCGCCAGGCCCAAATATGGCCATATGTCTGGAGACTGGTCCCACGCCCAAAGAGCCAGCAGGGAAAACTATGCCTTGTTCTAAAGCTCTTTGGGAACGGCTTGCGTAGCCCCACACACCTGGGGGCTGCAGGCTTTCCTGCTGCCTTCAGCCTCAAAACCACCCTTTCCCACTTGGCGTCGCGCCAGGCCCAAAAATGGCTATATTTCTGGAGACTGGTCCCTTTCCCAAAGAGCCAGCAGGGAAAACTATGCCTTGTTCTAAAGCTCTTTGGGAACCGCTTGCGTAGCCCCACACACCTGGGGGCTGCAGGCTTTCCTGCTGCCTTCAGCCTCAAAAGCACCCTTTCCCACTTGGCGTCACGCCAGGCCCAAAAATGGCCATATGTCTGGAGACTGGTCCCTTTCCCAAAGAGCCAGCAGGGAAAACTATGCCTTGTTCTAAAGCTCTTGGGAACCGCTTGCGTGGCCCCACACACCTGGGGGCTGCAGGCTTTCTTGCTGCCTTCAGCCTCAAAACCACCCTTTCCCACTTGGCGCCGCGCCAGGCCCAAATATGGCCATATGTCTGGAGACTGGTCCCACGCCCAAAGAGCCAGCAGGGAAAACTATGCCTTGTTCTAAAGCTCTTTGGGAACGGCTTGCGTAGCCCCACACACCTGGGGGCTGCAGGCTTTCCTGCTGCCTTCAGCCTCAAAACCACCCTTTCCCACATGGCGTCACGCCAGGCACAAAAATGGCCATATGTCTGGAGATTGGTCACTTTCCCAAAGAGCCAGCAGGGAAAACTATGCCTTGTTCTAAAGCTCTTTGGGAACCGCTTGCGTGGCCCCACACACCTGCGGGCTGCAGACTTTCCTGCTGCCTTCAGCCTCAAAACCACCCTTTCCCACTTGGCGTCGCGCCAGGCCCAAAAATGGCCATATGTCTGGAGATTGGTCCCACGCCCAAAGAGCCAGCAGGGAAAACTATGCCTTGTTCTAAAGCTCTTTGGGAACCGCTTGCGTAGCCCCACACACCTGGGGGCTGCAGGCTTTCCTGCTGCCTTCAGCCTCAAAACCACCCTTTCCCACATGGCGTCACGCCAGGCCCAAAAATGGCCATATGTCTGGAGACTGGTCCCACGCCCAAAGAGCCAGCAGGGAAAACTATGCCTTGTTCTAAAGCTCTTTGGGAACGGCTTGCGTAGCCCCACACACCTGGGGGCTGCAGGCTTTCCTGCTGCCTTCAGCCTCAAAAGCACCCTTTCCCACTTGGCGCCACGCCAGGCCCAAAACTGGCCATATGTCTGGAGGTTCGTCCCACGCCCAAAGAGCCAGCAGTGAAAAGTATGCCTTGTTCTAAAGCTCTTTGGGAACCGCTTGCGTAGCCCCACGGACCTGGGGGCTGCAGGCTTTCCTGCTGCCTTCAGCCTCAAAACAACCCTTTCCCACTTGGCGCCGCGCCAGGCCCAAATATGGCCATATGTCTGGAGACTGGTCCCACGCCCAAAGAGCCAGCAGGGAAAACTATGCCTTGTTCTAAAGCTCTTTGGGAACGGCTTGCGTAGCCCCACACACCTGGGGGCTGCAGGCTTTCCTGCTGCCTTCAGCCTCAAAACCACCCTTTCCCACTTGGCGTCGCGCCAGGCCCAAAAATGGCTATATTTCTGGAGACTGGTCCCTTTCCCAAAGAGCCAGCAGGGAAAACTATGCCTTGTTCTAAAGCTCTTTGGGAACCGCTTGCGTAGCCCCACACACCTGGGGGCTGCAGGCTTTCCTGCTGCCTTCAGCATCAAAAGCACCCTTTCCCACTTGGCGTCACGCCAGGCCCAAAAATGGCCATATGTCTGGAGACTGGTCCCTTTCCCAAAGAGCCAGCAGGGAAAACTATGCCTTGTTCTAAAGCTCTTGGGAACCGCTTGCGTGGCCCCACACACCTGGGGGCTGCAGGCTTTCTTGCTGCCTTCAGCCTCAAAACCACCCTTTCCCACTTGGCGCCGCGCCAGGCCCAAATATGGCCATATGTCTGGAGACTGGTCCCACGCCCAAAGAGCCAGCAGGGAAAACTATGCCTTGTTCTAAAGCTCTTTGGGAACCGCTTGCGTAGCCCCACACACCTGGGGGCTGCAGGCTTTCCTGCTGCCTTCAGCCTCAAAACCACCCTTTCCCACATGGCGTCACGCCAGGCACAAAAATGGCCATATGTCTGGAGATTGGTCACTTTCCCAAAGAGCCAGCAGGGAAAACTATGCCTTGTTCTAAAGCTCTTTGGGAACCGCTTGCGTGGCCCCACACACCTGCGGGCTGCAGACTTTCCTGCTGCCTTCAGCCTCAAAACCACCCTTTCCCACTTGGCGTCGCGCCAGGCCCAAAAATGGCCATATGTCTGGAGATTGGTCCCACGCCCAAAGAGCCAGCAGGGAAAACTATGCCTTGTTCTAAAGCTCTTTGGGAACCGCTTGCGTAGCCCCACACACCTGGGGGCTGCAGGCTTTCCTGCTGCCTTCAGCCTCAAAACCACCCTTTCCCACTTGGCGTCGCGCCAGGCCCAAAAATGGCTATATTTCTGGAGACTGGTCCCTTTTTCAAAGAGCCAGCAGGGAAAACTATGCCTTGTTCTAAAGCTCTTTGGGAAACGCTTGCGTAGCCCCACACACCTGGGGGCTGCAGGCTTTCCTGCTGCCTTCAGCCTCAAAAGCACCCTTTCCCACTTGTCGCCACGCCAGGCCCAAAAATGGCCATATGTCTGGAGACTGGTCCCTTTCCCAAAGAGCCAGCAGGGAAAACTATGCCTTGTTCTAAAGCTCTTGGGAACCGCTTGCGTGGCCCCACACACCTGGGGGCTGCAGGCTTTCCTGCTGCCTTCAGCCTCAAAACCACCCTTTCCCACTTGGCGCCGCGCCAGGCCCAAATATGGCCATATGTCTGGAGACTGGTCCCACGCCCAAAGAGCCAGCAGGGAAAACTATGCCTTGTTCTAAAGCTCTTTGGGAACGGCTTGCGTAGCCCCACACACCTGGGGGCTGCAGGCTTTCCTGCTGCCTTAAGCCTCAAAACCACCCTTTCCCACATGGCGCCACGCCAGGCCCAAAAATGGCTATATTTCTGGAGACTGGTCCCTTTCCCAAAGAGCCAGCAGGGAAAACTATGCCTTGTTCTAAAGCTCTTTGGGAACCGCTTGCGTGGCCCCACACACCTGCGGGCTGCAGACTTTCCTGCTGCCTTCAGCCTCAAAACCACCCTTTCCCACTTGGCGTCGCGCCAGGCCCAAAAATGGCCATATGTCTGGAGATTGGTCCCACGCCCAAAGAGCCAGCAGGGAAAACTATGCCTTGTTCTAAAGCTCTTTGGGAACCGCTTGCGTAGCCCCACACACCTGGGGGCTGCAGGCTTTCCTGCTGCCTTCAGCCTCAAAACCACCCTTTCCCACATGGCGTCACGCCAGGCCCAAAAATGGCCATATGTCTGGAGACTGGTCCCACGCCCAAAGAGCCAGCAGGGAAAACTATGCCTTGTTCTAAAGCTCTTTGGGAACGGCTTGCGTAGCCCCACACACCTGGGGGCTGCAGGCTTTCCTGCTCTCTTCAGCCTCAAAAGCACCCTTTCCCACTTGGCGCCACGCCAGGCCCAAAACTGGCCATATGTCTGGAGGTTCGTCCCACGCCCAAAGAGCCAGCAGTGAAAAGTATGCCTTGTTCTAAAGCTCTTTGGGAACCGCTTGCGTAGCCCCACGGACCTGGGGGCTGCAGGCTTTCCTGCTGCCTTCAGCCTCAAAACAACCCTTTTCCAGTTGCGTCGTTCCAGGCATAAAAATGGCCATATTTTTGGAGATTGGTCCCACGCCCAAAGAGCCAGCAGGGAAAACTATGCCTTGTTCTAAAGCTCTTTGGGAACCGCTTGCGTAGCCCCACACACCTGGGGGCTGCAGGCTTTCCTGCTGCCTTCAGCCTCAAAACCACCCTTTCCCACATGGCGTCACGCCAGGCCCAAAAATGGCCATATGTCTGGAGATTGGTCCCACGCCCAAAGAGCCAGCAGGGAAAACTATGCCTTGTTCTAAAGCTCTTTGGGAACGGCTTGCGTAGCCCCACACACCTGGGGGCTGCAGGCTTTCCTGCTGCCTTCAGCCTCAAAACCACCCTTTCCAACTTGGCGCCACGCCAGGCCCAAAAATGGCCATATGTCTGGAGACTGGTCCCACGCCCAAAGAGCCAGCAGGGAAAACTATGCCTTGTTCTAAAGCTCTTTGGGAACGGCTTGCGTAGCCCCACACACCTGGGGGCTGCAGGCTTTCCTGCTGCCTTCAGCCTCAAAACCACCCTTTCCCACTTGGCTTCGCTCCAGGCACAAAAATGGCCATATGTCTGGAGATTGGTCCCACGCCCAAAGAGCCAGCAGGGAAAACTATGCCTTGTACTAAAGGTCTTTGGGAACCGCTTGCGTAGCCCCACACACCTGGGGGCTGCAGGCTTTCCTGCTGCCTTCAGCCTCAAAACCACCCTTTCCCACTTTGCGCCGCACCAGGCCCCAAAAATGGCCATATGTCTGGAGACTGGTCCCATGCCCAAGAGCCAGCAGGGAAAACTATGCCTTGTTCTAAAGCTCTTTGGGAACGGTTTGCGTAGCCCCACACACCTGGGGGCTGCAGGCTTTCCTGCTGCCTTCAGCCTCAAAACCACCCTTTCCCACTTGGCCCCGTGCCAGGCACAAAAATTGCCATATGTCTGGAGACTGGTCCCTTTCCCAAAGAGCCAGCAGGGAAAACTAAATCTATGCCTTGTTCTAAAGCTCTTTGGGAACCGCTTGCGTAGCCCCACACACCTGCGGGCTGCAGGCTTTCCTGCTGCCTTCAGCCTCAAAAGCACCCTTTCCCACTTGGCGCCACGCCAGGCCCAAAAAAGGCCATATGTCTGGAGACTGGTCCCTTTCCCAAAGAGCCAGCAGGGAAAACTATGCCTTGTTCTAAAGCTCTTTGGGAACCGCTTGCGTGGCCCCACACACCTGGGGGCTGCAGACTTTCCTGCTGCCTTCAGCCTCAAAACCACCCTTTCCCACTTGTCGCCACGCCAGGCACAAAAATGGCCATATGTCTGGAGACTGGTCCCTTTCCTAAAGAGCCAGCAGGGAAAACTATGCCTTGTTCTAAAGCTCTTGGGAACCGCTTGCGTGGCCCCACACACCTGGGGGCTGCAGGCTTTCCTGCTGCCTTCAGCCTCAAAACCACCCTTTCCCACTTGGCGCCGCGCCAGGCCCAAATATGGCCATATGTCTGGAGACTGGTCCCACGCCCAAAGAGCCAGCAGGGAAAACTATGCCTTGTTCTAAAGCTCTTTGGGAACGGCTTGCGTAGCCCCACACACCTGGGGGCTGCAGGCTTTCCTGCTGCCTTCAGCCTCAAAAGCACCCTTTCCCACTTGGCGCCACGCCAGGCCCAAAAATGGCCATATGTCTGGAGACTGGTCCCTTTCCCAAAGAGCCAGCAGGGAAAACTATGCCTTGTTCTAAAGCTCTTGGGAACCGCTTGCGTGGCCCCACACACCTGGGGGCTGCAGGCTTTCTTGCTGCCTTCAGCCTCAAAACCACCCTTTCCCACTTGGCGCCGCGCCAGGCCCAAATATGGCCATATGTCTGGAGACTGGTCCCACGCCCAAAGAGCCAGCAGGGAAAACTATGCCTTGTTCTAAAGCTCTTTGGGAACCGCTTGCGTAGCCCCACACACCTGGGGGCTGCAGGCTTTCCTGCTGCCTTCAGCCTCAAAACCACCGTTTCCCACTTGGCGCCGCGCCAGGCCCAAAAATGGCTATATTTCTGGAGACTGGTCCCTTTCCCAAAGAGCCAGCAGGGAAAACTATGCCTTGTTCTAAAGCTCTTTGGGAACCGCTTGCGTGGCCCCACACACCTGCGGGCTGCAGACTTTCCTGCTGCCTTCAGCCTCAAAACCACCCTTTCCCACTTGGCGTCGCGCCAGGCCCAAAAATGGCCATATGTCTGGAGGTTGGTCCCACGCCCAAAGAGCCAGCAGGGAAAACTATGCCTTGTTCTAAAGCTCTTTGGGAACCGCTTGCGTAGCCCCACACACCTGGGGGCTGCAGGCTTTCCTGCTCTCTTCAGCCTCAAAAGCACCCTTTCCCACTTGGCGCCACGCCAGGCCCAAAACTGGCCATATGTCTGGAGGTTGGTCCCACGCCCAAAGAGCCAGCAGTGAAAAGTATGCCTTGTTCTAAAGCTCTTTGGGAACCGCTTGCGTAGCCCCACGGACCTGGGGGCTGCAGGCTTTCCTGCTGCCTTCAGCCTCAAAACAACCCTTTTCCAGTTGGCGTCGTTCCAGGCATAAAAATGGCCATATTTTTGGAGATTGGTCCCACGCCCAAAGAGCCAGCAGGGAAAACTATGCCTTGTTCTAAAGCTCTTTGGGAACCGCTTGCGTAGCCCCACACACCTGGGGGCTGCAGGCTTTCCTGCTGCCTTCAGCCTCAAAACCACCCTTTCCCACATGGCGTCACGCCAGGCACAAAAATGGCCATATGTCTGGAGATTGGTCCCACGCACAAAGAGCCAGCAGGGAAAACTATGCCTTGTTCTATAGCTCTTTGGGAACGGCTTGCGTAGCCCCACACACCTGGGGGCTGCAGGCTTTCCTGCTGCCTTCAGCCTCAAAAGCACCCTTTCCCAGTTGGCGCCACGCCAGGCACAAAAATGGCCATATGTCTGGAGATTGGTGCCACGCCCAAAGAGCCAGCAGGGAAAACTATGCCTTGTTCTAAAGCTCTTTGGGAACGCTTTGCATAGCCCCACAGACCTGGGGGCTGCAAGCTTTCCTGCTGCCTTCAGCCTCAAAACCACCATTTCCCACTTGGCGCCGCGCTAGGCCCAAAAATGGCCATATGTCTGGAGACTGGTCCCTTTCCCAAAGAGCCAGCAGGGAAAACTAAAACTATGCCTTGTTTTAAAGCTCTTTGGGAACCGCTTGCGTAGCCCCACACACCTGCGGGCTGCAGGCTTTCCTGCTGCCTTCAGCCTCAAAACCACCCTTTCCCACTTGGCGCCGCGCCAGGCCCAAAAATGGCCATATGTCTGGAGACTGGTCCCTTTCCCAAAGAGCCAGCAGGGAAAAATATGCCTTGTTCTAAAGCTCTTGGGAACCGCTTGCGTGGCCCCACACACCTGGGGGCTGCAGACTTTCCTGCTGCCTTCAGCCTCAAATCCACCCTTTCCCACTTGGCGCCGCGCCAGGCACAAAAATGGCCATATGTCTGGAGACTGGTCCCTTTCCCAAAGAGCCAGCAGGGAAAACTATGCCTTGTTCTAAAGCTCTTGGGAACCGCTTGCGTGGCCCCACACACCTGGGGGCTGCAGGCTTTCCTGCTGCCTTCAGCCTCAAAACCACCCTTTCCCACTTGGCGCCGCGCCAGGCCCAAATATGGCCATATGTCTGGAGACTGGTCCCACGCCCAAAGAGCCAGCAGGGAAAACTATGCCTTGTTCTAAAGCTCTTTGGGAACGGCTTGCGTAGCCACACACACCTGGGGGCTGCAGGCTTTCCTGCTGCCTTCAGCCTCAAAACCACCCTTTTTCACTTGGCGTCGCGCCAGGCCCAAAAATGGCTATATTTCTGGAGACTGGTCCCTTTCCCAAAGAGCCAGCAGGGAAAACTATGCCTTGTTCTAAAGCTCTTTGGGAACCGCTTGCGTGGCCCCACACACCTGCGGGCTGCAGACTTTCCTGCTGCCTTCAGCCTCAAAACCACCCTTTCCCACTTGGCGTCGCGCCAGGCCCAAAAATGGCCATATGTCTGGAGATTGGTCCCACGCCCAAAGAGCCAGCAGGGAAAACTATGCCTTGTTCTAAAGCTCTTTGGGAACCGCTTGCGTAGCCCCACACACCTGGGGGCTGCAGGCTTTCCTGCTGCCTTCAGCCTCAAAACCACCCTTTCCCACATGGCGTCACGCCAGGCCCAAAAATGGCCATATGTCTGGAGACTGGTCCCACGCCCAAAGAGCCAGCAGGGAAAACTATGCCTTGTTCTAAAGCTCTTTGGGAACGGCTTGCGTAGCCCCACACACCTGGGGGCTGCAGGCTTTCCTGCTGCCTTCAGCCTCAAAACCACCCTTTCCCACTTGGCGCCACGCCAGGCACAAAAATGGCCATATGTCTGGAGATTGGTCCCACGCCCAAAGAGCCAGCAGGGAAAACTATGCCTTGTTCTAAAGCTCTTTGGCAACCGCTTGCGTAGCCCCACACACGTGGGGGCTGCAAGCTTTCCTGCTGCCTTCAGCCTCAAAAGCACCCTTTCCCACTTGGCGCCGCGCCAGGCCAAAAAATGGCCATATGTCTGGAGATTGGTCCCACGCCCAAAGAGCCAGCAGGGAAAACTATGCCTTGTTCTAAAGCTCTTTGGGAACCGCTTGCGTAGCCCCACAGACCTGGGGGCTGCAGGCTTTCCTGCTGCCTTCAGCCTCAAAACCACCCTTTCCCACTCGGCGCCGCGCCAGGCCCAAAAATGGCCATATGTCTGGAGACTGGTCCCTTTCCCAAAGAGCCAGGAGGGAAAACTATGCCTTGTTCTAAAGCTCTTTGGGAACCGCTTGCGTAGCCCCACGGACCTGGGGGCTGCAGGCTTTCCTGCTGCCTTCAGCCTCAAAACAACCCTTTTCCAGTTGGCGTCGTTCCAGGCATAAAAATGGCCATATTTTTGGAGATTGGTCCCACGCCCAAAGAGCCAGCAGGGAAAACTATGCCTTGTTCTAAAGCTCTTTGGGAACCGCTTGCGTAGCCCCACACACCTGGGGGCTGCAGGCTTTCCTGCTGCCTTCAGCCTCAAAACCACCCTTTCCCACATGGCGTCACGCCAGGCACAAAAATGGCCATATGTCTGGAGATTGGTCCCACGCCCAAGGAGCCAGCAGGGAAAACTATGCCTTGTTCTAAAGCTCTTTGGGAACGGCTTGCGTAGCCCCACACACCTGGGGGCTGCAGGCTTTCCTGCTGCCTTCAGCCTCAAAAGCACCCTTTCCCAGTTGGCGCCACGCCAGGCACAAAAATGGCCATATGTCTGGAGATTGGTGCCACGCCCAAAGAGCCAGCAGGGAAAACTATGCCTTGTTCTAAAGCTCTTTGGGAACGCTTTGCATAGCCCCACAGACCTGGGGGCTGCAAGCTTTCCTGCTGCCTTCAGCCTCAAAACCACCCTTTCCCACTTGGCGCCGCGCTAGGCCCAAAAATGGCCATATGTCTGGAGACTGGTCCCTTTCCCAAAGAGCCAGCAGGGAAAACTAAAACTATGCCTTGTTTTAAAGCTCTTTGGGAACCGCTTGCGTAGCCCCACACACCTGCGGGCTGCAGGCTTTCCTGCTGCCTTCAGCCTCAAAACCACCCTTTCCCACTTGGCGCCGCGCCAGGCCCAAAAATGGCCATATGTCTGGAGACTGGTCCCTTTCCCAAAGAGCCAGCAGGGAAAAATATGCCTTGTTCTAAAGCTCTTGGGAACCGCTTGCGTGGCCCCACACACCTGGGGGCTGCAGACTTTCCTGCTGCCTTCAGCCTCAAATCCACCCTTTCCCACTTGGCTTCGCTCCAGGCACAAAAATGGCCATATGTCTGGAGACTGGTCCCTTTCCCAAAGAGCCAGCAGGGAAAACTATGCCTTGTTCTAAAGCTCTTGGGAACCGCTTGCGTGGCCCCACACACCTGGGGGCTGCAGGCTTTCCTGCTGCCTTCAGCCTCAAAACCACCCTTTCCCACATGGCGCCGCGCCAGGCCCAAATATGGCCATATGTCTGGAGACTGGTCCCTTTCCCAAAGAGCCAGCAGGGAAAACTATGCCTTGTTCTAAAGCTCTTTGGGAACGGCTTGCGTAGCCCCACACACCTGCGGGCTGCAGGCTTTCCTGCTGCCTTCAGCCTCAAAACCACCCTTTCCCACTTGGCGTCGCGCCATGCACAAAAATGGCCATATGTCTGGAGATTGGTCCGACGCCCAAAGAGCCAGCAGGGAAAACTATGCCTTGTTCTAAAGCTCTTTGGGAACCGCTTGCGTAGCCCCACACACCTGGGGGCTGCAGGCTTTCCTGCTGCCTTCAGCCTCAAAACCACCCTTTCCCACATGGCGTCACGCCAGGCACAAAAATGGCCATATGTCTGGAGACTGGTCACACGCCCAAAGAGCCAGCAGGGAAAACTATGCCTTGTTCTAAAGCTCTTTGGGAACGGCTTGCGTAGCCCCACACACCTGGGGGCTGCAGGCTTTCCTGCTGCCTTCAGCCTCAAAACCACCCTTTCCCACTTGGCGCCACGCCAGGCATAAAAATGGCCATATGTCTGGAGATTGGTCCCACGCCCAAAGAGCCAGCAGGGAAAACTATGCCTTGTTCTAAAGCTCTTTGGGAACCGCTTGCGTAGCCCCACACACCTGGGGGCTGCAAGCTTTCCTGCTGCCTTCAGCCTCAAAGGCACCCTTTCCCACTTGGCGCCGCGCCAGGCCAAAAAATGGCCATATGTCTGGAGACTGGTCCCACGCCGAAAGAGCCAGCAGGGAAAACTATGCCTTGTTCTAAAGCTCTTTGGCAACCGCTTGCGTAGCCCCACACACCTGGGGGCTGCAAGCTTTCCTGCTGCCTTCAGCCTCAAAAGCACCCTTTCCCACTTGGCGCCGCGCCAGGCCAAAAAATGGCCATATGTCTGGAGATTGGTCCCACGCCCAAAGAGCCAGCAGGGAAAACTATGCCTTGTTCTAAAGCTCTTTGGCAACCGCTTGCATAGCCCCACACACCTGGGGGCTGCAGGCTTTCCTGCTGCCTTCAGCCTCAAAACCACCCTTTCCCACTCGGCGCCGCGCCAGGCCCAAAAATGGCCATATGTCTGGAGACTGGTCCCACGCCCAAAGAGCCAGCAGTGAAAAGTATGCCTTGTTCTAAAGCTCTTTGGGAACCGCTTGCGTAGCCCCACGGACCTGGGGGCTGCAGGCTTTCCTGCTGCCTTCAGCCTCAAAACAACCCTTTTCCAGTTGGCGTCGTTCCAGGCATAAAAATGGCCATATTTTTGGAGATTGGTCCCACGCCCAAAGAGCCAGCAGGGAAAACTATGCCTTGTTCTAAAGCTCTTTGGGAACCGCTTGCGTAGCCCCACACACCTGGGGGCTGCAGGCTTTCCTGCTGCCTTCAGCCTCAAAACCACCCTTTCCCACATGGCGTCACGCCAGGCACAAAAATGGCCATATGTCTGGAGATTGGTCCCACGCACAAAGAGCCAGCAGGGAAAACTATGCCTTGTTCTATAGCTCTTTGGGAACGGCTTGCGTAGCCCCACACACCTGGGGGCTGCAGGCTTTCCTGCTGCCTTCAGCCTCAAAAGCACCCTTTCCCAGTTGGCGCCACGCCAGGCACAAAAATGGCCATATGTCTGGAGATTGGTGCCACGCCCAAAGAGCCAGCAGGGAAAACTATGCCTTGTTCTAAAGCTCTTTGGGAACGCTTTGCATAGCCCCACAGACCTGGGGGCTGCAAGCTTTCCTGCTGCCTTCAGCCTCAAAACCACCATTTCCCACTTGGCGCCGCGCTAGGCCCAAAAATGGCCATATGTCTGGAGACTGGTCCCTTTCCCAAAGAGCCAGCAGGGAAAACTAAAACTATGCCTTGTTTTAAAGCTCTTTGGGAACCGCTTGCGTAGCCCCACACACCTGCGGGCTGCAGGCTTTCCTGCTGCCTTCAGCCTCAAAACCACCCTTTCCCACTTGGCGCCGCGCCAGGCCCAAAAATGGCCATATGTCTGGAGACTGGTCCCTTTCCCAAAGAGCCAGCAGGGAAAAATATGCCTTGTTCTAAAGCTCTTGGGAACCGCTTGCGTGGCCCCACACACCTGGGGGCTGCAGACTTTCCTGCTGCCTTCAGCCTCAAATCCACCCTTTCCCACTTGGCGCCGCGCCAGGCACAAAAATGGCCATATGTCTGGAGACTGGTCCCTTTCCCAAAGAGCCAGCAGGGAAAACTATGCCTTGTTCTAAAGCTCTTGGGAACCGCTTGCGTGGCCCCACACACCTGGGGGCTGCAGGCTTTCCTGCTGCCTTCAGCCTCAAAACCACCCTTTCCCACTTGGCGCCGCGCCAGGCCCAAATATGGCCATATGTCTGGAGACTGGTCCCACGCCCAAAGAGCCAGCAGGGAAAACTATGCCTTGTTCTAAAGCTCTTTGGGAACGGCTTGCGTAGCCACACACACCTGGGGGCTGCAGGCTTTCCTGCTGCCTTCAGCCTCAAAACCACCCTTTTTCACTTGGCGTCGCGCCAGGCCCAAAAATGGCTATATTTCTGGAGACTGGTCCCTTTCCCAAAGAGCCAGCAGGGAAAACTATGCCTTGTTCTAAAGCTCTTTGGGAACCGCTTGCGTGGCCCCACACACCTGCGGGCTGCAGACTTTCCTGCTGCCTTCAGCCTCAAAACCACCCTTTCCCACTTGGCGTCGCGCCAGGCCCAAAAATGGCCATATGTCTGGAGATTGGTCCCACGCCCAAAGAGCCAGCAGGGAAAACTATGCCTTGTTCTAAAGCTCTTTGGGAACCGCTTGCGTAGCCCCACACACCTGGGGGCTGCAGGCTTTCCTGCTGCCTTCAGCCTCAAAACCACCCTTTCCCACATGGCGTCACGCCAGGCCCAAAAATGGCCATATGTCTGGAGACTGGTCCCACGCCCAAAGAGCCAGCAGGGAAAACTATGCCTTGTTCTAAAGCTCTTTGGGAACGGCTTGCGTAGCCCCACACACCTGGGGGCTGCAGGCTTTCCTGCTGCCTTCAGCCTCAAAACCACCCTTTCCCACTTGGCGCCACGCCAGGCACAAAAATGGCCATATGTCTGGAGATTGGTCCCACGCCCAAAGAGCCAGCAGGGAAAACTATGCCTTGTTCTAAAGCTCTTTGGCAACCGCTTGCGTAGCCCCACACACGTGGGGGCTGCAAGCTTTCCTGCTGCCTTCAGCCTCAAAAGCACCCTTTCCCACTTGGCGCCGCGCCAGGCCAAAAAATGGCCATATGTCTGGAGATTGGTCCCACGCCCAAAGAGCCAGCAGGGAAAACTATGCCTTGTTCTAAAGCTCTTTGGGAACCGCTTGCGTAGCCCCACAGACCTGGGGGCTGCAGGCTTTCCTGCTGCCTTCAGCCTCAAAACCACCCTTTCCCACTCGGCGCCGCGCCAGGCCCAAAAATGGCCATATGTCTGGAGACTGGTCCCTTTCCCAAAGAGCCAGGAGGGAAAACTATGCCTTGTTCTAAAGCTCTTTGGGAACCGCTTGCGTAGCCCCACGGACCTGGGGGCTGCAGGCTTTCCTGCTGCCTTCAGCCTCAAAACAACCCTTTTCCAGTTGGCGTCGTTCCAGGCATAAAAATGGCCATATTTTTGGAGATTGGTCCCACGCCCAAAGAGCCAGCAGGGAAAACTATGCCTTGTTCTAAAGCTCTTTGGGAACCGCTTGCGTAGCCCCACACACCTGGGGGCTGCAGGCTTTCCTGCTGCCTTCAGCCTCAAAACCACCCTTTCCCACATGGCGTCACGCCAGGCACAAAAATGGCCATATGTCTGGAGATTGGTCCCACGCCCAAGGAGCCAGCAGGGAAAACTATGCCTTGTTCTAAAGCTCTTTGGGAACGGCTTGCGTAGCCCCACACACCTGGGGGCTGCAGGCTTTCCTGCTGCCTTCAGCCTCAAAAGCACCCTTTCCCAGTTGGCGCCACGCCAGGCACAAAAATGGCCATATGTCTGGAGATTGGTGCCACGCCCAAAGAGCCAGCAGGGAAAACTATGCCTTGTTCTAAAGCTCTTTGGGAACGCTTTGCATAGCCCCACAGACCTGGGGGCTGCAAGCTTTCCTGCTGCCTTCAGCCTCAAAACCACCCTTTCCCACTTGGCGCCGCGCTAGGCCCAAAAATGGCCATATGTCTGGAGACTGGTCCCTTTCCCAAAGAGCCAGCAGGGAAAACTAAAACTATGCCTTGTTTTAAAGCTCTTTGGGAACCGCTTGCGTAGCCCCACACACCTGCGGGCTGCAGGCTTTCCTGCTGCCTTCAGCCTCAAAACCACCCTTTCCCACTTGGCGCCGCGCCAGGCCCAAAAATGGCCATATGTCTGGAGACTGGTCCCTTTCCCAAAGAGCCAGCAGGGAAAAATATGCCTTGTTCTAAAGCTCTTGGGAACCGCTTGCGTGGCCCCACACACCTGGGGGCTGCAGACTTTCCTGCTGCCTTCAGCCTCAAATCCACCCTTTCCCACTTGGCTTCGCTCCAGGCACAAAAATGGCCATATGTCTGGAGACTGGTCCCTTTCCCAAAGAGCCAGCAGGGAAAACTATGCCTTGTTCTAAAGCTCTTGGGAACCGCTTGCGTGGCCCCACACACCTGGGGGCTGCAGGCTTTCCTGCTGCCTTCAGCCTCAAAACCACCCTTTCCCACATGGCGCCGCGCCAGGCCCAAATATGGCCATATGTCTGGAGACTGGTCCCTTTCCCAAAGAGCCAGCAGGGAAAACTATGCCTTGTTCTAAAGCTCTTTGGGAACGGCTTGCGTAGCCCCACACACCTGCGGGCTGCAGGCTTTCCTGCTGCCTTCAGCCTCAAAACCACCCTTTCCCACTTGGCGTCGCGCCATGCACAAAAATGGCCATATGTCTGGAGATTGGTCCGACGCCCAAAGAGCCAGCAGGGAAAACTATGCCTTGTTCTAAAGCTCTTTGGGAACCGCTTGCGTAGCCCCACACACCTGGGGGCTGCAGGCTTTCCTGCTGCCTTCAGCCTCAAAACCACCCTTTCCCACATGGCGTCACGCCAGGCACAAAAATGGCCATATGTCTGGAGACTGGTCACACGCCCAAAGAGCCAGCAGGGAAAACTATGCCTTGTTCTAAAGCTCTTTGGGAACGGCTTGCGTAGCCCCACACACCTGGGGGCTGCAGGCTTTCCTGCTGCCTTCAGCCTCAAAACCACCCTTTCCCACTTGGCGCCACGCCAGGCATAAAAATGGCCATATGTCTGGAGATTGGTCCCACGCCCAAAGAGCCAGCAGGGAAAACTATGCCTTGTTCTAAAGCTCTTTGGGAACCGCTTGCGTAGCCCCACACACCTGGGGGCTGCAAGCTTTCCTGCTGCCTTCAGCCTCAAAGGCACCCTTTCCCACTTGGCGCCGCGCCAGGCCAAAAAATGGCCATATGTCTGGAGACTGGTCCCACGCCGAAAGAGCCAGCAGGGAAAACTATGCCTTGTTCTAAAGCTCTTTGGCAACCGCTTGCGTAGCCCCACACACCTGGGGGCTGCAAGCTTTCCTGCTGCCTTCAGCCTCAAAAGCACCCTTTCCCACTTGGCGCCGCGCCAGGCCAAAAAATGGCCATATGTCTGGAGATTGGTCCCACGCCCAAAGAGCCAGCAGGGAAAACTATGCCTTGTTCTAAAGCTCTTTGGCAACCGCTTGCATAGCCCCACACACCTGGGGGCTGCAGGCTTTCCTGCTGCCTTCAGCCTCAAAACCACCCTTTCCCACTCGGCGCCGCGCCAGGCCCAAAAATGGCCATATGTCTGGAGACTGGTCCCTTTCCCAAAGAGCCAGGAGGGAAAACTATGCCTTGTTCTAAAGCTCTTTGGGAACCGCTTGCGTGGCCCCACAAACCTGCGGGCTGCAGACTTTCCTGCTGCCTTCAGCCTCAAAACCACCCTTTCCCACTTGGCGCCACGCCAGGAACAAAAATGGCCATATGTCTGGAGACTGGTCCCACGCCCAAAGAGCCAGCAGGGAAAACTATGCCTTGTTCTAAAGCTCTTTGGGAACCGCTTGCGTAGCTCCACACACCTGGGGGCTGCAGGCTTTCCTGCTCTCTTCAGCCTCAAAAGCACCCTTTCCCACTTGGCGCCACGCCAGGCCCAAAACTGGCCATATGTCTGGAGGTTGGTCCCACGCCCAAAGAGCCAGCAGGGAAAACTATGCCTTGTTCTAAAGCTCTTTGGGAACCGCTTGCGTAGCCCCACGGACCTGGGGGCTGCAGGCTTTCCTGCTGCCTTCAGCCTCAAAACAACCCTTTTCCAGTTGGCGTCGTTCCAGGCATAAAAATGGCCATATTTTTGGAGATTGGTCCCACGCCCAAAGAGCCAGCAGGGAAAACTATGCCTTGTTCTAAAGCTCTTTGGGAACCGCTTGCGTAGCCCCACACACCTGGGGGCTGCAGGCTTTCCTGCTGCCTTCAGCCTCAAAACCACCCTTTCCCACATGGCGTCACGCAAGGCACAAAAATGGCCATATGTCTGGAGATTGGTCCCACGCACAAAGAGCCAGCAGGGAAAACTATGCCTTGTTCTAAAGCTCTTTGGGAACGGCTTGAGTAGCCCCACACACCTGGGGGCTGCAGGCTTTCCTGCTGCCTTCAGCCTCAAAAGCACCCTTTCCCAGTTGGCGCCACGCCAGGCACAAAAATGGCCATATGTCTGGAGATTGGTGCCACGCCCAAAGAGCCAGCAGGGAAAACTATGCCTTGTTCTAAAGCTCTTTGGGAACGCTTTGCATAGCCCCACAGACCTGGGGGCTGCAAACTTTCCTGCTGCCTTCAGCCTCAAAACCACCATTTCCCACTTGGCGCCGCGCTAGGCCCAAAAATGGCCATATGTCTGGAGACTGGTCCCTTTCCCAAAGAGCCAGCAGGGAAAACTAAAACTATGCCTTGTTTTAAAGCTCTTTGGGAACCGCTTGCGTAGCCCCACACACCTGCGGGCTGCAGGCTTTCCTGCTGCCTTCAGCCTCAAAACCACCCTTTCCCACATGGCGCCGCGCCAGGCCCAAAAATGGCCATATGTCTGGAGACTGGTCCCACGCCCAAAGAGCCAGCAGGGAAAACTATGCCTTGTTCTAAAGCTCTTGGGAACCGCTTGCGTGGCCCCACACACCTGGGGGCTGCAGACTTTCCTGCTGCCTTCAGCCTCAAAACCACCCTTTCCCACTTGGCGCCACGCCAGGCACAAAAATGGCCATATGTCTGGAGACTGGTCCCTTTCCCAAAGAGCCAGCAGGGAAAACTATGCCTTGTTCTAAAGCTCTTGGGAACCGCTTGCGTGGCCCCACACACCTGGGGGCTGCAGGCTTTCCTGCTGCCTTCAGCCTCAAAACCACCCTTTCCCACTTGGCGCCCCGCCAGGCCCAAATATGGCCATATGTCTGGAGACTGGTCCCACGCCCAAAGAGCCAGCAGGGAAAACTATGCCTTGTTCTAAAGCTCTTTGGGAACCGCTTGCGTAGCCCCACACACCTGGGGGCTGCAGGCTTTCCTGCTGCCTTCAGCCTCAAAACCACCCTTTCCCACTTGGCGTCGCGCCAGGCCCAAAAATGGCCATATGTCTGGAGACTGGTCCCACGCCCAAAGAGCCAGCAGGGAAAACTATGCCTTGTTCTAAAGCTCTTTGGGAACCGCTTGCGTGGCCCCACACACCTGCGGGCTGCAGACTTTCCTGCTGCCTTCAGCCTCAAAACCACCCTTTCCCACTTGGCGTCGCGCCAGGCACAAAAATGGCCATATGTCTGGAGATTGGTCCCACGCCCAAAGAGCCAGCAGGGAAAACTATGCCTTGTTCTAAAGCTCTTTGGGAACGGCTTGCGTAGCCCCACACACCTGGGGGCTGCAGGCTTTCCTGCTGCCTTCAGCCTCAAAACCACCCTTTCCCACTTGGCGTCGCGCCAGGCCCAAAAATGGCTATATTTCTGGAGACTGGTCCCTTTCCCAAAGAGCCAGCAGGGAAAACTATGCCTTGTTCTAAAGCTCTTTGGGAACCGCTTGCGTGGCCCCACACACCTGCGGGCTGCAGACTTTCCTGCTGCCTTCAGCCTCAAAACCACCCTTTCCCACTTGGCGTCGCGCCAGGCACAAAAATGGCCATATGTCTGGAGATTGGTCCCACGCCCAAAGAGCCAGCAGGGAAAACTATGCCTTGTTCTAAAGCTCTTTGGGAACCGCTTGCGTGGCCCCACACACCTGGGGGCTGCAGGCTTTCCTGCTGCCTTCAGCCTCAAAAGCACCCTTTCCCACTTGGCGCCACGCCAGGCCAAAAAATGGCCATATGTCTGGAGACTGGTCCCACGCCGAAAGAGCCAGCAGGGAAAACTATGCCTTGTTCTAAAGCTCTTTGGGAACCGCTTGCGTAGCCCCACAGACCTGGGGGCTGCAGGCTTTCCTGCTGCCTTCAGCCTCAAAACCACCCTTTCCCACTTGGCCCCGTGCCAGGCCCAAAAATGGCCATATGTCTGGAGGTTGGTCCCACGCCCAAAGAGCCAGCAGGGAAAACTATGCCTTGTTCTAAAGCTCTTTGGGAACCGCTTGCGTGGCCCCACACACCTGCGGGCTGCAGACTTTCCTGCTGCCTTCAGCCTCAAAACCACCCTTTCCCACTTGGCGTCGCGCCAGGCACAAAAATGGCCATATGTCTGGAGATTGGTCCCACGCCCAAAGAGCCAGCAGGGAAAACTATGCCTTGTTCTAAAGCTCTTTGGGAACGGCTTGCGTAGCCCCACACACCTGGGGGCTGCAGGCTTTCCTGCTGCCTTCAGCCTCAAAACCACCCTTTCCCACTTGGCGTCGCGCCAGGCCCAAAAATGGCTATATTTCTGGAGACTGGTCCCTTTCCCAAAGAGCCAGCAGGGAAAACTATGCCTTGTTCTAAAGCTCTTTGGGAACCGCTTGCGTGGCCCCACACACCTGCGGGCTGCAGACTTTCCTGCTGCCTTCAGCCTCAAAACCACCCTTTCCCACTTGGCGTCGCGCCAGGCACAAAAATGGCCATATGTCTGGAGATTGGTCCCACGCCCAAAGAGCCAGCAGGGAAAACTATGCCTTGTTCTAAAGCTCTTTGGGAACCGCTTGCGTGGCCCCACACACCTGGGGGCTGCAGGCTTTCCTGCTGCCTTCAGCCTCAAAAGCACCCTTTCCCACTTGGCGTCACGCCAGGCCAAAAAATGGCCATATGTCTGGAGACTGGTCCCACGCCGAAAGAGCCAGCAGGGAAAACTATGCCTTGTTCTAAAGCTCTTTGGGAACCGCTTGCGTAGCCCCACAGACCTGGGGGCTGCAGGCTTTCCTGCTGCCTTCAGCCTCAAAACCACCCTTTCCCACTTGGCCCCGTGCCAGGCCCAAAAATGGCCATATGTCTGGAGACTGGTCCCTTTCCCAAAGAGCCAGGAGGGAAAACTATGCCTTGTTCTAAAGCTCTTTGGGAACCGCTTGCGTGGCCCCACACACCTGCGGGCTGCAGACTTTCCTGCTGCCTTCAGCCTCAAAACCACCCTTTCCCACTTGGCGCCACGCCAGGAACAAAAATGGCCATATGTCTGGAGACTGGTCCCACGCCCAAAGAGCCAGCAGGGAAAACTATGCCTTGTTCTAAAGCTCTTTGGGAACCGCTTGCGTAGCTCCACACACCTGGGGGCTGCAGGCTTTCCTGCTGCCTTCAGCCTCAAAAGCACCCTTTCCCACTTGGCGCCACGCCAGGCCCAAAACTGGCCATATGTCTGGAGGTTGGTCCCACGCCCAAAGAGCCAGCAGGGAAAACTATGCCTTGTTCTAAAGCTCTTTGGGAACCGCTTGCGTAGCCCCACGGACCTGGGGGCTGCAGGCTTTCCTGCTGCCTTCAGCCTCAAAACAACCCTTTTCCATTTGGCGTCGTTCCAGGCATAAAAATGGCCATATTTTTGGAGATTGGTCCCACGCCCAAAGAGCCAGCAGGGAAAACTATGCCTTGTTCTAAAGCTCTTTGGGAACCGCTTGCGTAGCCCCACACACCTGGGGGCTGCAGGCTTTCCTGCTGCCTTCAGCCTCAAAACCACCCTTTCCCACATGGCGTCACGACAGGCACAAAAATGGCCATATGTCTGGAGATTGGTCCCACGCACAAAGAGCCAGCAGGGAAAACTATGCCTTGTTCTAAAGCTCTTGGGAACCGCTTGCGTGGCCCCACACACCTGGGGGCTGCAGACTTTCCTGCTGCCTTCAGCCTCAAAACCACCCTTTCCCACTTGGCGCCACGCCAGGCACAAAAATGGCCATATGTCTGGAGACTGGTCCCTTTCCCAAAGAGCCAGCAGGGAAAACTATGCCTTGTTCTAAAGCTCTTGGGAACCGCTTGCGTGGCCCCACACACCTGGGGGCTGCAGTCTTTCCTGCTGCCTTCAGCCTCAAAACCACCCTTTCCCACTTGGCGCCGCGCCAGGCCCAAATATGGCCATATGTCTGGAGACTGGTCCCACGCCCAAAGAGCCAGCAGGGAAAACTATGCCTTGTTCTAAAGCTCTTTGGGAACGGCTTGCGTAGCCCCACACACCTGGGGGCTGCAGGCTTTCCTGCTGCCTTCAGCCTCAAAACCACCCTTTCCCACTTGGCGTCGCGCCAGGCCCAAAAATGGCTATATTTCTGGAGACTGGTCCCTTTCCCAAAGAGCCAGCAGGGAAAACTATGCCTTGTTCTAAAGCTCTTTGGGAACCGCTTGCGTAGCCCCACACACCTGGGGGCTGCAGGCTTTCCTGCTGCCTTCAGCCTCAAAAGCACCCTTTCCCACTTGGCGCCACGCCAGGCCAAAAAATGGCCATATGTCTGGAGACTGGTCCCACGCCCAAAGAGCCAGCAGGGAAAACTATGCCTTGTTCTAAAGCTCTTTGGGAACCGCTTGCGTAGCCCCACAGACCTGGGGGCTGCAGGCTTTCCTGCTGCCTTCAGCCTCAAAACCACCCTTTCCCACTTGGCCCCGTGCCAGGCCCAAAAATGGCCATATGTCTGGAGACTGGTCCCTTTCCCAAAGAGCCAGGAGGGAAAACTATGCCTTGTTCTAAAGCTCTTTGGGAACCGCTTGCGTGGCCCCACAAACCTGCGGGCTGCAGACTTTCCTGCTGCCTTCAGCCTCAAAACCACCCTTTCCCACTTGGCGCCACGCCAGGAACAAAAATGGCCATATGTCTGGAGACTGGTCCCACGCCCAAAGAGCCAGCAGGGAAAACTATGCCTTGTTCTAAAGCTCTTTGGGAACCGCTTGCGTAGCTCCACACACCTGGGGGCTGCAGGCTTTCCTGCTCTCTTCAGCCTCAAAAGCACCCTTTCCCACTTGGCGCCACGCCAGGCCCAAAACTGGCCATATGTCTGGAGGTTGGTCCCACGCCCAAAGAGCCAGCAGGGAAAACTATGCCTTGTTCTAAAGCTCTTTGGGAACCGCTTGCGTAGCCCCACGGACCTGGGGGCTGCAGGCTTTCCTGCTGCCTTCAGCCTCAAAACAACCCTTTTCCATTTGGCGTCGTTCCAGGCATAAAAATGGCCATATTTTTGGAGATTGGTCCCACGCCCAAAGAGCCAGCAGGGAAAACTATGCCTTGTTCTAAAGCTCTTTGGGAACCGCTTGCGTAGCCCCACACACCTGGGGGCTGCAGGCTTTCCTGCTGCCTTCAGCCTCAAAACCACCCTTTCCCACATGGCGTCACGCCAGGCACAAAAATGGCCATATGTCTGGAGATTGGTCCCACGCACAAAGAGCCAGCAGGGAAAACTATGCCTTGTTCTAAAGCTCTTTGGGAACGCTTTGCATAGCCCCACAGACCTGGGGGCTGCAAGCTTTCCTGCTGCCTTCAGCCTCAAAACCACCCTTTCCCACATGGCGTAACGCCAGGCACAAAAATGGCCATATGTCTGGAGACTGGTCCCTTTCCCAAAGAGCCAGCAGGGAAAACTAAAACTATGCCTTGTTTTAAAGCTCTTTGGGAACCTCTTGCGTAGCCCCACAGACCTGGGGGCTGCAGGCTTTCCTGCTGCCTTCAGCCTCAAAACCACCCTTTCCCACTTGGCGCCGCGCCAGGCCAAAAAATGGCCATATGTCTGGAGACTGGTCCCTTTCCCAAAGAGCCAGCAGGGAAAAATATGCCTTGTTCTAAAGCTCTTGGGAACCGCTTGCGTGGCCCCACACACCTGGGGGCTGCAGACTTTCCTGCTGCCTTCAGCCTCAAAACCACCCTTTCCCACTTGGCGCCACGCCAGGCACAAAAATGGCCATATGTCTGGAGACTGGTCCCTTTCCCAAAGAGCCAGCAGGGAAAACTATGCCTTGTTCTAAAGCTCTTGGGAACCGCTTGCGTGGCCCCACACACCTGGGGGCTGCAGGCTTTCCTGCTGCCTTCAGCCTCAAAACCACCCTTTCCCACTTGGCGCCGCGCCAGGCCCAAATATGGCCATATGTCTGGAGACTGGTCCCACGCCCAAAGAGCCAGCAGGGAAAACTATGCCTTGTTCTAAAGCTCTTTGGGAACGGCTTGCGTAGCCACACACACCTGGGGGCTGCAGGCTTTCCTGCTGCCTTCAGCCTCAAAACCACCCTTTTTCACTTGGCGTCGCGCCAGGCCCAAAAATGGCTATATTTCTGGAGACTGGTCCCTTTCCCAAAGAGCCAGCAGGGAAAACTATGCCTTGTTCTAAAGCTCTTTGGGAACGGCTTGCGTAGCCCCACACACCTGGGGGCTGCAGGCTTTCCTGCTGCCTTCAGCCTCAAAACCACCCTTTCCCACTTGGCGCCACGCCAGGCATAAAAATGGCCATATGTCTGGAGATTGGTCCCACGCCCAAAGAGCCAGCAGGGAAAACTATGCCTTGTTCTAAAGCTCTTTGGGAACCGCTTGCGTAGCCCCACAGACCTGGGGGCTGCAAGCTTTCCTGCTGCCTTCAGCCTCAAAAGCACCCTTTCCCACTTGGCGCCGCGCCAGGCCAAAAAATGGCCATATGTCTGGAGATTGGTCCCACGCCCAAAGAGCCAGCAGGGAAAACTATGCCTTGTTCTAAAGCTCTTTGGGAACCGCTTGCGTAGCCCCACAGACCTGGGGGCTGCAGGCTTTCCTGCTGCCTTCAGCCTCAAAACCACCCTTTCCCACTTGGCCCCATGCCAGGCCCAAAAATGGCCATATGTCTGGATACTGGTCCCTTTCCCAAAGAGCCAGGAGGGAAAACTATGCCTTGTTCTAAAGCTCTTTGGGAACCGCTTGCGTGGCCCCACAAACCTGCGTGCTGCAGACTTTCCTGCTGCCTTCAGCCTCAAAACAACCCTTTCCCACTTGGCGCCACGCCAGGAACAAAAATGGCCATATGTCTGGAGACTGGTCCCACGCCCAAAGAGCCAGCAGGGAAAACTATGCCTTGTTCTAAAGCTCTTTGGGAACCGCTTGCGTAGCCCCACACACCTGGGGGCTGCAGGCTTTCCTGCTCTCTTCAGCCTCAAAAGCACCCTTTCCCACTTGGCGCCACGCCAGGCCCAAAACTGGCCATATGTCTGGAGGCTGGTCCCACGCCCAAAGAGCCAGCAGTGAAAAGTATGCCTTGTTCTAAAGCTCTTTGGGAACCGCTTGCGTAGCCCCACACACCTGCGGGCTGCAGGCTTTCCTGCTGCCTTCAGCCTCAAATCAACCCTTTTCCAGTTGGCGTCGTTCCAGGCATAAAAATGGCCATATTTTTGGAGATTGGTCCCACGCCCAAAGAGCCAGCAGGGAAAACTATGCCTTGTTCTAAAGCTCTTTGGGAACCGCTTGCGTAGCCCCACACACCTGGGGGCTGCAGGCTTTCCTGCTGCCTTCAGCCTCAAAACCACCCTTTCCCACATGGCGTCACGCCAGGCCCAAAAATGGCCATATGTCTGGAGATTGGTCCCACGCACAAAGAGCCAGCAGGGAAAACTAAAACTATGCCTTGTTTTAAAGCTCTTTGGGAACCGCTTGCGTAGCCCCACACACCTGCGGGCTGCAGGCTTTCCTGCTGCCTTCAGCCTCAAAACCACCCTTTCCCACATGGCGCCGCGCCAGGCCCAAAAATGGCCATATGTCTGGAGACTGGTCCCTTTCCCAAAGAGCCAGGAGGGAAAAATATGCCTTGTTCTAAAGCTCTTGGGAACCGCTTGCGTGGCCCCACACACCTGCGGGCTGCAGACTTTCCTGCTGCCTTCAGCCTCAAAACCACCCTTTCCCACTTGGCGCCACGCCAGGCACAAAAATGGCCATATGTCTGGAGACTGGTCCCTTTCCCAAAGAGCCAGCAGGGAAAACTATGCCTTGTTCTAAAGCTCTTGGGAACCGCTTGCGTGGCCCCACACACCTGGGGGCTGTAGGCTTTCCTGCTGCCTTCAGCCTTAAAACCACCCTTTCCCACTTGGCGCCGCGCCAGGCCCAAATATGGCCATATGTCTGGAGACTGGTCCCACGCCCAAAGAGCCAGCAGGGAAAACTATGCCTTGTTCTAAAGCTCTTTGGGAACGGCTTGCGTAGCCCCACACACCTGGGGGCTGCAGGCTTTCCTGCTGCCTTCAGCCTCAAAACCACCCTTTCCCACTTGGCGTCGCGCCAGGCCCAAAAATGGCTATATTTCTGGAGACTGGTCCCTTTCCCAAAGAGCCAGCAGGGAAAACTATGCCTTGTTCTAAAGCTCTTTGGGAACCGCTTGCGTGGCCCCACACACCTGCGGGCTGCAGACTTTCCTGCTGCCTTCAGCCTCAAAACCACCCTTTCCCACTTGGCGTCGCGCCAGGCACAAAAATGGCCATATGTCTGGAGATTGGTCCCACGCCCAAAGAGCCAGCAGGGAAAACTATGCCTTGTTCTAAAGCTCTTTGGGAACCGCTTGCGTAGCCCCACAGACCTGGGGGCTGCAGGCTTTCCTGCTGCCTTCAGCCTCAAAACCACCCTTTCCCACATGGCGTCACGCCAGGCCCAAAAATGGCCATATGTCTGGAGACTGGTCCCACGCCCAAAGAGCCAGCAGGGAAAACTATGCCTTGTTCTAAAGCTCTTTGGGAACCGCTTGCGTAGCCCCACACACCTGGGGGCTGCAGGCTTTCCTGCTGCCTTCAGCCTCAAAAGCACCCTTTCCCACTTGGCGCCGCGCCAGGCCAAAAAATGGCCATATGTCTGGAGACTGGTCCCACGCCCAAAGAGCCAGCAGGGAAAACTATGCCTTGTTCTAAAGCTCTTTGGGAACCGCTTGCGTAGCCCCACAGACCTGGGGGCTGCAGGCTTTCCTGCTGCCTTCAGCCTCAAAACCACCCTTTCCCACTCGGCGCCGCGCCAGGCCCAAAAATGGCCATATGTCTGGAGACAGGTCCCACGCCCAAAGAGCCAGCAGGGAAAACTATGCCTTGTTCTAAAGCTCTTTGGGAACCGCTTGCGTGGCCCCACAAACCTGCGGGCTGCAGACTTTCCTGCTGCCTTCAGCCTCAAAACCACCCTTTCCCACTTGGCGCCACGCCAGGAACAAAAATGGCCATATGTCTGGAGACTGGTCCCACGCCCAAAGAGCCAGCAGGGAAAACTATGCCTTGTTCTAAAGCTCTTTGGGAACCGCTTGCGTAGCTCCACACACCTGGGGGCTGCAGGCTTTCCTGCTCTCTTCAGCCTCAAAAGCACCCTTTCCCACTTGGCGCCACGCCAGGCCCAAAACTGGCCATATGTCTGGAGGTTGGTCCCACGCCCAAAGAGCCAGCAGTGAAAAGTATGCCTTGTTCTAAAGCTCTTTGGGAACCGCTTGCGTAGCCCCACACACCTGCGGGCTGCAGGCTTTCCTGCTGCCTTCAGCCTCAAAACAACCCTTTTCCAGTTGGCGTCGTTCCAGGCATAAAAATGGCCATATTTTTGGAGATTGGTCCCACGCCCAAAGAGCCAGCAGGGAAAACTATGCCTTGTTCTAAAGCTCTTTGGGAACCGCTTGCGTAGCCCCACACACCTGGGGGCTGCAGGCTTTCCTGCTGCCTTCAGCCTCAAAAGCACCCTTTCCCAGTTGGCGCCACGCCAGGCATAAAAATGGCCATATGTCTGGAGATTGGTGCCACGCCCAAAGAGCCAGGAGGGAAAACTATGCCTTGTTCTAAAGCTCTTTGGGAACGCTTTGCATAGCCCCACAGACCTGGGGGCTGCAAGCTTTCCTGCTGCCTTCAGCCTCAAAACCACCATTTCCCACTTGGCGCCGCGCTAGGCCCAAAAATGGCCATATGTCTGGAGACTGGTCCCACGCCCAAAGACCCAGCAGGGAAAACTATGCCTTGTTCTAAAGCTCTTTGGGAACGGCTTGCGTAGCCCCACAGACCTGGGGGCTGCAGGCTTTCCTGCTTCCTTCAGCCTCAAAACCACCCTTTCCCACTTGGCGCCGCGCCAGGCACAAAGATGTCTAGTTGATTTAAAGCAGTTCCGAGAAAGTCTAAACATAATCCTCACTTTTCCCTCCTGGCACTTTCCCTGTAGGAGATACCGCAAGAAGTTTCTGTAGATTGGGCACAGCGCTCTGCAGGGTGTTAGCAGAGAGTTTCCCGGGACAGTGAAACCCTATATCAGAGACACTGAGAAGAAGCCCCAATGTTCCCTCCAGGCACTTTCAGTGTGGGTGCCTTCTCCACGTGGTTCCTGGTTTCACTGCAGCTCTGAAGAGAATGTTAGCAAAGAGGTAATCGGGACAGTGCAAACAGTACTCAAAGACAGGGAGAGCAAGCTCTACATTACTCTCTTGGCACTTTGGATGTGGGACATACAGCGAGATGTTTGCTGCTTTTGCGTTTGGCTGTTGGGAGATTTACAGCACAAAGATATCTAGTTGATTTGAAGCAGTTCCGAGAAAGTCTAAGCATAATCCTCACTTTTCCCTCCTGGCACTTTTCCTGTAGGGGATACCGCAAGGCCTTTCTGTATATTGGGCACAGCACTCTGCAGGGTGTTAGCAGAGTCTTTCCCGGGACAGTAAAACCCGACATCAGAGACACTGAGAAGAAGCCCCAATGTTCCCTCCAGGCACTTTCAGTGTGGGTGCCTTCTCCACGTGGTTCCTGGTTTCACTGCAGCTCTGAAGAGAATGTTAGCAAAGAGGTAATCGGGACAGTGCAAACAGTACTCAAAGACAGGGAGAGCAAGCTCTACATTACTCTCTTGGCACTTTGGATGTGGGACATACAGCGAGATGTTTGCTGCTTTTGCGTTTGGCTGTTGGGAGATTTACAGCACAAAGATATCTAGTTGATTTGAAGCAGTTCCGAGAAAGTCTAAGCATAATCCTCACTTTTCCCTCCTGGCACTTTCCATGTGGGAGATATAGCAGGATGTATATTGGTTTTGAGGACAACTCAATGGACAGTGTAGGGAGAAAAGTTCCTGGCTCCTTGAATGCCGTTTCTGGAGACACTGCGATCAATGTGGGAGATATGTCAAGACGTGTGTTGGTTTTGAGGACGGCTCTCTGGAGAGTCTTAGAAAAGAGGTCACAGGGATAATCAGAGCAATTCTCAGAGACACTGAGAACAAGCTCCACAATTCCTCCTGGCACTTTCCCTGTAGGAGATACCGCAAGACGTTTCTGTATATTGGGCACAGCGCTCTGCAGGGTGTTAGCAGAGAGTTTCCCGGGACAGTGAAACCCTATGTCAGAGACACTGAGAAGAAGCCCCAATGTTCCCTGCAGGCACTTTCAGTGTGGGTGCCTTCTCCACGTGGTTCCTGGTTTCACTGCAGCTCTGAAGAGAATGTTAGCAAAGAGGTAATCGGGACAGTGCAAACAGTACTCAAAGACAGGGAGAGCAAGCTCTACATTACTCTCTTGGCACTTTGGATGTGGGACATACAGCGAGATGTTTGCTGCTTTTACATTTGGCTGTTGGGAGATTTACAGCACAAAGATATCTAGTTGATTTGAAGCAGTTCCGAGAAAGTCTAAGCATAATCCTCACTTTTCCCTCCTGGCACTTTCCCTGTAGGAGATACCGCAAGACGTTTCTGTATATTGGGCACAGCGCTCTGCAGGGTGTTAGCACAGAGTTTCCCGGGACAGTGAAACCCTATATCAGAGACACTGAGAAGAAGCCCCAATGTTCCCTCCAGGCACTTTCAGTGTGGGTGCCTTCTCCACGTGGTTCCTGGTTTCACTGCAGCTCTGAAGAGAATGTTAGCAAAGAGGTAATCGGGACAGTGCAAACAGTACTCAAAGACAGGGAGAGCAAGCTCTACATTACTCTCTTGGCACTGTGGATGTGGGACATACAGCGAGATGTTTGCTGCTTTTGCGTTTGGCTGTTGGGAGATTTACAGCACAAAGATATCTAGTTGATTTGAAGCAGTTCCGAGAAAGTCTAAGCATAATCCTCACTTTTCCCTACTGGCACTTTCCGTGTGGGAGATATAGCAGGATGTATATTGGTTTTGAGGACAACTCAATGGACAGTGTAGGGAGAAAAGTTCCTGGCTCCTTGAATGCCGTTTCTGGCGACACTGCGATCAATGTGGGAGATATGTCAAGATGTGTGTTGGTTTTGAGGACGGCTCTCTGGAGAGTCTTAGCAAAGAGGTCACAGGGATAATCAGAGCAATTCTCAGAGACACTGAGAACAAGCTCCACAATTCCTCCTGGCACTTTCCCTGTAGGAGATACCGCAAGACGTTTCTGTATATTGGGCACAGCGCTGTGCAGGGTGTTAGCAGAGAGTTTCCCGGGACAGTGAAACCCTATGTCAGAGACACTGAGAAGAAGCCCCAATGTTCCCTCCAGGCACTTTCAGTGTGGGTGCCTTCTTCACGTGGTTCCTGGTTTCACTGCAGCTCTGAAGAGAATGTTAGCAAAGAGGTAATCGGGACAGTGCAAACAGTACTCAAAGACAGGGAGAGCAAGCTCTCTCTTGGCACTTTGGATGTGGGACATACAGCGAGATGTTTGCTGCTTTTACATTTGGCTGTTGGGAGATTTACAGCACAAAGATATCTAGTTGATTTGAAGCAGTTCCGAGAAAGTCTAAACATAATCCTCACTTTTCCCTCCTGGCACTTTCCCTGTAGGAGATACCGCAAGACGTTTCTGTAGATTGGGCACAGCGCTGTGCAGGGTGTTAGCAGAGAGTTTCCCGGGACAGTGAAACCCTATATCAGAGACACTGAGAAGAAGCCCCAATGTTCCCTCCAGGCACTTTCAGTGTGGGTGCCTTCTCCACGTGGTTCCTGGTTTCACTGCAGCTCTGAAGAGAATGTTAGCAAAGAGGTAATCGGGACAGTGCAAACAGTACTCAAAGACAGGGAGAGCAAGCTCTCTCTTGGCACTTTGGATGTGGGACATACAGCGAGATGTTTGCTGCTTTTACGTTTGGCTGTTGGGAGATTTACAGCACAAAGATATCTAGTTCATTTGAAGCAGTTCCGAGAAAGTCTAAACATAATCCTCACTTTTCCCTCCTGGCACTTTCCCTGTAGGAGATACCGCAAGATATTTCTGTAGATTGGGCAGAGCGCTCTGCAGGGTGTTAGCAGAGAGTTTCCCGGGACAGTGAAACCCTATATCAGAGACACTGAGAAGAAGCCCCAACGTTCCCTCCAGGCACTTTCAGTGTGGGTGCCTTCTCCACGTGGTTCCTGGTTTCACTGCAGCTCTGAAGAGAATGTTAGCAAAGAGGTAATCGGGACAGTGCAAACAGTACTCAAAGACAGGGAGAGCAAGCTCTACATTACTCTCTTGGCACTTTGGAGGTGGGACATACAGCGAGATGTTTGCTGCTTTTGCGTTTGGCTGTTGGGAGATTTACAGCCCAAAGATATCTAGTTGATTTGAAGCAGTTCCGAGAAAGTCTAAGCATAATCCTCACTTTTCCCTCCTGGCACTTTCCGTGTGGGAGATATAGCAGGATGTATATTGGTTTTGAGGACAACTCAATGGACAGTGTAGGGAGAAAAGTTCCTGGCTCCTTGAATGCCGTTTCTGGAGACCCTGCGATCAATGTGGGAGATATGTCAAGACGTGCGTTGGTTTTGAGGACGGCTCTCTGGAGAGTCTTAGCAAAGAGGTCACAGGGATAATCAGAGCAATTCTCAGAGACACTGAGAACAAGCTCCACAATTCCTCCTGGCACTTTCCCTGTAGGAGATACCGCAAGACGTTTCTGTATATTGGGCACAGCGCTCTGCAGGGTGTTAGCAGAGAGTTTCCTGGGACAGTGAAACCCTATATCAGAGACACTGAGAAGAAGCCCCAATGTTCCCTCCAGGCACTTTCAGTGTGGGTGCCTTCTCCACGTGGTTCCTGGTTTCACTGCAGCTCTGAAGAGAATGTTAGCAAAGAGGTAATCGGGACAGTGCAAACAGTACTCAAAGACAGGGAGAGCAAGCTCTACATTACTCTCTTGGCACTTTGGATGTGGGACATACAGCGAGATGTTTGCTGCTTTTGCGTTTGGCTGTTGGGAGATTTACAGCACAAAGATATCTAGTTGATTTGAAGCAGTTCCGAGAAAGTCTAAGCATAATCCTCACTTTTCCCTCCTGGCACTTTCCGTGTGGGAGATATAGCAGGATGTATATTGGTTTTGAGGACAACTCAATGGACAGTGTAGGGAGAAAAGTTCCTGGCTCCTTGAATGCCGTTTCTGGAGACACTGCGATCAATGTGGGAGATATGTCAAGATGTGTGTTGGTTTTGAGGACGGCTCTCTGGAGAGTCTTAGCAAAGAGGTCACAGGGATAATCAGAGCAATTCTCAGAGACACTGAGAACAAGCTCCACAATTCCTCCTGGCACTTTCCCTGTAGGAGATACCGCAAGACGTTTCTGTATATTGGGCACAGCGCTCTGCAGGGTGTTAGCAGAGAGTTTCCCGGGACAGTGAAACCCTATGTCAGAGACACTGAGAAGAAGCCCCAATGTTCCCTGCAGGCACTTTCAGTGTGGGTGCCTTCTCCACGTGGTTCCTGGTTTCACTGCAGCTCTGAAGAGAATGTTAGCAAAGAGGTAATCGGGACAGTGCAAACAGTACTCAAAGACAGGGAGAGCAAGCTCTACATTACTCTCTTGGCACTTTGGATGTGGGACATACAGCGAGATGTTTGCTGCTTTTACATTTGGCTGTTGGGAGATTTACAGCACAAAGATATCTAGTTGATTTGAAGCAGTTCCGAGAAAGTCTAAACATAATCCTCACTTTTCCCTCCTGGCACTTTCCCTGTAGGAGATACCGCAAGACGTTTCTGTAGATTGGGCACAGCGCTCTGCAGGGTGTTAGCAGAGAGTTTCCCGGGACAGTGAAACCCTATATCAGAGACACTGAGAAGAAGCCCCAATGTTCCCTCCAGGCACTTTCAGTGTGGGTGCCTTCTCCACGTGGTTCCTGGTTTCACTGCAGCTCTGAAGAGAATGTTAGCAAAGAGGTAATCGGGACAGTGCAAACAGTACTCAAAGACAGGGAGAGCAAGCTCTCTCTTGGCACTTTGGATGTGGGACATACAGCGAGATGTTTGCTGCTTTTACATTTGGCTGTTGGGAGATTTACAGCACAAAGATATCTAGTTGATTTGAAGCAGTTCCGAGAAAGTCTAAACATAATCCTCACTCTTCCCTCCTGGCACTTTCCCTGTAGGAGATACCGCAAGACGTTTCTGTAGATTGGGCAGAGCGCTCTGCAGGGTGTTAGCAGAGAGTTTCCCGGGACAGTGAAACCCTATATCAGAGACACTGAGAAGAAGCCCCAACGTTCCTTCCAGGCACTTTCAGTGTGGGTGCCTTCTCCACGTGGTTCCTGGTTTCACTGCAGCTCTGAAGAGAATGTTAGCAAAGAGGTAATCGGGACAGTGCAAACAGTACTCAAAGACAGGGAGAGCAAGCTCTCTCTTGGCACTTTGGATGTGGGACATACAGCGAGATGTTTGCTGCTTTTACATTTGGCTGTTGGGAGATTTAGAGCACAAAGATATCTAGTTGATTTGAAGCAGTTCCGAGAAAGTCTAAACATAATCCTCACTTTTCCCTCCTGGCACTTTCCCTGTAGGAGATACCGCAAGACGTTTCTGTATATTGGGCACAGCGCTCTGCAGGGTGTTAGCAGAGAGTTTCCCGGGACAGTGAAACCCTATATCAGAGACACTGAGAAGAAGCCCCAATGTTCCCTCCAGGCACTTTCAGTGTGGGTGCCTTCTCCACGTGGTTCCTGGTTTCACTGCAGCTCTGAAGAGAATGTTAGCAAAGAGGTAATCGGGACAGTGCAAACAGTACTCAAAGACAGGGAGAGCAAGCTCTACATTACTCTCTTGGCACTTTGGAGGTGGGACATACAGCGAGATGTTTGCTGCTTTTGCGTTTGGCTGTTGGGAGATTTACAGCACAAAGATATCTAGTTGATTTGAAGCAGTTCCGAGAAAGTCTAAGCATAATCCTCACTTTTCCCTCCTGGCACTTTCAATGTGGGAGATATAGCAGGATGTATATTGGTTTTGAGGACAACTCAATGGACAGTGTAGGGAGAAAAGTTCCTGGCTCCTTGAATGCCGTTTCTGGAGACACTGCGATCAATGTGGGAGATATGTCAAGATGTGTGTTGGTTTTGAGGACGGCTCTCTGGAGAGTCTTAGCAAAGAGGTCACAGGGATAATCAGAGCAATTCTCAGAGACACTGAGAACAAGCTCCACAATTCCTCCTGGCACTTTCCCTGTAGGAGATACCGCAAGACGTTTCTGTATATTGGGCACAGCGCTGTGCAGGGTGTTAGCAGAGACTTTCCCGGGACAGTGAAACCCTATGTCAGAGACACTGAGAAGAAGCCCCAATGTTCCCTCCAGGCACTTTCAGTGTGGGTGCCTTCTCCACGTGGTTCCTGGTTTCACTGCAGCTCTGAAGAGAATGTTAGCAAAGAGGTAATCGGGACAGTGCAAACAGTACTCAAAGACAGGGAGAGCAAGCTCTCTCTTGGCACTTTGGATGTGGGACATACAGCGAGATGTTTGCTGCTTTTACATTTGGCTGTTGGGAGATTTACAGCACAAAGATATCTAGTTGATTTGAAGCAGTTCCGAGAAAGTCTAAACATAATCCTCACTTTTCCCTCCTGGCACTTTCCCTGTATGAGATACCGCAAGACGTTTCTGTATATTGGGCACAGCGCTCTGCAGGGTGTTAGCAGAGACATTCCCGGGACAGTGAAACCCTATATCAGAGACACTGAGAAGAAGCCCCAATGTTCCCTCCAGGCACTTTCAGTGTGGGTGCCTTCTCCACGTGGTTTCTGGTTTCACTGCAGCTCTGAAGAGAATGTTAGCAAAGAGGTAATCGGGACAGTGCAAACAGTACTCAAAGACAGGGAGAGCAAGCTCTCTCTTGGCACTTTGGATGTGGGACATACAGCGAGATGTTTGCTGCTTTTACATTTGGCTGTTGGGAGATTTACAGCACAAAGATATCTAGTTGATATGAAGCAGTTCCGAGAAAGTCTAAGCATAATCCTCACTTTTCCCTCCTGGCACTTTCCGTGTGGGAGATATAGCAGGATGTATATTGGTTTTGAGGACAACTCAATGGACAGTGTAGGGAGAAAAATTCCTGGCTCCTTGAATGCCGTTTCTGGAGACACTGAGATCAATGTGGGAGATATGTCAAGATGTGTGTTGGTTTTGAGGACGGCTCTCTGGAGAGTCTTAGCAAAGAGGTCACAGGGATAATCAGAGCAATTCTCAGAGACACTGAGAACAAGCTCCACAATTCCTCCTGGCACTTTCCCTGTAGGAGATACCGCAAGACGTTTCTGTATATTGGGCACAGCGCTGTGCAGGGTGTTAGCAGAGACTTTCCCGGGACAGTGAAACCCTATATCAGAGACACTGAGAAGAAGCCCCAATGTTCCCTCCAGGCACTTTCAGTGTGGGTGCCTTCTCCACGTGGTTCCTGGTTTCACTGCAGCTCTGAAGAGAATGTTAGCAAAGAGGTAATCGGGACAGTGCAAAGTGTACTCAAAGACAGGGAGAGCAAGCTCTCTCTTGGCACTTTGGATGTGGGACATACAGCGAGATGTTTGCTGCTTTTACATTTGGCTGTTGGGAGATTTACAGCACAAAGATATCTAGTTGATTTGAAGCAGTTCCGAGAAAGTCTAAACATAATCCTCACTTTTCCCTCCTGGCACTTTCCCTGTAGGGGATACCGCAAGACGTTTCTGTATATTGGGCACAGCGCTGTGCAGGGTGTTAGCAGAGAGTTTCCCGGGACAGTGAAACCCTATATCAGAGACACTGAGAAGAAGCCCCAACGTTCCTTCCAGGCACTTTCAGTGTGGGTGCCTTCTCCACGTGGTTCCTGGTTTCACTGCAGCTCTGAAGAGAATGTTAGCAAAGAGGTAATCGGGACAGTGCAAACTGTACTCAAAGACAGGGAGAGCAAGCTCTCTCTTGGCACTTTGGATGTGGGACATACAGCGAGATGTTTGCTGCTTTTACATTTGGCTGTTGGGAGATTTACAGCACAAAGATATCTAGTTGATTTGAAGCAGTTCCGAGAAAGTCTAAACATAATCCTCACTTTTCCCTCCTGGCACTTTCCCTGTAGGAGATACCGCAAGACGTTTCTGTATATTGGGCACAGCGCTCTGCAGGGTGTTAGCAGAGAGTTTCCCGGGACAGTGAAACCCTATATCAGAGACACTGAGAAGAAGCCCCAATGTTCCCTCCAGGCACTTTCAGTGTGGGTGCCTTCTCCACGTGGTTCCTGGTTTCACTGCAGCTCTGAAGAGAATGTTAGCAAAGAGGTAATCGGGACAGTGCAAACAGTACTCAAAGACAGGGAGAGCAAGCTCTCTCTTGGCACTTTGGATGTGGGACATACAGCCAGATGTTTGCTGCTTTTACATTTGGCGATTGGGAGATTTACAGCACAAAGATATCTAGTTGATTTGAAGCAGTTCCGAGAAAGTCTAAGCATAATCCTCACTTTTCCCTCCTGGCACTTTCCGTGTGGGAGATATAGCAGGATGTATATTGGTTTTGAGGACAACTCAATGGACAGTGTAGGTAGAAAAATTCCTGGCTCCTTGAATGCCGTTTCTGGAGACACTGCGATCAATGTGGGAGATATGTCAAGATGTGCGTTGGTTTTGAGGACGGCTCTCTGGAGAGTCTTAGCAAAGAGGTCACAGGGATAACCAGAGCAATTCTCAGAGACACTGAGAACAAGCTCCACAATTCCTCCTGGCACTTTCCCTGTAGGAGATACCGCAAGACGTTTCTGTATATTGGGCACAGCGCTGTGCAGGGTGTTAGCAGAGACTTTCCTGGGACAGTGAAACCCTATATCAGAGACACTGAGAAGAAGCCCCAATGTTCCCTCCAGGCACTTTCAGTGTGGGTGCCTTCTCCACGTGGTTCCTGGTTTCACTGCAGCTCTGAAGAGAATGTTAGCAAAGAGGTAATCGGGACAGTGCAAACTGTACTCAAAGACAGGGAGAGCAAGCTCTACATTACTCTCTTGGCACTTTGGATGTGGGACATACAGCGAGATGTTTGCTGCTTTTACATTTGGCTGTTGGGAGATTTACAGCACAAAGATATCTAGTTGATTTGAAGCAGTTCCGAGAAAGTCTAAGCATAATCCTCACTTTTCCCTCCTGGCACTTTCCCTGTATGAGATACCGCAAGACGTTTCTGTATATTGGGCACAGCGCTCTGCAGGGTGTTAGCAGAGACTTTTCCGGCACAGTGAAACCCTATGTCAGAGACACTGAGAAGAAGCCCCAACGTTCCTTCCAGGCACTTTCAGTGTGGGTGCCTTCTCCACGTGGTTCCTGGTTTCACTGCAGCTCTGAAGAGAATGTTAGCAAAGAGGTAATCGGGACAGTGCAAACTGTACTCAAAGACAGGGAGAGCAAGCTCTCTCTTGGCACTTTGGATGTGGGACATACAGCGAGATGTTTGCTGCTTTTACGTTTGGCTGTTGGGAGATTTACAGCACAAAGATATCTAGTTGATTTGAAGCAGTTCCGAGAAAGTCTAAACATAATCCTCACTTTTCCCTCCTGGCACTTTCCCTGTAGGAGATACCGCAAGACGTTTCTGTATATTGGGCACAGCGCTCTGCAGGGTGTTAGCAGAGAGTTTCCCGGGACAGTGAAACCCTATATCAGAGACACTGAGAAGAAGCCCCAACGTTCCTTCCAGGCACTTTCAGTGTGGGTGCCTTCTCCACGTGGTTCCTGGTTTCACTGCAGCTCTGAAGAGAATGTTAGCAAAGAGGTAATCGGGACAGTGCAAACAGTACTCAAAGACTTGGAGAGCAAGCTCTCTCTTGGCACTTTGGATGTGGGACATACAGCGAGATGTTTGCTGCTTTTACATTTGGCTGTTGGGAGATTTACAGCACAAAGATATCTAGTTCATATGAAGCAGTTCCGAGAAAGTCTAAGCATAATCCTCACTTTTCCCTCCTGGCACTTTCCGTGTGGGAGATATAGCAGGATGTATATTGGTTTTGAGGACAACTCAATGGACAGTGTAGGGAGAAAAATTCCTGGCTCCTTGAATGCCGTTTCTGGAGACACTGCGATCAATGTGGGAGATATGTCAAGATGTGTGTTGGTTTTGAGGACGGCTCTCTGGAGAGTCTTAGCAAAGAGGTCACAGGGATAATCAGAGCAATTCTCAGAGACACTGAGAACAAGCTCCACAATTCCTCCTGGCACTTTCCCTGTAGGAGATACCGCAAGACGTTTCTGTATATTGGGCACAGCGCTGTGCAGGGTGTTAGCAGAGACTTTCCCGGGACAGTGAAACCCTATATCAGAGACACTGAGAAGAAGCCCCAATGTTCCCTCCAGGCACATTCAGTGTGGGTGCCTTCTCCACGTGGTTCCTGGTTTCACTGCAGCTCTGAAGAGAATGTTAGCAAAGAGGTAATCGGGACAGTGCAAACAGTACTCAAAGACAGGGAGAGCAAGCTCTCTCTTGGCACTTTGGATGTGGGACGTACAGCGAGATGTTTGCTGCTTTTACATTTGGCTGTTGGGAGATTTACAGCACAAAGATATCTAGTTGATTTGAAGCAGTTCCGAGAAAGTCTAAACATAATCCTCACTTTTCCCTCCTGGCACTTTCCCTGTAGGAGATACCGCAAGACGTTTCTGTATATTGGGCACAGCGCTCTGCAGGGTGTTAGCAGAGGGTTTCCCGGGACAGTGAAACCCTATATCAGAGACACTGAGAAGAAGCCCCAATGTTCCCTCCAGGCACTTTCAGTGTGGGTGCCTTCTCCACGTGGTTCCTGGTTTCACTGCAGCTCTGAAGAGAATGTTAGCAAAGAGGTAATCGGGACAGTGCAAACTGTACTCAAAGACAGGGAGAGCAAGCTCTCTCTTGGCACTTTGGATGTGGGACATACAGCGAGATGTTTGCTGCTTTTACATTTGGCTGTTGGGAGATTTACAGCACAAAGATATCTAGTTGATTTGAAGCAGTTCCGAGAAAGTCTAAACATAATCCTCACTTTTCCCTCCTGGCACTTTCCCTGTAGGGGATACCGCAAGACGTTTCTGTATATTGGGCACAGCGCTCTGCAGGGTGTTAGCAGAGACTTTCCCGGGACAGTGAAACCCTATATCAGAGACACTGAGAAGAAGCCCCAACGTTCCTTCCAGGCACTTTCAGTGTGGGTGCCTTCTCCACGTGGTTCCTGGTTTCACTGCAGCTCTGAAGAGAATGTTAGCAAAGAGGTAATCGGGACAGTGCAAACTGTACTCAAAGACAGGGAGAGCAAGCTCTCTCTTGGCACTTTGGATGTGGGACATACAGCGAGATGTTTGCTGCTTTTACATTTGGCTGTTGGGAGATTTACAGCACAAAGATATCTAGTTGATTTGAAGCAGTTCCGAGAAAGTCTAAACATAATCCTCACTTTTCCCTCCTGGCACTTTCCCTGTAGGAGATACCGCAAGACGTTTCTGTATATTGGGCACAGCGCTCTGCAGGGTGTTAGCAGAGAGTTTCCCGGGACAGTGAAACCCTATATCAGAGACACTGAGAAGAAGCCCCAATGTTCCCTCCAGGCACTTTCAGTGTGGGTGCCTTCTCCACGTGGTTCCTGGTTTCACTGCAGCTCTGAAGAGAATGTTAGCAAAGAGGTAATCGGGACAGTGCAAACAGTACTCAAAGACAGGGAGAGCAAGCTCTCTCTTGGCACTTTGGATGTGGGACATACAGCGAGATGTTTGCTGCTTTTACATTTGGCGATTGGGAGATTTACAGCACAAAGATATCTAGTTGATTTGAAGCAGTTCCGAGAAAGTCTAAGCATAATCCTCACTTTTCCCTCCTGGCACTTTCCGTGTGGGAGATATAGCAGGATGTATATTGGTTTTGAGGACAACTCAATGGACAGTGTAGGGAGAAAAATTCCTGGCTCCTTGAATGCCGTTTCTGGAGACACTGCGAACAATGTGGGAGATATGTCAAGATGTGTGTTGGTTTTAAGGACGGCTCTCTGGAGAGTCTTAGCAAAGAGGTCACAGGGATAATCAGAGCAATTCTCAGAGACACTGAGAACAAGCTCCACAATTCCTCCTGGCACTTTCCCTGTAGGAGATACCGCAAGACGTTTCTGTATATTGGGCACAGCGCTGTGCAGGGTGTTAGCAGAGAGTTTCCCGGGACAGTGAAACCCTATATCAGAGACACTGAGAAGAAGCCCCAATGTTCCCTCCAGGCACTTTCAGTGTGGGTGCCTTCTCCACGTGGTTCCTGGTTTCACTGCAGCTCTGAAGAGAATGTTAGCAAAGAGGTAATCGGGACAGTGCAAACAGCACTCAAAGACAGGGAGAGCAAGCTCTCTCTTGGCACTTTGGATGTGGGACATACAGCGAGATGTTTGCTGCTTTTACATTTGGCTGTTGGGAGATTTACAGCACAAAGATATCTAGTTGATTTGAAGCAGTTCCGAGAAAGTCTAAACATAATCCTAACTTTTCCCTCCTGGCACTTTCCCTGTAGGAGATACCGCAAGACGTTTCTGTATATTGGGCACAGCGCTGTGCAGGGTGTTAGCAGAGGGTTTCCCGGGACAGTGAAACCCTATATCAGAGACACTGAGAAGAAGCCCCAATGTTCCCTCCAGGCACTTTCAGTGTGGGTGCCTTCTCCAAGTGGTTCCTGGTTTCACTGCAGCTCTGAAGAGAATGTTAGCAAAGAGGTAATCGGGACAGTGCAAACAGTACTCAAAGACAGGGAGAGCAAGCTCTCTCTTGGCACTTTGGATGTGGGACATACCGCGAGATGTTTGCTGCTTTTACATTTGGCTGTTGGGAGATTTACAGCACAAAGATATCTAGTTGATTTGAAGCAGTTCCGAGAAAGTCTAAACATAATCCTCACTTTTCCCTCCTGGCACTTTCCCTGTAGGGGATACCGCAAGACGTTTCTGTATATTGGGCACAGCGCTGTGCAGGGTGTTAGCAGAGACTTTCCCGGGACAGTGAAACCCTATATCAGAGACACTGAGAAGAAGCCCCAACGTTCCTTCCAGGCACTTTCAGTGTGGGTGCCTTCTCCACGTGGTTCCTGGTTTCACTGCAGCTCTGAAGAGAATGTTAGCAAAGAGGTAATCGGGACAGTGCAAACAGTACTCAAAGACAGGGAGAGCAAGCTCTCTCTTGGCACTTTGGATGTGGGACATACAGCGAGATGTTTGCTGCTTTTACATTTGGCGATTGGGAGATTTACAGCACAAAGATATCTAGTTGATTTGAAGCAGTTCCGAGAAAGTCTAAGCATAATCCTCACTTTTCCCTACTGGCACTTTCCGTGTGGGAGATATAGCAGGATGTATATTGGTTTTGAGGACAACTCAATGGACAGTGTAGGGAGAAAAATTCCTGGCTCCTTGAATGCCGTTTCTGGAGACACTGCGATCAATGTGGGAGATATGTCAAGATGTGTGTTGGTTTTGAGGACGGCTCTCTGGAGAGTCTTAGCAAAGAGGTCACAGGGATAATCAGAGCAATTCTCAGAGACACTGAGAACAAGCTCCACAATTCCTCCTGGCACTTTCCCTGTAGGAGATACCGCAAGACGTTTCTGTATATTGGGCACAGCGCTGTGCAGGGTGTTAGCAGAGACTTTCCCGGGACAGTGAAACCCTATGTCAGAGACACTGAGAAGAAGCCCCAATGTTCCCTCCAGGCACTTTCAGTGTGGGTGCCTTCTCCACGTGGTTCCTGGTTTCACTGCAGCTCTGAAGAGAATGTTAGCAAAGAGGTAATCGGGACAGTGCAAACAGTACTCAAAGACAGGGAGAGCAAGCTCTACATTACTCTCTTGGCACTTTGGATGTGGGACATACAGCGAGATGTTTGCTGCTTTTACATTTGGCTGTTGGGAGATTTACAGCACAAAGATATCTAGTTGATTTGAAGCAGTTCCGAGAAAGTCTAAGCATAATCCTCACTTTTCCCTCCTGGCACTTTCCCTGTATGAGATACCGCAAGACGTTTCTGTATATTGGGCACAGCGCTCTGCAGGGTGTTAGCAGAGACTTTTCCGGCACAGTGAAACCCTATGTCAGAGACACTGAGAAGAAGCCCCAACGTTCCTTCCAGGCACTTTCAGTGTGGGTGCCTTCTCCACGTGGTTCCTGGTTTCACTGCAGCTCTGAAGAGAATGTTAGCAAAGAGGTAATCGGGACAGTGCAAACTGTACTCAAAGACAGGGAGAGCAAGCTCTCTCTTGGCACTTTGGATGTGGGACATACAGCGAGATGTTTGCTGCTTTTACATTTGGCTGTTGGGAGATTTACAGCACAAAGATATCTAGTTCATATGAAGCAGTTCCGAGAAAGTCTAAGCATAATCCTCACTTTTCCCTCCTGGCACTTTCCGTGTGGGAGATATAGCAGGATGTATATTGGTTTTGAGGACAACTCAATGGACAGTGTAGGGAGAAAAATTCCTGGCTCCTTGAATGCCGTTTCTGGAGACACTGCGATCAATGTGGGAGATATGTCAAGATGTGTGTTGGTTTTGAGGACGGCTCTCTGGAGAGTCTTAGCAAAGAGGTCACAGGGATAATCAGAGCAATTCTCAGAGACACTGAGAACAAGCTCCACAATTCCTCCTGGCACTTTCCCTGTAGGAGATACCGCAAGACGTTTCTGTATATTGGGCACAGCGCTGTGCAGGGTGTTAGCAGAGACTTTCCCGGGACAGTGAAACCCTATATCAGAGACACTGAGAAGAAGCCCCAATGTTCCCTCCAGGCACTTTCAGTGTGGGTGCCTTCTCCACGTGGTTCCTGGTTTCACTGCAGCTCTGAAGAGAATGTTAGCAAAGAGGTAATCGGGACAGTGCAAACAGTACTCAAAGACAGGGAGAGCAAGCTCTCTCTTGGCACTTTGGATGTGGGACATACAGCGAGATGTTTGCTGCTTTTACATTTGGCTGTTGGGAGATTTACAGCACAAAGATATCTAGTTGATTTGAAGCAGTTCCGAGAAAGTCTAAACATAATCCTCACTTTTCCCTCCTGGCACTTTCCCTGTAGGGGATACCGCAAGACGTTTCTGTATATTGGGCACAGCGCTCTGCAGGGTGTTAGCAGAGACTTTCCCGGGACAGTGAAACCCTATATCAGAGACACTGAGAAGAAGCCCCAACGTTCCTTCCAGGCACTTTCAGTGTGGGTGCCTTCTCCACGTGGTTCCTGGTTTCACTGCAGCTCTGAAGAGAATGTTAGCAAAGAGGTAATCGGGACAGTGCAAACAGTACTCAAAGACAGGGAGAGCAAGCTCTCTCTTGGCACTTTGGATGTGGGACATACAGCGAGATGTTTGCTGCTTTTACATTTGGCTGTTGGGAGATTTACAGCACAAAGATATCTAGTTCATATGAAGCAGTTCCGAGAAAGTCTAAGCATAATCCTCACTTTTCCCTCCTGGCACTTTCCGTGTGGGAGATATAGCAGGATGTATATTGGTTTTGAGGACAACTCAATGGACAGTGTAGGGAGAAAAATTCCTGGCTCCTTGAATGCCGTTTCTGGAGACACTGCGATCAATGTGGGAGATATGTCAAGATGTGTGTTGGTTTTGAGGACGGCTCTCTGGAGAGTCTTAGCAAAGAGGTCACAGGGATAATCAGAGCAATTCTCAGAGACACTGAGAACAAGCTCCACAATTCCTCCTGGCACTTTCCCTGTAGGAGATACCGCAAGACGTTTCTGTATATTGGGCACAGCGCTGTGCAGGGTGTTAGCAGAGACTTTCCCGGGACAGTGAAACCCTATATCAGAGACACTGAGAAGAAGCCCCAATGTTCCCTCCAGGCACTTTCAGTGTGGGTGCCTTCTCCACGTGGTTCCTGGTTTCACTGCAGCTCTGAAGAGAATGTTAGCAAAGAGGTAATCGGGACAGTGCAAACAGTACTCAAAGACAGGGAGAGCAAGCTCTCTCTTGGCACTTTGGATGTGGGACATACAGCGAGATGTTTGCTGCTTTTACATTTGGCTGTTGGGAGATTTACAGCACAAAGATATCTAGTTGATTTGAAGCAGTTCCGAGAAAGTCTAAACATAATCCTCACTTTTCCCTCCTGGCACTTTCCCTGTAGGAGATACCGCAAGACGTTTCTGTATATTGGGCACAGCGCTCTGCAGGGTGTTAGCAGAGGGTTTCCCGGGACAGTGAAACCCTATATCAGAGACACTGAGAAGAAGCCCCAATGTTCCCTCCAGGCACTTTCAGTGTGGGTGCCTTCTCCACGTGGTTCCTGGTTTCACTGCAGCTCTGAAGAGAATGTTAGCAAAGAGGTAATCGGGACAGTGCAAACAGTACTCAAAGACAGGGAGAGCAAGCTCTCTCTTGGCACTTTGGATGTGGGACATACAGCGAGATGTTTGCTGCTTTTACATTTGGCGATTGGGAGATTTACAGCACAAAGATATCTAGTTGATTTGAAGCAGTTCCGAGAAAGTCTAAACATAATCCTCACTTTTCCCTCCTGGCACTTTCCCTGTAGGGGATACCGCAAGACGTTTCTGTATATTGGGCACAGCGCTCTGCAGGGTGTTAGCAGAGACTTTCCCGGGACAGTGAAACCCTATATCAGAGACACTGAGAAGAAGCCCCAACGTTCCTTCCAGGCACTTTCAGTGTGGGTGCCTTCTCCACGTGGTTCCTGGTTTCACTGCAGCTCTGAAGAGAATGTTAGCAAAGAGGTAATCGGGACAGTGCAAACTGTACTCAAAGACAGGGAGAGCAAGCTCTCTCTTGGCACTTTGGATGTGGGACATACAGCGAGATGTTTGCTGCTTTTACATTTGGCTGTTGGGAGATTTACAGCACAAAGATATCTAGTTGATTTGAAGCAGTTCCGAGAAAGTCTAAACATAATCCTCACTTTTCCCTCCTGGCACTTTCCCTGTAGGAGATACCGCAAGACGTTTCTGTATATTGGGCACAGCGCTCTGCAGGGTGTTAGCAGAGAGTTCCCCGGGACAGTGAAACCCTATATCAGAGACACTGAGAAGAAGCCCCAATGTTCCCTCCAGGCACTTTCAGTGTGGGTGCCTTCTCCACGTGGTTCCTGGTTTCACTGCAGCTCTGAAGAGAATGTTAGCAAAGAGGTAATCGGGACAGTGCAAACAGTACTCAAAGACAGGGAGAGCAAGCTCTCTCTTGGCACTTTGGATGTGGGACATACAGCGAGATGTTTGCTGCTTTTACATTTGGCGATTGGGAGATTTACAGCACAAAGATATCTAGTTGATTTGAAGCAGTTCCGAGAAAGTCTAAGCATAATCCTCACTTTTCCCTCCTGGCACTTTCCGTGTGGGAGATATAGCAGGATGTATATTGGTTTTGAGGACAACTCAATGGACAGTGTAGGGAGAAAAATTCCTGGCTCCTTGAATGCCGTTTCTGGAGACACTGCGATCAATGTGGGAGATATGTCAAGATGTGTGTTGGTTTTGAGGACGGCTCTCTGGAGAGTCTTAGCAAAGAGGTCACAGGGATAATCAGAGCAATTCTCAGAGACACTGAGAACAAGCTCCACAATTCCTCCTGGCACTTTCCCTGTAGGAGATACCGCAAGACGTTTCTGTATGTTGGGCACAGCGCTGTGCAGGGTGTTAGCAGAGACTTTCCCGGCACAGTGAAACCCTATATCAGAGACACTGAGAAGAAGCCCCAATGTTCCCTCCAGGCACTTTCAGTGTGGGTGCCTTCTCCACGTGGTTCCTGGTTTCACTGCAGCTCTGAAGAGAATGTTAGCAAAGAGGTAATCGGGACAGTGCAAACAGTACTCAAAGACAGGGAGAGCAAGCTCTCTCTTGGCACTTTGGATGTGGGACATACAGCGAGATGTTTGCTGCTTTTACATTTGGCTGTTGGGAGATTTACAGCACAAAGATATCTAGTTGATTTGAAGCAGTTCCGAGAAAGTCTAAACATAATCCTCACTTTTCCCTCCTGGCACTTTCCCTGTAGGAGATACCGCAAGACGTTTCTGTATATTGGGCACAGCGCTCTGCAGGGTGTTAGCAGAGGGTTTCCCGGGACAGTGAAACCCTATATCAGAGACACTGAGAAGAAGCCCCAATGTTCCCTCCAGGCACTTTCAGTGTGGGTGCCTTCTCCACGTGGTTCCTGGTTTCACTGCAGCTCTGAAGAGAATGTTAGCAAAGAGGTAATCGGGACAGTGCAAACAGTACTCAAAGACAGGGAGAGCAAGCTCTCTCTTGGCACTTTGGATGTGGGACATACAGCGAGATGTTTGCTGCTTTTACATTTGGCGATTGGGAGATTTACAGCACAAAGATATCTAGTTGATTTGAAGCAGTTCCGAGAAAGTCTAAACATAATCCTCACTTTTCCCTCCTGGCACTTTCCCTGTAGGGGATACCGCAAGACGTTTCTGTATATTGGGCACAGCGCTCTGCAGGGTGTTAGCAGAGACTTTCCCGGGACAGTGAAACCCTATATCAGAGACACTGAGAAGAAGCCCCAACGTTCCTTCCAGGCACTTTCAGTGTGGGTGCCTTCTCCACGTGGTTCCTGGTTTCACTGCAGCTCTGAAGAGAATGTTAGCAAAGAGGTAATCGGGACAGTGCAAACTGTACTCAAAGACAGGGAGAGCAAGCTCTCTCTTGGCACTTTGGATGTGGGACATACAGCGAGATGTTTGCTGCTTTTACATTTGGCTGTTGGGAGATTTACAGCACAAAGATATCTAGTTGATTTGAAGCAGTTCCGAGAAAGTCTAAACATAATCCTCACTTTTCCCTCCTGGCACTTTCCCTGTAGGAGATACCGCAAGACGTTTCTGTATATTGGGCACAGCGCTCTGCAGGGTGTTAGCAGAGAGTTCCCCGGGACAGTGAAACCCTATATCAGAGACACTGAGAAGAAGCCCCAATGTTCCCTCCAGGCACTTTCAGTGTGGGTGCCTTCTCCACGTGGTTCCTGGTTTCACTGCAGCTCTGAAGAGAATGTTAGCAAAGAGGTAATCGGGACAGTGCAAACAGTACTCAAAGACAGGGAGAGCAAGCTCTCTCTTGGCACTTTGGATGTGGGACATACAGCGAGATGTTTGCTGCTTTTACATTTGGCGATTGGGAGATTTACAGCACAAAGATATCTAGTTGATTTGAGGCAGTTCCGAGAAAGTCTAAGCATAATCCTCACTTTTCCCTCCTGGCACTTTCCGTGTGGGAGATATAGCAGGATGTATATTGGTTTTGAGGACAACTCAATGGACAGTGTAGGGAGAAAAATTCCTGGCTCCTTGAATGCCGTTTCTGGAGACACTGCGATCAATGTGGGAGATATGTCAAGATGTGTGTTGGTTTTGAGGACGGCTCTCTGGAGAGTCTTAGCAAAGAGGTCACAGGGATAATCAGAGCAATTCTCAGAGACACTGAGAACAAGCTCCACAATTCCTCCTGGCACTTTCCCTGTAGGAGATACCGCAAGACGTTTCTGTATGTTGGGCACAGCGCTGTGCAGGGTGTTAGCAGAGACTTTCCCGGCACAGTGAAACCCTATATCAGAGACACTGAGAAGAAGCCCCAATGTTCCCTCCAGGCACTTTCAGTGTGGGTGCCTTCTCCACGTGGTTCCTGGTTTCACTGCAGCTCTGAAGAGAATGTTAGCAAAGAGGTAATCGGGACAGTGCAAACAGTACTCAAAGACAGGGAGAGCAAGCTCTCTCTTGGCACTTTGGATGTGGGACATACAGCGAGATGTTTGCTGCTTTTACATTTGGCTGTTGGGAGATTTACAGCACAAAGATATCTAGTTGATTTGAAGCAGTTCCGAGAAAGTCTAAACATAATCCTCACTTTTCCCTCCTGGCACTTTCCCTGTAGGAGATACCGCAAGACGTTTCTGTATATTGGGCACAGCGCTCTGCAGGGTGTTAGCAGAGGGTTTCCCGGGACAGTGAAACCCTATATCAGAGACACTGAGAAGAAGCCCCAATGTTCCCTCCAGGCACTTTCAGTGTGGGTGCCTTCTCCACGTGGTTCCTGGTTTCACTGCAGCTCTGAAGAGAATGTTAGCAAAGAGGTAATTGGGACAGTGCAAACAGTACTCAAAGACAGGGAGAGCAAGCTCTCTCTTGGCACTTTGGATGTGGGACATACAGCGAGATGTTTGCTGCTTTTACATTTGGCTGTTGGGAGATTTACAGCACAAAGATATCTAGTTGATTTGAAGCAGTTCCGAGAAAGTCTAAACATAATCCTCACTTTTCCCTCCTGGCACTTTCCCTGTAGGGGATACCGCAAGACGTTTCTGTATATTGGGCACAGCGCTGTGCAGGGTGTTAGCAGAGAGTTTCCCGGGACAGTGAAACCCTATATCAGAGACACTGAGAAGAAGCCCCAATGTTCCCTCCAGGCACTTTCAGTGTGGGTGCCTTCTCCACGTGGTTCCTGGTTTCACTGCAGCTCTGAAGAGAATGTTAGCAAAGAGGTAATCGGGACAGTGCAAACAGCACTCAAAGACAGGGAGAGCAAGCTCTCTCTTGGCACTTTGGATGTGGGACATACAGCGAGATGTTTGCTGCTTTTACATTTGGCTGTTGGGAGATTTACAGCACAAAGATATCTAGTTGATTTGAAGCAGTTCCGAGAAAGTCTAAACATAATCCTAACTTTTCCCTCCTGGCACTTTCCCTGTAGGAGATACCGCAAGACGTTTCTGTATATTGGGCACAGCGCTCTGCAGGGTGTTAGCAGAGGGTTTCCCGGGACAGTGAAACCCTATATCAGAGACACTGAGAAGAAGCCCCAATGTTCCCTCCAGGCACTTTCAGTGTGGGTGCCTTCTCCAAGTGGTTCCTGGTTTCACTGCAGCTCTGAAGAGAATGTTAGCAAAGAGGTAATCGGGACAGTGCAAACAGTACTCAAAGACAGGGAGAGCAAGCTCTCTCTTGGCACTTTGGATGTGGGACATACAGCGAGATGTTTGCTGCTTTTACATTTGGCTGTTGGGAGATTTACAGCACAAAGATATCTAGTTGATTTGAAGCAGTTCCGAGAAAGTCTAAACATAATCCTCACTTTTCCCTCCTGGCACTTTCCCTGTAGGGGATACCGCAAGACGTTTCTGTATATTGGGCACAGCGCTCTGCAGGGTGTTAGCAGAGACTTTCCCGGGACAGTGAAACCCTATATCAGAGACACTGAGAAGAAGCCCCAACGTTCCTTCCAGGCACTTTCAGTGTGGGTGCCTTCTCCACGTGGTTCCTGGTTTCACTGCAGCTCTGAAGAGAATGTTAGCAAAGAGGTAATCGGGACAGTGCAAACAGTACTCAAAGACAGGGAGAGCAAGCTCTCTCTTGGCACTTTGGATGTGGGACATACAGCGAGATGTTTGCTGCTTTTACATTTGGCGATTGGGAGATTTACAGCACAAAGATATCTAGTTGATTTGAAGCAGTTCCGAGAAAGTCTAAGCATAATCCTCACTTTTCCCTCCTGGCACTTTCCGTGTGGGAGATATAGCAGGATGTATATTGGTTTTGAGGACAACTCAATGGACAGTGTAGGGAGAAAAATTCCTGGCTCCTTGAATGCCGTTTCTGGAGACACTGCGATCAATGTGGGAGATATGTCAAGATGTGTGTTGGTTTTGAGGACGGCTCTCTGGAGAGTCTTAGCAAAGAGGTCACAGGGATAATCAGAGCAATTCTCAGAGACACTGAGAACAAGCTCCACAATTCCTCCTGGCACTTTCCCTGTAGGAGATACCGCAAGACGTTTCTGTATATTGGGCACAGCGCTCTGCAGGGTGTTAGCAGAGACTTTCCCGGGACAGTGAAACCCTATATCAGAGACACTGAGAAGAAGCCCCAATGTTCCCTCCAGGCACTTTCAGTGTGGGTGCCTTCTCCACGTGGTTCCTGGTTTCACTGCAGCTCTGAAGAGAATGTTAGCAAAGAGGTAATCGGGACAGTGCAAACAGTACTCAAAGACAGGGAGAGCAAGCTCTACATTACTCTCTTGGCACTTTGGATGTGGGACATACAGCGAGATGTTTGCTGCTTTTACATTTGGCTGTTGGGAGATTTACAGCACAAAGATATCTAGTTGATTTGAAGCAGTTCCGAGAAAGTCTAAGCATAATCCTCACTTTTCCCTCCTGGCACTTTCCCTGTATGAGATACCGCAAGACGTTTCTGTATATTGGGCACAGCGCTCTGCATGGTGTTAGCAGAGACTTTTCCGGCACAGTGAAACCCTATGTCAGAGACACTGAGAAGAAGCCCCAACGTTCCTTCCAGGCACTTTCAGTGTGGGTGCCTTCTCCACGTGGTTCCTGGTTTCACTGCAGCTCTGAAGAGAATGTTAGCAAAGAGGTAATCGGGACAGTGCAAACTGTACTCAAAGACAGGGAGAGCAAGCTCTCTCTTGGCACTTTGGATGTGGGACATACAGCGAGATGTTTGCTGCTTTTACGTTTGGCTGTTGGGAGATTTACAGCACAAAGATATCTAGTTGATTTGAAGCAGTTCCGAGAAAGTCTAAACATAATCCTCACTTTTCCCTCCTGGCACTTTCCCTGTAGGAGATACCGCAAGACGTTTCTGTATATTGGGCACAGCGCTCTGCAGGGTGTTAGCAGAGAGTTTCCCGGGACAGTGAAACCCTATATCAGAGACAGTGAGAAGAAGCCCCAACGTTCCTTCCAGGCACTTTCAGTGTGGGTGCCTTCTCCACGTGGTTCCTGGTTTCACTGCAGCTCTGAAGAGAATGTTAGCAAAGAGGTAATCGGGACAGTGCAAACAGTACTCAAAGACAGGGAGAGCAAGCTCTCTCTTGGCACTTTGGATGTGGGACATAAAGCGAGATGTTTGCTGCTTTTACATTTGGCTGTTGGGAGATTTACAGCACAAAGATATCTAGTTCATATGAAGCAGTTCCGAGAAAGTCTAAGCATAATCCTCACTTTTCCCTCCTGGCACTTTCCGTGTGGGAGATATAGCAGGATGTATATTGGTTTTGAGGACAACTCAATGGACAGTGTAGGGAGAAAAATTCCTGGCTCCTTGAATGCCGTTTCTGGAGACACTGCGATCAATGTGGGAGATATGTCAAGATGTGTGTTGGTTTTGAGGACGGCTCTCTGGAGAGTCTTAGCAAAGAGGTCACAGGGATAATCAGAGCAATTCTCAGAGACACTGAGAACAAGCTCCACAATTCCTCCTGGCACTTTCCCTGTAGGAGATACCGCAAGACGTTTCTGTATATTGGGCACAGCGCTCTGCAGGGTGTTAGCAGAGGGTTTCCCGGGACAGTGAAACCCTATATCAGAGACACTGAGAAGAAGCCCCAATGTTCCCTCCAGGCACTTGCAGTGTGGGTGCCTTCTCCACGTGGTTCCTGGTTTCACTGCAGCTCTGAAGAGAATGTTAGCAAAGAGGTAATCGGGACAGTGCAAACAGTACTCAAAGACAGGGAGAGCAAGCTCTCTCTTGGCACTTTGGATGTGGGACATACAGCGAGATGTTTGCTGCTTTTACATTTGGCTGTTGGGAGATTTACAGCACAAAGATATCTAGTTGATTTGAAGCAGTTCCGAGAAAGTCTAAACATAATCCTCACTTTTCCCTCCTGGCACTTTCCCTGTAGGGGATACCGCAAGACGTTTCTGTATATTGGGCACAGCGCTCTGCAGGGTGTTAGCAGAGACTTTCCCGGGACAGTGAAACCCTATATCAGAGACACTGAGAAGAAGCCCCAACGTTCCTTCCAGGCACTTTCAGTGTGGGTGCCTTCTCCACGTGGTTCCTGGTTTCACTGCAGCTCTGAAGAGAATGTTAGCAAAGAGGTAATCGGGACAGTGCAAACTGTACTCAAAGACAGGGAGAGCAAGCTCTCTCTTGGCACTTTGGATGTGGGACATACAGCGAGATGTTTGCTGCTTTTACATTTGGCTGTTGGGAGATTTACAGCACAAAGATATCTAGTTGATTTGAAGCAGTTCCGAGAAAGTCGAAACATAATCCTCACTTTTCCCTCCTGGCACTTTCCCTGTAGGAGATACCGCAAGACGTTTCTGTATATTGGGCACAGCGCTCTGCAGGGTGTTAGCAGAGACTTTCCCGGGACAGTGAAACCCTATGTCAGAGACACTGAGAAGAAGCCCCAATGTTCCCTCCAGGCACTTTCAGTGTGGGTGCCTTCTCCACGTGGTTCCTGGTTTCACTGCAGCTCTGAAGAGAATGTTAGCAAAGAGGTAATCGGGACAGTGCAAACAGTACTCAAAGACAGGGAGAGCAAGCTCTCTCTTGGCACTTTGGATGTGGGACATACAGCGAGATGTTTGCTGCTTTTACATTTGGCGATTGGGAGATTTACAGCACAAAGATATCTAGTTGATTTGAAGCAGTTCCGAGAAAGTCTAAGCATAATCCTCACTTTTCCCTCCTGGCACTTTCCCTGTACCGCAAGACGTTTCTGTATGTTGGGCACAGCGCTGTGCAGGGTGTTAGCAGAGAGTTTCCCGGGACAGTGAAACCCTATATCAGAGACACTGAGAAGAAGCCCCAATGTTCCCTCCAGGCACTTTCAGTGTGGGTGCCTTCTCCACGTGGTTCCTGGTTTCACTGCAGCTCTGAAGAGAATGTTAGCAAAGAGGTAATCGGGACAGTGCAAACAGTACTCAAAGACAGGGAGAGCAAGCTCTCTCTTGGCACTTTGGATGTGGGACATACAGCGAGATGTTTGCTGCTTTTACATTTGGCTGTTGGGAGATTTACAGCACAAAGATATCTAGTTGATTTGAAGCAGTTCCGAGAAAGTCTAAACATAATCCTCACTTTTCCCTCCTGGCACTTTCCCTGTAGGAGATACCACAAGACGTTTCTGTATATTGGGCACAGCGCTGTGCAGGGTGTTAGCAGAGACTTTCCCGGGACAGTGAAACCCTATATCAGAGACACTGAGAAGAAGCCCCAACGTTCCTTCCAGGCACTTTCAGTGTGGGTGCCTTCTCCACGTGGTTCCTGGTTTCACTGCAGCTCTGAAGAGAATGTTAGCAAAGAGGTAATCGGGACAGTGCAAACTGTACTCAAAGACAGGGAGAGCAAGCTCTCTCTTGGCACTTTGGATGTGGGACATACAGCGAGATGTTTGCTGCTTTTACATTTGGCTGTTGGGAGATTTACAGCACAAAGATATCTAGTTGATTTGAAGCAGTTCCGAGAAAGTCTAAGCATAATCCTCACTTTTCCCTCCTGGCACTTTCCCTGTACCGCAAGACGTTTCTGTATGTTGGGCACAGCGCTGTGCAGGGTGTTAGCAGAGAGTTTCCCGGGACAGTGAAACCCTATATCAGAGACACTGAGAAGAAGCCCCAATGTTCCCTCCAGGCACTTTCAGTGTGGGTGCCTTCTCCACGTGGTTCCTGGTTTCACTGCAGCTCTGAAGAGAATGTTAGCAAAGAGGTAATCGGGACAGTGCAAACAGTACTCAAAGACAGGGAGAGCAAGCTCTACATTACTCTCTTGGCACTTTGGATGTGGGACATACAGCGAGATGTTTGCTGCTTTTACATTTGGCGATTGGGAGATTTACAGCACAAAGATATCTAGTTGATTTGAAGCAGTTCCGAGAAAGTCTAAGCATAATCCTCACTTTTCCCTCCTGGCACTTTCCCTGTAGGGGATACCGCAAGACGTTTCTGTATATTGGGCACAGCGCTCTGCAGGGTGTTAGCAGAGACTTTCCCGGGACAGTGAAACCCTATGTCAGAGACACTGAGAAGAAGCCCCAATGTTCCCTCCAGGCACTTGCAGTGTGGGTGCCTTCTCCACGTGGTTCCTGGTTTCACTGCAGCTCTGAAGAGAATGTTAGCAAAGAGGTAATCGGGACAGTGCAAACAGTACTCAAAGACAGGGAGAGCAAGCTCTGCATTACTCTCTTGGCACTTTGGATGTGGGACATACAGCGAGATGTTTGCTGCTTTTGCGTTTGGCTGTTGGGAGATTTACAGCACAAAGATATCTAGTTGATTTGAAGCAGTTCCGAGAAAGTCTAAACATAATCCTCACTTTTCCCTCCTGGCACTTTCCCTGTAGGAGATACCGCAAGACGTTTCTGTATATTGGGCACAGCGCTCTGCAGGGTGTTAGCAGAGAGTTTCCCGGGACAGTGAAACCCTATGTCAGAGACACTGAGAAGAAGCCCCAATGTTCCCTCCAGGCACTTTCAGTGTGGGTGCCTTCTCCACGTGGTTCCTGGTTTCACTGCAGCTCTGAAGAGAATGTTAGCAAAGAGGTAATCGGGACAGTGCAAACAGTACTCAAAGACAGGGAGAGCAAGCTCTACATTACTCTCTTGGCACTTTGGATGTGGGACATACAGCGAGATGTTTGCTGCTTTTACATTTGGCTGTTGGGAGATTTACAGCACAAAGATATCTAGTTGATTTGAAGCAGTTCCGAGAAAGTCTAAGCATAATCCTCACTTTTCCCTCCTGGCACTTTCCCTGTAGGGGATACCGCAAGACGTTTCTGTATATTGGGCACAGCGCTGTGCAGGGTGTTAGCAGAGACTTTCCCGGGACAGTGAAACCCTATGTCAGAGACACTGAGAAGAAGCCCCAATGTTCCCTCCAGGCACTTTCAGTGTGGGTGCCTTCTCCACGTGGTTCCTGGTTTCACTGCAGCTCTGAAGAGAATGTTAGCAAAGAGGTAATCGGGACAGTGCAAACAGTACTCAAAGACAGGGAGAGCAAGCTCTCTCTTGGCACTTTGGATGTGGGACATACAGCGAGATGTTTGCTGCTTTTACATTTGGCTGTTGGGAGATTTACAGCACAAAGATATCTAGTTGATTTGAAGCAGTTCCGAGAAAGTCTAAACATAATCCTCACTTTTCCCTCCTGGCACTTTCCCTGTAGGAGATACCGCAAGACGTTTCTGTATGTTGGGCACAGCGCTGTGCAGGGTGTTAGCAGAGAGTTTCCCGGGACAGTGAAACCCTATATCAGAGACACTGAGAAGAAGCCCCAATGTTCCCTCCAGGCACTTTCAGTGTGGGTGCCTTCTCCACGTGGTTCCTGGTTTCACTGCAGCTCTGAAGAGAATGTTAGCAAAGAGGTAATCGGGACAGTGCAAACAGTACTCAAAGACAGGGAGAGCAAGCTCTACATTACTCTCTTGGCACTTTGGATGTGGGACATACAGCGAGATGTTTGCTGCTTTTGCGTTTGGCTGTTGGGAGATTTACAGCACAAAGATATCTAGTTGATTTGAAGCAGTTCCGAGAAAGTCTAAGCATAATCCTCACTTTTCCCTCCTGGCACTTTCCCTGTAGGGGATACCGCAAGACGTTTCTGTATATTGGGCACAGCGCTCTGCAGGGTGTTAGCAGAGACTTTCCCGGGACAGTGAAACCCTATGTCAGAGACACTGAGAAGAAGCCCCAATGTTCCCTCCAGGCACTTTCAGTGTGGGTGCCTTCTCCACGTGGTTCCTGGTTTCACTGCAGCTCTGAAGAGAATGTTAGCAAAGAGGTAATCGGGACAGTGCAAACAGTACTCAAAGACAGGGAGAGCAAGCTCTGCATTACTCTCTTGGCACTTTGGATGTGGGACATACAGCGAGATGTTTGCTGCTTTTGCGTTTGGCTGTTGGGAGATTTACAGCACAAAGATATCTAGTTGATTTGAAGCAGTTCCGAGAAAGTCTAAACATAATCCTCACTTTTCCCTCCTGGCACTTTCCCTGTAGGAGATACCGCAAGACGTGTCTGTATATTGGGCACAGCGCTCTGCAGGGTGTTAGCAGAGAGTTTCCCGGGACAGTGAAACCCTATGTCAGAGACACTGAGAAGAAGCCCCAATGTTCCCTCCAGGCACTTTCAGTGTGGGTGCCTTCTCCACGTGGTTCCTGGTTTCACTGCAGCTCTGAAGAGAATGTTAGCAAAGAGGTAATCGGGACAGTGCAAACAGTACTCAAAGACAGGGAGAGCAAGCTCTACATTACTCTCTTGGCACTTTGGATGTGGGACATACAGCGAGATGTTTGCTGCTTTTACATTTGGCTGTTGGGAGATTTACAGCACAAAGATATCTAGTTGATTTGAAGCAGTTCCGAGAAAGTCTAAGCATAATCCTCACTTTTCCCTCCTGGCACTTTCCCTGTAGGGGATACCGCAAGACGTTTCTGTATATTGGGCAGAGCGCTCTGCAGGGTGTTAGCAGAGACTTTCCCGGGACAGTGAAACCCTATGTCACAGACACTGAGAAGAAGCCCCAATGTTCCCTCCAGGCACTTTCAGTGTGGGTGCCTTCTCCACGTGGTTCCTGGTTTCACTGCAGCTCTGAAGAGAATGTTAGCAAAGAGGTAATCGGGACAGTGCAAACAGTACTCAAAGACAGGGAGAGCAAGCTCTACATTACTCTCTTGGCACTTTGGATGTGGGACATACAGCGAGATGTTTGCTGCTTTTGCGTTTGGCTGTTGGGAGATTTACAGCACAAAGATATCTAGTTGATTTGAAGCAGTTCCGAGAAAGTCTAAGCATAATCCTCACTTTTCCCTCCTGGCACTTTCCGTGTGGGAGATATAGCAGGATGTATATTGGTTTTGAGGACAACTCAATGGACAGTGTAGGGAGAAAAGTTCCTGGCTCCTTGAATGCCGTTTCTGGAGACACTGCGATCAATGTGGGAGATATGTCAAGATGTGTGTTGGTTTTGAGGACGGCTCTCTGGAGAGTCTTAGCAAAGAGGTCACAGGGATAATCAGAGCAATTCTCAGAGACACTGAGAACAAGCTCCACAATTCCCTCCAGGCACTTTCAGTGTGGGTGCCTTCTCCACGTGGTTCCTGGTTTCACTGCAGCTCTGAAGAGAATGTTAGCAAAGAGGTAATCGGGACAGTGCAAACAGTACTCAAAGACAGGGAGAGCAAGCTCTCTCTTGGCACTTTGGATGTGGGACATACAGCGAGATGTTTGCTGCTTTTACATTTGGCTGTTGGGAGATTTACAGCACAAAGATATCTAGTTGATTTGAAGCAGTTCCGAGAAAGTCTAAACATAATCCTCACTTTTCCCTCCTGGCACTTTCCCTGTAGGAGATACCGCAAGACGTTTCTGTATATTGGGCACAGCGCTGTGCAGGGTGTTAGCAGAGACTTTCCCGGGACAGTGAAACCCTATATCAGAGACACTGAGAAGAAGCCCCAGTGTTCCCTCCAGGCACTTTCAGTGTGGGTGCCTTCTCCTCGTGGTTCCTGGTTTCACTGCAGCTCTGAAGAGAATGTTAGCAAAGAGGTAATCGGGACAGTGCAAACAGTACTCAAAGACAGGGAGAGCAAGCTCTACATTACTCTCTTGGCACTTTGGATGTGGGACATACAGCGAGATGTTTGCTGCTTTTGCGTTTGGCTGTTGGGAGATTTACAGCACAAAGATATCTAGTTGATTTGAAGCAGTTCCGAGAAAGTCTAAGCATAATCCTCACTTTTCCCTCCTGGCACTTTCCCTGTAGGGGATACCGCAAGACGTTTCTGTATATTGGGCACAGCGCTCTGCAGGGTGTTAGCAGAGACTTTCCCGGGACAGTGAAACCCTATGTCAGAGACACTGAGAAGAAGCCCCAATGTTCCCTCCAGGCACTTTCAGTGTGGGTGCCTTCTCCACGTGGTTCCTGGTTTCACTGCAGCTCTGAAGAGAATGTTAGCAAAGAGGTAATCGGGACAGTGCAAACAGTACTCAAAGACAGGGAGAGCAAGCTCTCTCTTGGCACTTTGGATGTGGGACATACAGCGAGATGTTTGCTGCTTTTGCGTTTGGCTGTTGGGAGATTTACAGCACAAAGATATCTAGTTGATTTGAAGCAGTTCCGAGAAAGTCTAAGCATAATCCTCACTTTTCCCTCCTGGCACTTTCCCTGTAGGGGGTACCGCAAGACGTTTCTGTATATTGGGCACAGCGCTCTGCAGGGTGTTAGCAGAGAGTTTCCTGGGACAGTGAAACCCTATGTCAGAGACACTGAGAAGAAGCCCCAATGTTCCCTCCAGGCACTTTCAGTGTGGGTGCCTTCTCCACGTGGTTCCTGGTTTCACTGCAGCTCTGAAGAGAATGTTAGCAAAGAGGTAATCGGGACAGTGCAAACAGTACTCAAAGACAGGGAGAGCAAGCTCTACATTACTCTCTTGGCACTTTGGATGTGGGACATAAAGCGAGATGTTTGCTGCTTTTGCGTTTGGCTGTTGGGAGATTTACAGCACAAAGATATCTAGTTGATTTGAAGCAGTTCCGAGAAAGTCTAAACATAATCCTCACTTTTCCCTCCTGGCACTTTCCCTGTTGGGGATACCGCAAGACGTTTCTGTATATTGGGCACAGCGCTGTGCAGGGTGTTAGCAGAGACTTTCCCGGGACAGTGAAACCCTATGTCAGAGACACTGAGAAGAAGCCCCAGTGTTCCCTCCAGGCACTTTCAGTGTGGGTGCCTTCTCCACGTGGTTCCTGGTTTCACTGCAGCTCTGAAGAGAATGTTAGCAAAGAGGTAATCGGGACAGTGTAAACAGTACTCAAAGACAGGGAGAGCAAGCTCTACATTACTCTCTTGGCACTTTGGATGTGGGACATACAGCGAGATGTTTGCTGCTTTTGCGTTTGGCTGTTGGGAGATTTACAGCACAAAGATATCTAGTTGATTTGAAGCAGTTCCGAGAAAGTCTAAGCATAATCCTCACTTTTCCCTCCTGGCACTTTCCCTGTAGGGGATACCGCAAGACGTTTCTGTATATTGGGCACAGCGCTCTGCAGGGTGTTAGCAGAGACTTTCCCGGGACAGTGAAACCCTATGTCAGAGACACTGAGAAGAAGCCCCAATGTTCCCTCCAGGCACTTTCAGTGTGGGTGCCTTCTCCACGTGGTTCCTGGTTTCACTGCAGCTCTGAAGAGAATGTTAGCAAAGAAGTAATCGGGACAGTGCAAACAGTACTCAAAGACAGGGAGAGCAAGGTCTACATTACTCTCTTGGCACTTTGGATGTGGGACATACAGCGAGATGTTTGCTGCTTTTACATTTGGCTGTTGGGAGATTTACAGCACAAAGATATCCAGTTGATTTGAAGCAGTTCCGAGAAAGTCTAAGCATAATCCTCACTTTTCCCTCCTGGCACTTTCCCTGTAGGGGATACCGCAAGACGTTTCTGTATGTTGGGCACAGCGCTGTGCAGGGTGTTAGCAGAGACTTTCCCGGGACAGTGAAACCCTATGTCACAGACACTGAGAAGAAGCCCCAATGTTCCCTCCAGGCACTTTCAGTGTGGGTGCCTTCTCCACATGGTTCCTGGTTTCACTGCAGCTCTGAAGAGAATGTTAGCAAAGAGGTAATCGGGACAGTGCAAACAGTACTCAAAGACAGGGAGAGCAAGCTCTCTCTTGGCACTTTGGATGTGGGACATACAGCGAGATGTTTGCTGCTTTTACATTTGGCTGTTGGGAGATTTACAGCACAAAGATATCTAGTTGATTTGAAGCAGTTCCGAGAAAGTCTAAGCATAATCCTCACTTTTCCCTCCTGGCACTTTCCCTGTAGGAGATACCGCAAGACGTTTCTGTATGTTGGGCACAGCGCTGTGCAGGGTGTTAGCAGAGAGTTTCCCGGGACAGTGAAACCCTATGTCAGAGACACTGAGAAGAAGCCCCAATGTTCCCTCCAGGCACTTTCAGTGTGGGTGCCTTCTCCACGTGGTTCCTGGTTTCACTGCAGCTCTGAAGAGAATGTTAGCAAAGAGGTAATCGGGACAGTGCAAACAGTACTCAAAGACAGGGAGAGCAAGCTCTACATTACTCTCTTGGCACTTTGGATGTGGGACATACAGCGAGATGTTTGCTGCTTTTACATTTGGCTGTTGGGAGATTTACAGCACAAAGATATCTAGTTGATTTGAAGCAGTTCCGAGAAAGTCTAAGCATAATCCTCACTTTTCCCTCCTGGCACTTTCCCTGTAGGGGATACCGCAAGACGTTTCTGTATATTGGGCACAGCGCTGTGCAGGGTGTTAGCAGAGACTTTCCCGGGACAGTGAAACCCTATGTCAGAGACACTGAGAAGAAGCCCCAATGTTCCCTCCAGGCACTTTCAGTGTGGGTGCCTTCTCCAAGTGGTTCCTGGTTTCACTGCAGCTCTGAAGAGAATGTTAGCAAAGAGGTAATCGGGACAGTGCAAACAGTACTCAAAGACAGGGAGAGCAAGCTCTCTCTTGGCACTTTGGATGTGGGACATACAGCGAGATGTTTGCTGCTTTTACATTTGGCTGTTGGGAGATTTACAGCACAAAGATATCTAGTTGATTTGAAGCAGTTCCGAGAAAGTCTAAGCATAATCCTCACTTTTCCCTCCTGGCACTTTCCCTGTAGGAGATACCGCAAGACGTTTCTGTATGTTGGGCACAGCGCTGTGCAGGGTGTTAGCAGAGAGTTTCCCGGCACAGTGAAACCCTATGTCAGAGACACTGAGAAGAAGCCCCAATGTTCCCTCCAGGCACTTTCAGTGTGGGTGCCTTCTCCACGTGGTTCCTGGTTTCACTGCAGCTCTGAAGAGAATGTTAGCAAAGAGGTAATCGGGACAGTGCAAACAGTACTCAAAGACAGGGAGAGCAAGCTCTACATTACTCTCTTGGCACTTTGGATGTGGGACATACAGCGAGATGTTTGCTGCTTTTGCGTTTGGCTGTTGGGAGATTTACAGCACAAAGATATCTAGTTGATTTGAAGCAGTTCCGAGAAAGTCTAAGCATAATCCTCACTTTTCCCTCCTGGCACTTTCCGTGTGGGAGATATAGCAGGATGTATATTGGTTTTGAGGACAACTCAATGGACAGTGTAGGTAGAAAAATTCCTGGCTCCTTGAATGCCGTTTCTGGAGACACTGCGATCAATGTGGGAGATATGTCAAGATGTGCGTTGGTTTTGAGGACGGCTCTCTGGAGAGTCTTAGCAAAGAGGTCACAGGGATAACCAGAGCAATTCTCAGAGACACTGAGAACAAGCTCCACAATTCCCTCCAGGCACTTTCAGTGTGGGTGCCTTCTCCACGTGGTTCCTGGTTTCACTGCAGCTCTGAAGAGAATGTTAGCAAAGAGGTAATCGGGACAGTGCAAACAGTACTCAAAGACAGGGAGAGCAAGCTCTCTCTTGGCACTTTGGATGTGGGACATACAGCGAGATGTTTGCTGCTTTTACATTTAGCTGTTGGGAGATTTACAGCACAAAGATATCTAGTTGATTTGAAGCAGTTCCGAGAAAGTCTAAGCATAATCCTCACTTTTCCCTCCTGGCACTTTCCCTGTAGGGGATACCGCAAGACGTTTCTGTATATTGGGCACAGCGCTCTGCAGTGTGTTAGCAGAGACTTTCCCGGCACAGTGAAACCCTATGTCACAGACACTGAGAAGAAGCCCCAATGTTCCCTCCAGGCACTTTCAGTGTGGGTGCCTTCTCCACGTGGTTCCTGGTTTCACTGCAGCTCTGAAGAGAATGTTAGCAAAGAGGTAATCGGGACAGTGTAAACAGTACTCAAAGACAGGGAGAGCAAGCTCTCTCTTGGCACTTTGGATGTGGGACATACAGCGAGATGTTTGCTGCTTTTGCGTTTGGCTGTTGGGAGATTTACAGCACAAAGATATCTAGTTGATTTGAAGCAGTTCCGAGAAAGTCTAAGCATAATCCTCACTTTTCCCTCCTGGCACTTTCCCTGTAGGGGATACCGCAAGACGTTTCTGTATATTGGGCACAGCGCTCTGCAGGGTGTTAGCAGAGACTTTCCCGGGACAGTGAAACCCTATGTCAGAGACACTGAGAAGAAGCCCCAATGTTCCCTCCAGGCACTTTCAGTGTGGGTGCCTTCTCCACGTGGTTCCTGGTTTCACTGCAGCTCTGAAGAGAATGTTAGCAAAGAGGTAATCGGGACAGTGCAAACAGTACTCAAAGACAGGGAGAGCAAGCTCTCTCTTGGCACTTTGGATGTGGGACATACAGCGAGATGTTTGCTGCTTTTACATTTGGCTGTTGGGAGATTTACAGCACAAAGATATCTAGTTGATTTGAAGCAGTTCCGAGAAAGTCTAAGCATAATCCTCACTTTTCCCTCCTGGCACTTTCCCTGTAGGGGGTACCGCAAGACGTTTCTGTATATTGGGCACAGCGCTCTGCAGGGTGTTAGCAGAGAGTTTCCTGGGACAGTGAAACCCTATGTCAGAGACACTGAGAAGAAGCCCCAATGTTCCCTCCAGGCACTTTCAGTGTGGGTGCCTTCTCCACGTGGTTCCTGGTTTCACTGCAGCTCTGAAGAGAATGTTAGCAAAGAGGTAATCGGGACAGTGCAAACAGTACTCAAAGACAGGGAGAGCAAGCTCTACATTACTCTCTTGGCACTTTGGATGTGGGACATAAAGCGAGATGTTTGCTGCTTTTGCGTTTGGCTGTTGGGAGATTTACAGCACAAAGATATCTAGTTGATTTGAAGCAGTTCCGAGAAAGTCTAAACATAATCCTCACTTTTCCCTCCTGGCACTTTCCCTGTTGGGGATACCGCAAGACGTTTCTGTATATTGGGCACAGCGCTGTGCAGGGTGTTAGCAGAGACTTTCCCGGGACAGTGAAACCCTATGTCAGAGACACTGAGAAGAAGCCCCAATGTTCCCTCCAGGCACTTTCAGTGTGGGTGCCTTCTCCACGTGGTTCCTGGTTTCACTGCAGCTCTGAAGAGAATGTTAGCAAAGAGGTAATCGGGACAGTGTAAACAGTACTCAAAGACAGGGAGAGCAAGCTCTACATTACTCTCTTGGCACTTTGGATGTGGGACATACAGCGAGATGTTTGCTGCTTTTGCGTTTGGCTGTTGGGAGATTTACAGCACAAAGATATCTAGTTGATTTGAAGCAGTTCCGAGAAAGTCTAAGCATAATCCTCACTTTTCCCTCCTGGCACTTTCCCTGTAGGGGATACCGCAAGACGTTTCTGTATATTGGGCACAGCGCTCTGCAGGGTGTTAGCAGAGACTTTCCCGGGACAGTGAAACCCTATGTCAGAGACACTGAGAAGAAGCCCCAATGTTCCCTCCAGGCACTTTCAGTGTGGGTGCCTTCTCCACGTGGTTCCTGGTTTCACTGCAGCTCTGAAGAGAATGTTAGCAAAGAAGTAATCGGGACAGTGCAAACAGTACTCAAAGACAGGGAGAGCAAGGTCTACATTACTCTCTTGGCACTTTGGATGTGGGACATACAGCGAGATGTTTGCTGCTTTTACATTTGGCTGTTGGGAGATTTACAGCACAAAGATATCCAGTTGATTTGAAGCAGTTCCGAGAAAGTCTAAGCATAATCCTCACTTTTCCCTCCTGGCACTTTCCCTGTAGGGGATACCGCAAGACGTTTCTGTATGTTGGGCACAGCGCTGTGCAGGGTGTTAGCAGAGACTTTCCCGGGACAGTGAAACCCTATGTCACAGACACTGAGAAGAAGCCCCAATGTTCCCTCCAGGCACTTTCAGTGTGGGTGCCTTCTCCACATGGTTCCTGGTTTCACTGCAGCTCTGAAGAGAATGTTAGCAAAGAGGTAATCGGGACAGTGCAAACAGTACTCAAAGACAGGGAGAGCAAGCTCTCTCTTGGCACTTTGGATGTGGGACATACAGCGAGATGTTTGCTGCTTTTACATTTGGCTGTTGGGAGATTTACAGCACAAAGATATCTAGTTGATTTGAAGCAGTTCCGAGAAAGTCTAAGCATAATCCTCACTTTTCCCTCCTGGCACTTTCCCTGTAGGAGATACCGCAAGACGTTTCTGTATGTTGGGCACAGCGCTGTGCAGGGTGTTAGCAGAGAGTTTCCCGGCACAGTGAAACCCTATGTCAGAGACACTGAGAAGAAGCCCCAATGTTCCCTCCAGGCACTTTCAGTGTGGGTGCCTTCTCCACGTGGTTCCTGGTTTCACTGCAGCTCTGAAGAGAATGTTAGCAAAGAGGTAATCGGGACAGTGCAAACAGTACTCAAAGACAGGGAGAGCAAGCTCTACATTACTCTCTTGGCACTTTGGATGTGGGACATACAGCGAGATGTTTGCTGCTTTTACATTTGGCTGTTGGGAGATTTACAGCACAAAGATATCTAGTTGATTTGAAGCAGTTCCGAGAAAGTCTAAGCATAATCCTCACTTTTCCCTCCTGGCACTTTCCCTGTAGGGGATACCGCAAGACGTTTCTGTATATTGGGCACAGCGCTGTGCAGGGTGTTAGCAGAGACTTTCCCGGGACAGTGAAACCCTATGTCAGAGACACTGAGAAGAAGCCCCAATGTTCCCTCCAGGCACTTTCAGTGTGGGTGCCTTCTCCACGTGGTTCCTGGTTTCACTGCAGCTCTGAAGAGAATGTTAGCAAAGAGGTAATCGGGACAGTGCAAACAGTACTCAAAGACAGGGAGAGCAAGCTCTCTCTTGGCACTTTGGATGTGGGACATACAGCGAGATGTTTGCTGCTTTTACATTTGGCTGTTGGGAGATTTACAGCACAAAGATATCTAGTTGATTTGAAGCAGTTCCGAGAAAGTCTAAGCATAATCCTCACTTTTCCCTCCTGGCACTTTCCCTGTAGGAGATACCGCAAGACGTTTCTGTATGTTGGGCACAGCGCTGTGCAGGGTGTTAGCAGAGACTTTCCCGGCACAGTGAAACCCTATGTCAGAGACACTGAGAAGAAGCCCCAATGTTCCCTCCAGGCACTTTCAGTGTGGGTGCCTTCTCCACGTGGTTCCTGGTTTCACTGCAGCTCTGAAGAGAATGTTAGCAAAGAGGTAATCGGGACAGTGCAAACAGTACTCAAAGACAGGGAGAGCAAGCTCTACATTACTCTCTTGGCACTTTGGATGTGGGACATACAGCGAGATGTTTGCTGCTTTTGCGTTTGGCTGTTGGGAGATTTACAGCACAAAGATATCTAGTTGATTTGAAGCAGTTCCGAGAAAGTCTAAGCATAATCCTCACTTTTCCCTCCTGGCACTTTCCGTGTGGGAGATATAGCAGGATGTATATTGGTTTTGAGGACAACTCAATGGACAGTGTAGGTAGAAAAATTCCTGGCTCCTTGAATGCCGTTTCTGGAGACACTGCGATCAATGTGGGAGATATGTCAAGATGTGCGTTGGTTTTGAGGACGGCTCTCTGGAGAGTCTTAGCAAAGAGGTCACAGGGATAACCAGAGCAATTCTCAGAGACACTGAGAACAAGCTCCACAATTCCCTCCAGGCACTTTCAGTGTGGGTGCCTTCTCCACGTGGTTCCTGGTTTCACTGCAGCTCTGAAGAGAATGTTAGCAAAGAGGTAATCGGGACAGTGCAAACAGTACTCAAAGACAGGGAGAGCAAGCTCTCTCTTGGCACTTTGGATGTGGGACATACAGCGAGATGTTTGCTGCTTTTACATTTAGCTGTTGGGAGATTTACAGCACAAAGATATCTAGTTGATTTGAAGCAGTTCCGAGAAAGTCTAAGCATAATCCTCACTTTTCCCTCCTGGCACTTTCCCTGTAGGGGATACCGCAAGACGTTTCTGTATATTGGGCACAGCGCTCTGCAGTGTGTTAGCAGAGACTTTCCCGGCACAGTGAAACCCTATGTCACAGACACTGAGAAGAAGCCCCAATGTTCCCTCCAGGCACTTTCAGTGTGGGTGCCTTCTCCACGTGGTTCCTGGTTTCACTGCAGCTCTGAAGAGAATGTTAGCAAAGAGGTAATCGGGACAGTGTAAACAGTACTCAAAGACAGGGAGAGCAAGCTCTCTCTTGGCACTTTGGATGTGGGACATACAGCGAGATGTTTGCTGCTTTTGCGTTTGGCTGTTGGGAGATTTACAGCACAAAGATATCTAGTTGATTTGAAGCAGTTCCGAGAAAGTCTAAGCATAATCCTCACTTTTCCCTCCTGGCACTTTCCCTGTAGGAGATACCGCAAGAAGTTTCTGTATGTTGGGCACAGCGCTGTGCAGGGTGTTAGCAGAGAGTTTCCCGGGACAGTGAAACCCTATATCAGAGACACTGAGAAGAAGCCCCAATGTTCCCTCCAGGCACTTTCAGTGTGGGTGCCTTCTCCACGTGGTTCCTGGTTTCACTGCAGCTCTGAAGAGAATGTTAGCAAAGAGGTAATCGGGACAGTGCAAACAGTACTCAAAGACAGGGAGAGCAAGCTCTCTCTTGGCACTTTGGATGTGGGACATACAGCGAGATGTTTGCTGCTTTTACATTTGGCTGTTGGGAGATTTACAGCACAAAGATATCTAGTTGATTTGAAGCAGTTCCGAGAAAGTCTAAGCATAATCCTCACTTTTCCCTCCTGGCACTTTCCCTGTAGGGGATACCGCAAGACGTTTCTGTATATTGGGCACAGCGCTCTGCAGTGTGTTAGCAGAGACTTTCCCGGCACAGTGAAACCCTATGTCACAGACACTGAGAAGAAGCCCCAGTGTTCCCTCCAGGCACTTTCAGTGTGGGTGCCTTCTCCACGTGGTTCCTGGTTTCACTGCAGCTCTGAAGAGAATGTTAGCAAAGAGGTAATCGGGACAGTGTAAACAGTACTCAAAGACAGGGAGAGCAAGCTCTCTCTTGGCACTTTGGATGTGGGACATACAGCGAGATGTTTGCTGCTTTTGCGTTTGGCTGTTGGGAGATTTACAGCACAAAGATATCTAGTTGATTTGAAGCAGTTCCGAGAAAGTCTAAGCATAATCCTCACTTTTCCCTCCTGGCACTTTCCCTGTAGGAGATACCGCAAGAAGTTTCTGTATGTTGGGCACAGCGCTGTGCAGGGTGTTAGCAGAGAGTTTCCCGGGACAGTGAAACCCTATATCAGAGACACTGAGAAGAAGCCCCAATGTTCCCTCCAGGCACTTTCAGTGTGGGTGCCTTCTCCACGTGGTTCCTGGTTTCACTGCAGCTCTGAATAGAATGTTAGCAAAGAGGTAATCGGGACAGTGCAAACAGTACTCAAAGACAGGGAGAGCAAGCTCTCTCTTGGCACTTTGGATGTGGGACATACAGCGAGATGTTTGCTGCTTTTACATTTGGCGATTGGGAGATTTACAGCACAAAGATATCTAGTTGATTTGAAGCAGTTCCGAGAAAGTCTAAACATAATCCTTATTTTTCCCTCCTGGCACTTTCCCTGTAGGAGATACCGCAAGACGTTTCTGTATATTGGGCACAGCGCTGTGCAGGGTGTTAGCAGAGACTTTCCCGGGACAGTGAAACCCTATGTCAGAGACACTGAGAAGAAGCCCCAATGTTCCCTCCAGGCACTTTCAGTGTGGGTGCCTTCTCCACGTGGTTCCTGGTTTCACTGCAGCTCTGAAGAGAATGTTAGCAAAGAGGTAATCGGGACAGTGCAAACAGTACTCAAAGACAGGGAGAGCAAGCTCTACATTACTCTCTTGGCACTTTGGATGTGGGACATACAGCGAGATGTTTGCTGCTTTTGCGTTTGGCTGTTGGGAGATTTACAGCACAAAGATATCTAGTTGATTTGAAGCAGTTCCGAGAAAGTCTAAACATAATCCTCACTTTTCCCTCCTGGCACTTTCCGTGTGGGAGATATAGCAGGATGTATATTGGTTTTGAGGACAACTCAATGGACAGTGTAGGGAGAAAAGTTCCTGGCTCCTTGAATGCCGTTTCTGGAGACACTGCGATCAATGTGGGAGATATGTCAAGACGTGCGTTGGTTTTGAGGACGGCTCTCTGGAGAGTCTTAGCAAAGAGGTCACACAGATAATCAGAGCAATTCTCAGAGACACTGAGAACAAGCTCCACAATTCCCTCCAGGCACTTTCAGTGTGGGTGCCTTCTCCACGTGGTTCCTGGTTTCACTGCAGCTCTGAAGAGAATGTTAGCAAAGAGGTAATCGGGACAGTGCAAACAGTACTCAAAGACAGGGAGAGCAAGCTCTACATTACTCTCTTGGCACTTTGGATGTGGGACATACAGCGAGATGTTTGCTGCTTTTGCGTTTGGCTGTTGGGAGATTTACAGCACAAAGATATCTAGTTGATTTGAAGCAGTTCCGAGAAAGTCTAAGCATAATCCTCACTTTTCCCTCCTGGCACTTTCCCTGTAGGGGGTACCGCAAGACGTTTCTGTATATTGGGCACAGCGCTCTGCAGGGTGTTAGCAGAGACTTTCCCGGGACAGTGAAACCCTATGTCAGAGACACTGAGAAGAAGCCCCAATGTTCCCTCCAGGCACTTTCAGTGTGGGTGCCTTCTCCACGTGGTTCCTGGTTTCACTGCAGCTCTGAAGAGAATGTTAGCAAAGAGGTAATCGGGACAGTGCAAACAGTACTCAAAGACAGGGAGAGCAAGCTCTCTCTTGGCACTTTCGATGTGGGACATACAGCGAGATGTTTGCTGCTTTTACATTTGGCTGTTGGGAGATTTACAGCACAAAGATATCTAGTTGATTTGAAGCAGTTCCGAGAAAGTCTAAACATAATCCTCACTTTTCCCTCCTGGCACTTTCCCTGTAGGAGATACCGCAAGACGTTTCAGTATATTGGGCACAGCGCTGTGCAGGGTGTTAGCAGAGACTTTCCCGGGACAGTGAAACCCTATATCAGAGACACTGAGAAGAAGCCCCAATGTTCCCTCCAGGCACTTTCAGTGTGGGTGCCTTCTCCTCGTGGTTCCTGGTTTCACTGCAGCTCTGAAGAGAATGTTAGCAAAGAGGTAATCGGGACAGTGCAAACAGTACTCAAAGACAGGGAGACCAAGCTCTCTCTTGGCACTTTGGATGTGGGACATACAGCGAGATGTTTGCTGCTTTTACATTTGGCTGTTGGGAGATTTACAGCACAAAGATATCTAGTTGATTTGAAGCAGTTCCGAGAAAGTCTAAACATAATCCTCACTTTTCCCTCCTGGCACTTTCCCTGTAGGAGATACCGCAAGACGTTTCTGTATATTGGGCACAGCGCTCTGCAGGGTGTTAGCAGAGAGTTTCCCGGGACAGTGAAACCCTATATCAGAGACACTGAGAAGAAGCCCCAATGTTCCCTCCAGGCACTTTCAGTGTGGGTGCCTTCTCCACGTGGTTCCTGGTTTCACTGCAGCTCTGAAGAGAATGTTAGCAAAGAGGTAATCGGGACAGTGCAAACAGTACTCAAAGACAGGGAGAGCAAGCTCTACATTACTCTCTTGGCACTTTGGATGTGGGACATACAGCGAGATGTTTGCTGCTTTTGCGTTTGGCTGTTGGGAGATTTACAGCACAAAGATATCTAGTTGATTTGAAGCAGTTCCGAGAAAGTCTAAGCATAATCCTCACTTTTCCCTCCTGGCACTTTCCCTGTAGGGGATACTGCAAGACGTTTCTGTATATTGGGCACAGCGCTCTGCAGGGTGTTAGCAGAGACTTTCCCGGGACAGTGAAACCCTATGTCACAGACACTGAGAAGAAGCCCCAATGTTCCCTCCAGGCACTTGCAGTGTGGGTGCCTTCTCCACGTGGTTCCTGGTTTCACTGCAGCTCTGAAGAGAATGTTAGCAAAGAGGTAATCGGGACAGTGTAAACAGTACTCAAAGACAGGGAGAGCAAGCTCTCTCTTGGCACTTTGGATGTGGGACATACAGCGAGATGTTTGCTGCTTTTACATTTGGCTGTTGGGAGATTTACAGCACAAAGATATCTAGTTGATTTGAAGCAGTTCCGAGAAAGTCTAAACATAATCCTCACTTTTCCCTCCTGGCACTTTCCCTGTAGGAGATACCGCAAGAAGTTTCTGTATGTTGGGCACAGCGCTGTGCAGGGTGTTAGCAGAGAGTTTCCCGGGACAGTGAAACCCTATATCAGAGACACTGAGAAGAAGCCCCAATGTTCCCTCCAGGCACTTTCAGTGTGGGTGCCTTCTCCACGTGGTTCCTGGTTTCACTGCAGCTCTGAAGAGAATGTTAGCAAAGAGGTAATCGGGACAGTGCAAACAGTACTCAAAGACAGGGAGAGCAAGCTCTCTCTTGGCACTTTGGATGTGGGACATACAGCGAGATGTTTGCTGCTTTTACATTTGGCGATTGGGAGATTTACAGCACAAAGATATCTAGTTGATTTGAAGCAGTTCCGAGAAAGTCTAAACATAATCCTCACTTTTCCCTCCTGGCACTTTCCCTGTAGGAGATACCGCAAGACGTTTCTGTATATTGGGCACAGCGCTGTGCAGGGTGTTAGCAGAGACTTTCCCGGGACAGTGAAACCCTATGTCAGAGACACTGAGAAGAAGCCCCAATGTTCCCTCCAGGCACTTTCAGTGTGGGTGCCTTCTCCACGTGGTTCCTGGTTTCACTGCAGCTCTGAAGAGAATGTTAGCAAAGAGGTAATCGGGACAGTGCAAACAGTACTCAAAGACAGGGAGAGCAAGCTCTACATTACTCTCTTGGCACTTTGGATGTGGGACATACAGCGAGATGTTTGCTGCTTTTGCGTTTGGCTGTTGGGAGATTTACAGCACAAAGATATCTAGTTGATTTGAAGCAGTTCCGAGAAAGTCTAAGCATAATCCTCACTTTTCCCTCCTGGCACTTTCCCTGTAGGGGATACTGCAAGACGTTTCTGTATATTGGGCACAGCGCTCTGCAGGGTGTTAGCAGAGACTTTCCCGGGACAGTGAAACCCTATGTCACAGACACTGAGAAGAAGCCCCAATGTTCCCTCCAGGAACTTGCAGTGTGGGTGCCTTCTCCACGTGGTTCCTGGTTTCACTGCAGCTCTGAAGAGAATGTTAGCAAAGAGGTAATCGGGACAGTGTAAACAGTACTCAAAGACAGGGAGAGCAAGCTCTCTCTTGGCACTTTGGATGTGGGACATACAGCGAGATGTTTGCTGCTTTTACATTTGGCTGTTGGGAGATTTACAGCACAAAGATATCTAGTTGATTTGAAGCAGTTCCGAGAAAGTCTAAACATAATCCTCACTTTTCCCTCCTGGCACTTTCCCTGTAGGAGATACCGCAAGAAGTTTCTGTATGTTGGGCACAGCGCTGTGCAGGGTGTTAGCAGAGAGTTTCCCGGGACAGTGAAACCCTATATCAGAGACACTGAGAAGAAGCCCCAATGTTCCCTCCAGGCACTTTCAGTGTGGGTGCCTTCTCCACGTGGTTCCTGGTTTCACTGCAGCTCTGAAGAGAATGTTAGCAAAGAGGTAATCGGGACAGTGCAAACAGTACTCAAAGACAGGGAGAGCAAGCTCTCTCTTGGCACTTTGGATGTGGGACATACAGCGAGATGTTTGCTGCTTTTACATTTGGCTGTTGGGAGATTTACAGCACAAAGATATCTAGTTGATTTGAAGCAGTTCCGAGAAAGTCTAAGCATAATCCTCACTTTTCCCTCCTGGCACTTTCCCTGTAGGGGATACCGCAAGACGTTTCTGTATATTGGGCACAGCGCTCTGCAGGGTGTTAGCAGAGACTTTCCCGGGACAGTGAAACCCTATGTCAGAGACACTGAGAAGAAGCCCCAATGTTCCCTCCAGGCACTTTCAGTGTGGGTGCCTTCTCCACGTGGTTCCTGGTTTCACTGCAGCTCTGAAGAGAATGTTAGCAAAGAGGTAATCGGGACAGTGCAAACAGTACTCAAAGACAGGGAGAGCAAGCTCTCTCTTGGCACTTTGGATGTGGGACATACAGCGAGATGTTTGCTGCTTTTACATTTGGCTGTTGGGAGATTTACAGCACAAAGATATCTAGTTGATTTGAAGCAGTTCCGAGAAAGTCTAAGCATAATCCTCACTTTTCCCTCCTGGCACTTTCCCTGTAGGAGATACCGCAAGACGTTTCTGTATATTGGGCACAGCGCTGTGCAGGGTGTTAGCAGAGACTTTCCCGGGACAGTGAAACCCTATATCAGAGACACTGAGAAGAAGCCCCAATGTTCCCTCCAGGCACTTTCAGTGTGGGTGCCTTCTCCACGTGGTTCCTGGTTTCACTGCAGCTCTGAAGAGAATGTTAGCAAAGAGGTAATCGGGACAGTGCAAACAGTACTCAAAGACAGGGAGAGCAAGCTCTCTCTTGGCACTTTGGATGTGGGACATACAGCGAGATGTTTGCTGCTTTTACATTTGGCGATTGGGAGATTTACAGCACAAAGATATCTAGTTGATTTGAAGCAGTTCCGAGAAAGTCTAAACATAATCCTCACTTTTCCCTCCTGGCACTTTCCCTGTAGGAGATACAGCAAGACGTTTCTGTATATTGGGCACAGCGCTGTGCAGGGTGTTAGCAGAGACTTTCCCGGGACAGTGAAACCCTATGTCAGAGACACTGAGAAGAAGCCCCAATGTTCCCTCCAGGCACTTTCAGTGTGGGTGCCTTCTCCACGTGGTTCCTGGTTTCACTGCAGCTCTGAAGAGAATGTTAGCAAAGAGGTAATCGGGACAGTGTAAACAGTACTCAAAGACAGGGAGAGCAAGCTCTACATTACTCTCTTGGCACTTTGGATGTGGGACATACAGCGAGATGTTTGCTGCTTTTGCGTTTGTCTGTCTGGAGATTTACAGCACAAAGATATCTAGTTGATTTGAAGCAGTTCCGAGAAAGTCTAAGCATAATCCTCACTTTTCCCTCCTGGCACTTTCCCTGTAGGGGGTACCGCAAGACGTTTCTGTATATTGGGCACAGCGCTGTGCAGGGTGTTAGCAGAGACTTTCCCGGCACAGTGAAACCCTATGTCAGAGACACTGAGAAGAAGCCCCAATGTTCCCTCCAGGCACTTTCAGTGTGGGTGCCTTCTCCACATGGTTCCTGGTTTCACTGCAGCTCTGAAGAGAATGTTAGCAAAGAGGTAATCGGGACAGTGCAAACAGTACTCAAAGACAGGGAGAGCAAGCTCTACATTACTCTCTTGGCACTTTGGATGTGGGACATAAAGCGAGATGTTTGCTGCTTTTGCGTTTGGCTGTTGGGAGATTTACAGCACAAAGATATCTAGTTGATTTGAAGCAGTTCCGAGAAAGTCTAAGCATAATCCTCACTTTTCCCTCCTGGCACTTTCCGTGTGGGAGATATAGCAGGATGTATATTGGTTTTGAGGACAACTCAATGGACAGTGTAGGGAGAAAAGGTCCTGGCTCCTTGAATGCCGTTTCTGGAGACACTGCGATCAATGTGGGAGATATGTCAAGACGTGTGTTGGTTTTGAGGACGGCTCTCTGGAGAGTCTTAGCAAAGAGGTCACACAGATAATCAGAGCAATTCTCAGAGACACTGAGAACAAGCTCCACAATTCCCTCCAGGCACTTTCAGTGTGGGTGCCTTCTCCACGTGGTTCCTGGTTTCACTGCAGCTCTGAAGAGAATGTTAGCAAAGAGGTAATCGGGACAGTGCAAACAGTACTCAAAGACAGGGAGAGCAAGCTCTCTCTTGGCACTTTGGATGTGGGACATACAGCGAGATGTTTGCTGCTTTTACATTTGGCTGTTGGGAGATTTACAGCACAAAGATATCTAGTTGATTTGAAGCAGTTCCGAGAAAGTCTAAACATAATCCTCACTTTTCCCTCCTGGCACTTTCCCTGTAGGAGATACCGCAAGACGTTTCTGTATATTGGGCACAGCGCTCTGCAGGGTGTTAGCAGAGACTTTCCCGGGACAGTGAAACCCTATATCAGAGACACTGAGAAGAAGCCCCAATGTTCCCTCCAGGCACTTTCAGTGTGGGTGCCTTCTCCACGTGGTTCCTGGTTTCACTGCAGCTCTGAAGAGAATGTTAGCAAAGAGGTAATCGGGACAGTGCAAACAGTACTCAAAGACAGGGAGAGCAAGCTCTACATTACTCTCTTGGCACTTTGGATGTGGGACATACAGCGAGATGTTTGCTGCTTTTGCGTTTGGCTGTTGGGAGATTTACAGCACAAAGATATCTAGTTGATTTGAAGCAGTTCCGAGAAAGTCTAAGCATAATCCTCACTTTTCCCTCCTGGCACTTTCCCTGTAGGGGATACCGCAAGACGTTTCTGTATGTTGGGCACAGCGCTGTGCAGGGTGTTAGCAGAGACTTTCCCGGGACAGTGAAACCCTATGTCAGAGACACTGAGAAGAAGCCCCAATGTTCCCTCCAGGCACTTTCAGTGTGGGTGCCTTCTCCACGTGGTTCCTGGTTTCACTGCAGCTCTGAAGAGAATGTTAGCAAAGAGGTAATCGGGACAGTGCAAACAGTACTCAAAGACAGGGAGAGCAAGCTCTCTCTTGGCACTTTGGATGTGGGACATACAGCGAGATGTTTGCTGCTTTTACATTTGGCTGTTGGGAGATTTACAGCACAAAGATATCTAGTTGATTTGAAGCAGTTCCGAGAAAGTCTAAGCATAATCCTCACTTTTCCCTCCTGGCACTTTCCCTGTAGGAGATACCGCAAGACGTTTCTGTATGTTGGGCACAGCGCTGTGCAGGGTGTTAGCAGAGACTTTCCCGGGACAGTGAAACCCTATGTCAGAGACACTGAGAAGAAGCCCCAATGTTCCCTCCAGGCACTTTCAGTGTGGGTGCCTTCTCCACGTGGTTCCTGGTTTCACTGCAGCTCTGAAGAGAATGTTAGCAAAGAGGTAATCGGGACAGTGCAAACAGTACTCAAAGACAGGGAGAGCAAGCTCTACATTACTCTCTTGGCACTTTGGATGTGGGACATACAGCGAGATGTTTGCTGCTTTTGCGTTTGGCTGTTGGGAGATTTACAGCACAAAGATATCTAGTTGATTTGAAGCAGTTCCGAGAAAGTCTAAGCATAATCCTCACTTTTCCCTCCTGGCACTTTCCGTGTGGGAGATATAGCAGGATGTATATTGGTTTTGAGGACAACTCAATGGACAGTGTAGGGAGAAAAGGTCCTGGCTCCTTGAATGCCGTTTCTGGAGACACTGCGATCAATGTGGGAGATATGTCAAGACGTGTGTTGGTTTTGAGGACGGCTCTCTGGAGAGTCTTAGCAAAGAGGTCACACAGATAATCAGAGCAATTCTCAGAGACACTGAGAACAAGCTCCACAATTCCCTCCAGGCACTTTCAGTGTGGGTGCCTTCTCCACGTGGTTCCTGGTTTCACTGCAGCTCTGAAGAGAATGTTAGCAAAGAGGTAATCGGGACAGTGCAAACAGTACTCAAAGACAGGGAGAGCAAGCTCTCTCTTGGCACTTTGGATGTGGGACATACAGCGAGATGTTTGCTGCTTTTACATTTGGCTGTTGGGAGATTTACAGCACAAAGATATCTAGTTGATTTGAAGCAGTTCCGAGAAAGTCTAAACATAATCCTCACTTTTCCCTCCTGGCACTTTCCCTGTAGGAGATACCGCAAGACGTTTCTGTATATTGGGCACAGCGCTCTGCAGGGTGTTAGCAGAGACTTTCCCGGGACAGTGAAACCCTATATCAGAGACACTGAGAAGAAGCCCCAATGTTCCCTCCAGGCACTTTCAGTGTGGGTGCCTTCTCCACGTGGTTCCTGGTTTCACTGCAGCTCTGAAGAGAATGTTAGCAAAGAGGTAATCGGGACAGTGCAAACAGTACTCAAAGACAGGGAGAGCAAGCTCTACATTACTCTCTTGGCACTTTGGATGTGGGACATACAGCGAGATGTTTGCTGCTTTTGCGTTTGGCTGTTGGGAGATTTACAGCACAAAGATATCTAGTTGATTTGAAGCAGTTCCGAGAAAGTCTAAGCATAATCCTCACTTTTCCCTCCTGGCACTTTCCCTGTAGGGGATACCGCAAGACGTTTCTGTATATTGGGCACAGCGCTGTGCAGGGTGTTAGCAGAGACTTTCCCGGGACAGTGAAACCCTATGTCACAGACACTGAGAAGAAGCCCCAATGTTCCCTCCAGGCACTTTCAGTGTGGGTGCCTTCTCCACGTGGTTCCTGGTTTCACTGCAGCTCTGAAGAGAATGTTAGCAAAGAGGTAATCGGGACAGTGCAAACAGTACTCAAAGACAGGGAGAGCAAGCTCTACATTACTCTCTTGGCACTTTGGATGTGGGACATACAGCGAGATGTTTGCTGCTTTTGCGTTTGGCTGTTGGGAGATTTACAGCACAAAGATATCTAGTTGATTTGAAGCAGTTCCGAGAAAGTCTAAGCATAATCCTCACTTTTCCCTCCTGGCACTTTCCGTGTGGGAGATATAGCAGGATGTATATTGGTTTTGAGGACAACTCAATGGACAGTGTAGGGAGAAAAGGTCCTGGCTCCTTGAATGCCGTTTCTGGAGACACTGCGATCAATGTGGGAGATATGTCAAGACGTGTGTTGGTTTTGAGGACGGCTCTCTGGAGAGTCTTAGCAAAGAGGTCACACAGATAATCAGAGCAATTCTCAGAGACACTGAGAACAAGCTCCACAATTCCCTCCAGGCACTTTCAGTGTGGGTGCCTTCTCCACGTGGTTCCTGGTTTCACTGCAGCTCTGAAGAGAATGTTAGCAAAGAGGTAATCGGGACAGTGCAAACAGTACTCAAAGACAGGGAGAGCAAGCTCTCTCTTGGCACTTTGGATGTGGGACATACAGCGAGATGTTTGCTGCTTTTACATTTGGCTGTTGGGAGATTTACAGCACAAAGATATCTAGTTGATTTGAAGCAGTTCCGAGAAAGTCTAAACATAATCCTCACTTTTCCCTCCTGGCACTTTCCCTGTAGGAGATACCGCAAGACGTTTCTGTATATTGGGCACAGCGCTGTGCAGGGTGTTAGCAGAGACTTTCCCGGGACAGTGAAACCCTATATCAGAGACACTGAGAAGAAGCCCCAATGTTCCCTCCAGGCACTTTCAGTGTGGGTGCCTTCTCCTCGTGGTTCCTGGTTTCACTGCAGCTCTGAAGAGAATGTTAGCAAAGAGGTAATCGGGACAGTGCAAACAGTACTCAAAGACAGGGAGAGCAAGCTCTACATTACTCTCTTGGCACTTTGGATGTGGGACATACAGCGAGATGTTTGCTGCTTTTGCGTTTGGCTGTTGGGAGATTTACAGCACAAAGATATCTAGTTGATTTGAAGCAGTTCCGAGAAAGTCTAAGCATAATCCTCACTTTTCCCTCCTGGCACTTTCCGTGTGGGAGATATAGCAGGATGTATATTGGTTTTGAGGACAACTCAATGGACAGTGTAGGGAGAAAAGGTCCTGGCTCCTTGAATGCCGTTTCTGGAGACACTGCGATCAATGTGGGAGATATGTCAAGACGTGTGTTGGTTTTGAGGACGGCTCTCTGGAGAGTCTTAGCAAAGAGGTCACACAGATAATCAGAGCAATTCTCAGAGACACTGAGAACAAGCTCCACAATTCCCTCCAGGCACTTTCAGTGTGGGTGCCTTCTCCTCGTGGTTCCTGGTTTCACTGCAGCTCTGAAGAGAATGTTAGCAAAGAGGTAATCGGGACAGTGCAAACAGTACTCAAAGACAGGGAGAGCAAGCTCTACATTACTCTCTTGGCACTTTGGATGTGGGACATACAGCGAGATGTTTGCTGCTTTTGCGTTTGGCTGTTGGGAGATTTACAGCACAAAGATATCTAGTTGATTTGAAGCAGTTCCGAGAAAGTCTAAACATAATCCTCACTTTTCCCTCCTGGCACTTTCCCTGTAGGGGATACTGCAAGACGTTTCTGTATATTGGGCACAGCGCTCTGCAGGGTGTTAGCAGAGACTTTCCCGGGACAGTGAAACCCTATGTCACAGACACTGAGAAGAAGCCCCAATGTTCCCTCCAGGCACTTTCAGTGTGGGTGCCTTCTCCACGTGGTTCCTGGTTTCACTGCAGCTCTGAAGAGAATGTTAGCAAAGAGGTAATCGGGACAGTGCAAACAGTACTCAAAGACAGGGAGAGCAAGCTCTCTCTTGGCACTTTGGATGTGGGACATACAGCGAGATGTTTGCTGCTTTTACATTTGGCTGTTGGGAGATTTACAGCACAAAGATATCTAGTTGATTTGAAGCAGTTCCGAGAAAGTCTAAACATAATCCTCACTTTTCCCTCCTGGCACTTTCCCTGTAGGAGATACCGCAAGACGTTTCTGTATATTGGGCACAGCGCTGTGCAGGGTGTTAGCAGAGACTTTCCCGGGACAGTGAAACCCTATGTCAGAGACACTGAGAAGAAGCCCCAATGTTCCCTCCAGGCACTTTCAGTGTGGGTGCCTTCTCCTCGTGGTTCCTGGTTTCACTGCAGCTCTGAAGAGAATGTTAGCAAAGAGGTAATCGGGACAGTGCAAACAGTACTCAAAGACAGGGAGAGCAAGCTCTACATTACTCTCTTGGCACTTTGGATGTGGGACATACAGCGAGATGTTTGCTGCTTTTGCGTTTGGCTGTTGGGAGATTTACAGCACAAAGATATCTAGTTGATTTGAAGCAGTTCCGAGAAAGTCTAAGCATAATCCTCACTTTTCCCTCCTGGCACTTTCCCTGTAGGAGATACCGCAAGACGTTTCTGTATATTGGGCACAGCGCTGTGCAGGGTGTTAGCAGAGAGTTTCCCGGGACAGTGAAACCCTATATCAGAGACACTGAGAAGAAGCCCCAATGTTCCCTCCAGGCACTTTCAGTGTGGGTGCCTTCTCCACGTGGTTCCTGGTTTCACTGCAGCTCTGAAGAGAATGTTAGCAAAGAGGTAATCGGGACAGTGCAAACAGTACTCAAAGACAGGGAGAGCAAGATCTACATTACTCTCTTGGCACTTTGGATGTGGGACATACAGCGAGATGTTTGCTGCTTTTGCGTTTGGCTGTTGGGAGATTTACAGCACAAAGATATCTAGTTGATTTGAAGCAGTTCCGAGAAAGTCTAAACATAATCCTCACTTTTCCCTCCTGGCACTTTCCCTGTAGGAGATACCGCAAGAAGTTTCTGTATGTTGGGCACAGCGCTGTGCAGGGTGTTAGCAGAGAGTTTCCCGGGACAGTGAAACCCTATATCAGAGACACTGAGAAGAAGCCCCAATGTTCCCTCCAGGCACTTTCAGTGTGGGTGCCTTCTCCACGTGGTTCCTGGTTTCACTGCAGCTCTGAAGAGAATGTTAGCAAAGAGGTAATCGGGACAGTGCAAACAGTACTCAAAGACAGGGAGAGCAAGCTCTCTCTTGGCACTTTGGATGTGGGACATACAGCGAGATGTTTGCTGCTTTTACATTTGGCGATTGGGAGATTTACAGCACAAAGATATCTAGTTGATTTGAAGCAGTTCCGAGAAAGTCTAAACATAATCCTCACTTTTCCCTCCTGGCACTTTCCCTGTAGGAGATACCGCAAGACGTTTCTGTATATTGGGCACAGCGCTGTGCAGGGTGTTAGCAGAGACTTTCCCGGGACATTGAAACCCTATATCAGAGACACTGAGAAGAAGCCCCAATGTTCCCTCCAGGCACTTTCAGTGTGGGTGCCTTCTCCACGTGGTTCCTGGTTTCACTGCAGCTCTGAAGAGAATGTTAGCAAAGAGGTAATCGGAACAGTGTAAACAGTACTCAAAGACAGGGAGAGCAAGCTCTACATTACTCTCTTGGCACTTTGGATGTGGGACATACAGCGAGATGTTTGCTGCTTTTGCGTTTCTCTGTTGGGAGATTTACAGCACAAAGATATCTAGTTGATTTGAAGCAGTTCCGAGAAAGTCTAAGCATAATCCTCACTTTTCCCTCCTGGCACTTTCCCTGTAGGGGGTACCGCAAGACGTTTCTGTATATTGGGCACAGCGCTCTGCAGGGTGTTAGCAGAGACTTTCCCGGGACAGTGAAACCCTATGTCAGAGACACTGAGAAGAAGCCCCAATGTTCCCTCCAGGCACTTTCAGTGTGGGTGCCTTCTCCACGTGGTTCCTGGTTTCACTGCAGCTCTGAAGAGAATGTTAGCAAAGAGGTAATCGGGACAGTGCAAACAGTACTCAAAGACAGGGAGAGCAAGCTCTACATTACTCTCTTGGCACTTTGGATGTGGGACATAAAGCGAGATGTTTGCTGCTTTTGCGTTTGGCTGTTGGGAGATTTACAGCACAAAGATATCTAGTTGATTTGAAGCAGTTCCGAGAAAGTCTAAGCATAATCCTCACTTTTCCCTCCTGGCACTTTCCGTGTGGGAGATATAGCAGGATGTATATTGGTTTTGAGGACAACTCAATGGACAGTGTAGGGAGAAAAGGTCCTGGCTCCTTGAATGCCGTTTCTGGAGACACTGCGATCAATGTGGGAGATATGTCAAGACGTGTGTTGGTTTTGAGGACGGCTCTCTGGAGAGTCTTAGCAAAGAGGTCACACAGATAATCAGAGCAATTCTCAGAGACACTGAGAACAAGCTCCACAATTCCCTCCAGGCACTTTCAGTGTGGGTGCCTTCTCCACGTGGTTCCTGGTTTCACTGCAGCTCTGAAGAGAATGTTAGCAAAGAGGTAATCGGGACAGTGCAAACAGTACTCAAAGACAGGGAGAGCAAGCTCTCTCTTGGCACTTTGGATGTGGGACATACAGCGAGATGTTTGCTGCTTTTACATTTGGCTGTTGGGAGATTTACAGCACAAAGATATCTAGTTGATTTGAAGCAGTTCCGAGAAAGTCTAAACATAATCCTCACTTTTCCCTCCTGGCACTTTCCCTGTAGGAGATACCGCAAGACGTTTCTGTATATTGGGCACAGCGCTGTGCAGGGTGTTAGCAGAGACTTTCCCGGGACAGTGAAACCCTATATCAGAGACACTGAGAAGAAGCCCCAATGTTCCCTCCAGGCACTTTCAGTGTGGGTGCCTTCTCCTCGTGGTTCCTGGTTTCACTGCAGCTCTGAAGAGAATGTTAGCAAAGAGGTAATCGGGACAGTGCAAACAGTACTCAAAGACAGGGAGAGCAAGCTCTCTCTTGGCACTTTGGATGTGGGACATACAGCGAGATGTTTGCTGCTTTTACATTTGGCGATTGGGAGATTTACAGCACAAAGATATCTAGTTGATTTGAAGCAGTTCCGAGAAAGTCTAAAAATAATCCTCACTTTTCCCTCCTGACACTTTCCCTGTAGGAGATACCGCAAGACGTTTCTGTATATTGGGCACAGCGCTGTGCAGGGTGTTAGCAGAGACTTTCCCGGGACAGTGAAACCCTATGTCAGAGACACTGAGAAGAAGCCCCAATGTTCCCTCCAGGCACTTTCAGTGTGGGTGCCTTCTCCACGTGGTTCCTGGTTTCACTGCAGCTCTGAAGAGAATGTTAGCAAAGAGGTAATCGGGACAGTGCAAACAGTACTCAAAGACAGGGAGAGCAAGCTCTCTCTTGGCACTTTGGATGTGGGACATACAGCGAGATGTTTGCTGCTTTTACATTTGGCGATTGGGAGATTTACAGCACAAAGATATCTAGTTGATTTGAAGCAGTTCCGAGAAAGTCTAAACATAATCCTCACTTTTCCCTCCTGGCACTTTCCCTGTAGGAGATACCGCAAGACGTTTCTGTATATTGGGCACAGCGCTGTGCAGGGTGTTAGCAGAGACTTTCCCGGGACATTGAAACCCTATATCAGAGACACTGAGAAGAAGCCCCAATGTTCCCTCCAGGCACTTTCAGTGTGGGTGCCTTCTCCACGTGGTTCCTGGTTTCACTGCAGCTCTGAAGAGAATGTTAGCAAAGAGGTAATCGGAACAGTGTAAACAGTACTCAAAGACAGGGAGAGCAAGCTCTACATTACTCTCTTGGCACTTTGGATGTGGGACATACAGCGAGATGTTTGCTGCTTTTGCGTTTGGCTGTTGGGAGATTTACAGCACAAAGATATCTAGTTGATTTGAAGCAGTTCCGAGAAAGTCTAAGCATAATCCTCACTTTTCCCTCCTGGCACTTTCCCTGTAGGGGGTACCGCAAGACGTTTCTGTATATTGGGCACAGCGCTCTGCAGGGTGTTAGCAGAGACTTTCCCGGGACAGTGAAACCCTATATCAGAGACACTGAGAAGAAGCCCCAATGTTCCCTCCAGGCACTTTCAGTGTGGGTGCCTTCTCCACGTGGTTCCTGGTTTCACTGCAGCTCTGAAGAGAATGTTAGCAAAGAGGTAATCGGGACAGTGCAAACAGTACTCAAAGACAGGGAGAGCAAGCTCTACATTACTCTCTTGGCACTTTGGATGTGGGACATACAGCGAGATGTTTGCTGCTTTTGCGTTTGTCTGTTGGGAGATTTACAGCACAAAGATATCTAGTTGATTTGAAGCAGTTCCGAGAAAGTCTAAGCATAATCCTCACTTTTCACTCCTGGCACTTTCCCTGTAGGGCATACTGCAAGACGTTTCTGTATATTGGGCACAGCGCTGTGCAGGGTGTTAGCAGAGACTTTCCCGGGACAGTGAAACCCTATGTCACAGACACTGAGAAGAAGCCCCAATGTTCCCTCCAGGCACTTTCAGTGTGGGTGCCTTCTCCACGTGGTTCCTGGTTTCACTGCAGCTCTGAAAAGAATGTTAGCAAAGAGGTAATCGGGACAGTGTAAACAGTACTCAAAGACAGGGAGAGCAAGCTCTCTCTTGGCACTTTGGATGTGGGACATACAGCGAGATGTTTGCTGCTTTTACATTTGGCGATTGGGAGATTTACAGCACAAAGATATCTAGTTGATTTGAAGCAGTTCCGAGAAAGTCTAAACATAATCCTCACTTTTCCCTCCTGGCACTTTCCCTGTAGGAGATACCGCAAGACGTTTCTGTATATTGGGCACAGCGCTGTGCAGGGTGTTAGCAGAGAGTTTCCCGGGACAGTGAAACCCTATATCAGAGACACTGAGAAGAAGCCCCAATGTTCCCTCCAGGCACTTTCAGTGTGGGTGCCTTCTCCACGTGGTTCCTGGTTTCACTGCAGCTCTGAAGAGAATGTTAGCAAAGAGGTAATCGGGACAGTGCAAACAGTACTCAAAGACAGGGAGAGCAAGATCTACATTACTCTCTTGGCACTTTGGATGTGGGACATACAGCGAGATGTTTGCTGCTTTTGCGTTTGGCTGTTGGGAGATTTACAGCACAAAGATATCTAGTTGATTTGAAGCAGTTCCGAGAAAGTCTAAGCATAATCCTCACTTTTCCCTCCTGGCACTTTCCCTGTAGGGGATACTGCAAGACGTTTCTGTATATTGGGCACAGCGCTGTGCAGTGTGTTAGCAGAGACTTTCCCGGGACAGTGAAACCCTATGTCACAGACACTGAGAAGAAGCCCCAATGTTCCCTCCAGGCACTTGCAGTGTGGGTGCCTTCTCCACGTGGTTCCTGGTTTCACTGCAGCTCTGAAGAGAATGTTAGCAAAGAGGTAATCGGGACAGTGTAAACAGTACTCAAAGACAGGGAGAGCAAGCTCTCTCTTGGCACTTTGGATGTGGGACATACAGCGAGATGTTTGCTGCTTTTGCGTTTGGCTGTTGGGAGATTTACAGCACAAAGATATCTAGTTGATTTGAAGCAGTTCCGAGAAAGTCTAAGCATAATCCTCACTTTTCCCTCCTGGCACTTTCCGTGTGGGAGATATAGCAGGATGTATATTGGTTTTGAGGACAACTCAATGGACAGTGTAGGGAGAAAAGTTCCTGGCTCCTTGAATGCCGTTTCTGGAGACACTGCGATCAATGTGGGAGATATGTCAAGACGTGTGTTGGTTTTGAGGACGGCTCTCTGGAGAGTCTTAGCAAAGAGGTCACACAGATAATCAGAGCAATTCTCAGAGACACTGAGAACAAGCTCCACAATTCCCTCCAGGCACTTTCAGTGTGGGTGCCTTCTCCACGTGGTTCCTGGTTTCACTGCAGCTCTGAAGAGAATGTTAGCAAAGAGGTAATCGGGACAGTGCAAACAGTACTCAAAGACAGGGAGAGCAAGCTCTCTCTTGGCACTTTGGATGTGGGACATACAGCGAGATGTTTGCTGCTTTTACATTTGGCTGTTGGGAGATTTACAGCACAAAGATATCTAGTTGATTTGAAGCAGTTCCGAGAAAGTCTAAACATAATCCTCACTTTTCCCTCCTGGCACTTTCCCTGTAGGAGATACCGCAAGACGTTTCTGTATATTGGGCACAGCGCTCTGCAGGGTGTTAGCAGAGACTTTCCCGGGACAGTGAAACCCTATATCAGAGACACTGAGAAGAAGCCCCAACGTTCCCTCCAGGAACTTTCAGTGTGGGTGCCTTCTCCACGTGGTTCCTGGTTTCACTGCAGCTCTGAAGAGAATGTTAGCAAAGAGGTAATCGGGACAGTGCAAACAGTACTCAAAGACAGGGAGAGCAAGCTCTCTCTTGGCACTTTGGATGTGGGACATACAGCGAGATGTTTGCTGCTTTTACATTTGGCTGTTGGGAGATTTACAGCACAAAGATATCTAGTTGATTTGAAGCAGTTCCGAGAAAGTCTAAGCATAATCCTCACTTTTCCCTCCTGGCACTTTCCCTGTAGGGGGTACCGCAAGACGTTTCTGTATATTGGGCACAGCGCTGTGCAGGGTGTTAGCAGAGACTTTCCCGGGACAGTGAAACCCTATATCAGAGACACTGAGAAGAAGCCCCAATGTTCCCTCCAGGCACTTTCAGTGTGGGTGCCTTCTCCACGTGGTTCCTGGTTTCACTGCAGCTCTGAAGAGAATGTTAGCAAAGAGGTAATCGGGACAGTGCAAACAGTACTCAAAGACAGGGAGAGCAAGCTCTACATTACTCTCTTGGCACTTTGGATGTGGGACATACAGCGAGATGTTTGCTGCTTTTGCGTTTGTCTGTTGGGAGATTTACAGCACAAAGATATCTAGTTGATTTGAAGCAGTTCCGAGAAAGTCTAAGCATAATCCTCACTTTTCCCTCCTGGCACTTTCCCTGTAGGGCATACTGCAAGACGTTTCTGTATATTGGGCACAGCGCTGTGCAGGGTGTTAGCAGAGACTTTCCCGGGACAGTGAAACCCTATGTCACAGACACTGAGAAGAAGCCCCAATGTTCCCTCCAGGCACTTTCAGTGTGGGTGCCTTCTCCACGTGGTTCCTGGTTTCACTGCAGCTCTGAAGAGAATGTTAGCAAAGAGGTAATCGGGACAGTGCAAACAGTACTCAAAGACAGGGAGAGCAAGCTCTACATTACTCTCTTGGCACTTTGGATGTGGGACATACAGCGAGATGTTTGCTGCTTTTGCGTTTGGCTGTTGGGAGATTTACAGCACAAAGATATCTAGTTGATTTGAAGCAGTTCCGAGAAAGTCTAAGCATAATCCTCACTTTTCCCTCCTGGCACTTTCCGTGTGGGAGATATAGCAGGATGTATATTGGTTTTGAGGACAACTCAATGGACAGTGTAGGGAGAAAAGGTCCTGGCTCCTTGAATGCCGTTTCTGGAGACACTGCGATCAATGTGGGAGATATGTCAAGACGTGTGTTGGTTTTGAGGACGGCTCTCTGGAGAGTCTTAGCAAAGAGGTCACACAGATAATCAGAGCAATTCTCAGAGACACTGAGAACAAGCTCCACAATTCCCTCCAGGCTCTTTCAGTGTGGGTGCCTTCTCCACGTGGTTCCTGGTTTCACTGCAGCTCTGAAGAGAATGTTAGCAAAGAGGTAATCGGGACAGTGCAAACAGTACTCAAAGACAGGGAGAGCAAGCTCTCTCTTGGCACTTTGGATGTGGGACATACAGCGAGATGTTTGCTGCTTTTACATTTGGCTGTTGGGAGATTTACAGCACAAAGATATCTAGTTGATTTGAAGCAGTTCCGAGAAAGTCTAAACATAATCCTCACTTTTCCCTCCTGGCACTTTCCCTGTAGGAGATACCGCAAGACGTTTCTGTATATTGGGCACAGCGCTGTGCAGGGTGTTAGCAGAGACTTTCCCGGGACAGTGAAACCCTATATCAGAGACACTGAGAAGAAGCCCCAATGTTCCCTCCAGGCACTTTCAGTGTGGGTGCCTTCTCCTCGTGGTTCCTGGTTTCACTGCAGCTCTGAAGAGAATGTTAGCAAAGAGGTAATCGGGACAGTGCAAACAGTACTCAAAGACAGGGAGAGCAAGCTCTCTCTTGGCACTTTGGATGTGGGACATACAGCGAGATGTTTGCTGCTTTTACATTTGGCGATTGGGAGATTTACAGCACAAAGATATCTAGTTGATTTGAAGCAGTTCCGAGAAAGTCTAAACATAATCCTCACTTTTCCCTCCTGACACTTTCCCTGTAGGAGATACCGCAAGACGTTTCTGTATATTGGGCACAGCGCTGTGCAGGGTGTTAGCAGAGACTTTCCCGGGACATTGAAACCCTATATCAGAGACACTGAGAAGAAGCCCCAATGTTCCCTCCAGGCACTTTCAGTGTGGGTGCCTTCTCCACGTGGTTCCTGGTTTCACTGCAGCTCTGAAGAGAATGTTAGCAAAGAGGTAATCGGAACAGTGTAAACAGTACTCAAAGACAGGGAGAGCAAGCTCTACATTACTCTCTTGGCACTTTGGATGTGGGACATACAGCGAGATGTTTGCTGCTTTTGCGTTTCTCTGTTGGGAGATTTACAGCACAAAGATATCTAGTTGATTTGAAGCAGTTCCGAGAAAGTCTAAGCATAATCCTCACTTTTCCCTCCTGGCACTTTCCCTGTAGGGGGTACCGCAAGACGTTTCTGTATATTGGGCACAGCGCTCTGCAGGGTGTTAGCAGAGACTTTCCCGGGACAGTGAAACCCTATGTCAGAGACACTGAGAAGAAGCCCCAATGTTCCCTCCAGGCACTTTCAGTGTGGGTGCCTTCTCCACGTGGTTCCTGGTTTCACTGCAGCTCTGAAGAGAATGTTAGCAAAGAGGTAATCGGGACAGTGCAAACAGTACTCAAAGACAGGGAGAGCAAGCTCTACATTACTCTCTTGGCACTTTGGATGTGGGACATACAGCGAGATGTTTGCTGCTTTTGCGTTTGTCTGTTGGGAGATTTACAGCACAAAGATATCTAGTTGATTTGAAGCAGTTCCGAGAAAGTCTAAGCATAATCCTCACTTTTCACTCCTGGCACTTTCCCTGTAGGGCATACTGCAAGACGTTTCTGTATATTGGGCACAGCGCTGTGCAGGGTGTTAGCAGAGACTTTCCCGGGACAGTGAAACCCTATGTCACAGACACTGAGAAGAAGCCCCAATGTTCCCTCCAGGCACTTTCAGTGTGGGTGCCTTCTCCACGTGGTTCCTGGTTTCACTGCAGCTCTGAAGAGAATGTTAGCAAAGAGGTAATCGGGACAGTGCAAACAGTACTCAAAGACAGGGAGAGCAAGCTCTACATTACTCTCTTGGCACTTTGGATGTGGGACATACAGCGAGATGTTTGCTGCTTTTGCGTTTGGCTGTTGGGAGATTTACAGCACAAAGATATCTAGTTGATTTGAAGCAGTTCCGAGAAAGTCTAAGCATAATCCTCACTTTTCCCTCCTGGCACTTTCCGTGTGGGAGATATAGCAGGATGTATATTGGTTTTGAGGACAACTCAATGGACAGTGTAGGGAGAAAAGGTCCTGGCTCCTTGAATGCCGTTTCTGGAGACACTGCGATCAATGTGGGAGATATGTCAAGACGTGTGTTGGTTTTGAGGACGGCTCTCTGGAGAGTCTTAGCAAAGAGGTCACACAGATAATCAGAGCAATTCTCAGAGACACTGAGAACAAGCTCCACAATTCCCTCCAGGCTCTTTCAGTGTGGGTGCCTTCTCCACGTGGTTCCTGGTTTCACTGCAGCTCTGAAGAGAATGTTAGCAAAGAGGTAATCGGGACAGTGCAAACAGTACTCAAAGACAGGGAGAGCAAGCTCTCTCTTGGCACTTTGGATGTGGGACATACAGCGAGATGTTTGCTGCTTTTACATTTGGCTGTTGGGAGATTTACAGCACAAAGATATCTAGTTGATTTGAAGCAGTTCCGAGAAAGTCTAAACATAATCCTCACTTTTCCCTCCTGGCACTTTCCCTGTAGGAGATACCGCAAGACGTTTCTGTATATTGGGCACAGCGCTGTGCAGGGTGTTAGCAGAGACTTTCCCGGGACAGTGAAACCCTATATCAGAGACACTGAGAAGAAGCCCCAATGTTCCCTCCAGGCACTTTCAGTGTGGGTGCCTTCTCCTCGTGGTTCCTGGTTTCACTGCAGCTCTGAAGAGAATGTTAGCAAAGAGGTAATCGGGACAGTGCAAACAGTACTCAAAGACAGGGAGAGCAAGCTCTCTCTTGGCACTTTGGATGTGGGACATACAGCGAGATGTTTGCTGCTTTTACATTTGGCGATTGGGAGATTTACAGCACAAAGATATCTAGTTGATTTGAAGCAGTTCCGAGAAAGTCTAAACATAATCCTCACTTTTCCCTCCTGACACTTTCCCTGTAGGAGATACCGCAAGACGTTTCTGTATATTGGGCACAGCGCTGTGCAGGGTGTTAGCAGAGACTTTCCCGGGACAGTGAAACCCTATGTCAGAGACACTGAGAAGAAGCCCCAATGTTCCCTCCAGGCACTTTCAGTGTGGGTGCCTTCTCCACGTGGTTCCTGGTTTCACTGCAGCTCTGAAGAGAATGTTAGCAAAGAGGTAATCGGGACAGTGCAAACAGTACTCAAAGACAGGGAGAGCAAGCTCTCTCTTGGCACTTTGGATGTGGGACATACAGCGAGATGTTTGCTGCTTTTACATTTGGCGATTGGGAGATTTACAGCACAAAGATATCTAGTTGATTTGAAGCAGTTCCGAGAAAGTCTAAACATAATCCTCACTTTTCCCTCCTGGCACTTTCCCTGTAGGAGATACCGCAAGACGTTTCTGTATATTGGGCACAGCGCTGTGCAGGGTGTTAGCAGAGACTTTCCCGGGACATTGAAACCCTATATCAGAGACACTGAGAAGAAGCCCCAATGTTCCCTCCAGGCACTTTCAGTGTGGGTGCCTTCTCCACGTGGTTCCTGGTTTCACTGCAGCTCTGAAGAGAATGTTAGCAAAGAGGTAATCGGAACAGTGTAAACAGTACTCAAAGACAGGGAGAGCAAGCTCTACATTACTCTCTTGGCACTTTGGATGTGGGACATACAGCGAGATGTTTGCTGCTTTTGCGTTTCTCTGTTGGGAGATTTACAGCACAAAGATATCTAGTTGATTTGAAGCAGTTCCGAGAAAGTCTAAGCATAATCCTCACTTTTCCCTCCTGGCACTTTCCCTGTAGGGGGTACCGCAAGACGTTTCTGTATATTGGGCACAGCGCTCTGCAGGGTGTTAGCAGAGACTTTCCCGGGACAGTGAAACCCTATGTCAGAGACACTGAGAAGAAGCCCCAATGTTCCCTCCAGGCACTTTCAGTGTGGGTGCCTTCTCCACGTGGTTCCTGGTTTCACTGCAGCTCTGAAGAGAATGTTAGCAAAGAGGTAATCGGGACAGTGCAAACAGTACTCAAAGACAGGGAGAGCAAGCTCTACATTACTCTCTTGGCACTTTGGATGTGGGACATAAAGCGAGATGTTTGCTGCTTTTGCGTTTGGCTGTTGGGAGATTTACAGCACAAAGATATCTAGTTGATTTGAAGCAGTTCCGAGAAAGTCTAAGCATAATCCTCACTTTTCCCTCCTGGCACTTTCCGTGTGGGAGATATAGCAGGATGTATATTGGTTTTGAGGACAACTCAATGGACAGTGTAGGGAGAAAAGTTCCTGGCTCCTTGAATGCCGTTTCTGGAGACACTGCGATCAATGTGGGAGATATGTCAAGACGTGTGTTGGTTTTGAGGACGGCTCTCTGGAGAGTCTTAGCAAAGAGGTCACACAGATAATCAGAGCAATTCTCAGAGACACTGAGAACAAGCTCCACAATTCCCTCCAGGCACTTTCAGTGTGGGTGCCTTCTCCACGTGGTTCCTGGTTTCACTGCAGCTCTGAAGAGAATGTTAGCAAAGAGGTAATCGGGACAGTGCAAACAGTACTCAAAGACAGGGAGAGCAAGCTCTCTCTTGGCACTTTGGATGTGGGACATACAGCGAGATGTTTGCTGCTTTTACATTTGGCGATTGGGAGATTTACAGCACAAAGATATCTAGTTGATTTGAAGCAGTTCCGAGAAAGTCTAAACATAATCCTCACTTTTCCCTCCTGGCACTTTCCCTGTAGGAGATACCGCAAGACGTTTCTGTATATTGGGCACAGCGCTGTGCAGGGTGTTAGCAGAGACTTTCCCGGGACAGTGAAACCCTATATCAGAGACACTGAGAAGAAGCCCCAATGTTCCCTCCAGGCACTTTCAGTGTGGGTGCCTTCTCCACGTGGTTCCTGGTTTCACTGCAGCTCTGAAGAGAATGTTAGCAAAGAGGTAATCGGAACAGTGTAAACAGTACTCAAAGACAGGGAGAGCAAGCTCTACATTACTCTCTTGGCACTTTGGATGTGGGACATACAGCGAGATGTTTGCTGCTTTTGCGTTTGTCTGTTGGGAGATTTACAGCACAAAGATATCTAGTTGATTTGAAGCAGTTCCGAGAAAGTCTAAGCATAATCCTCACTTTTCCCTCCTGGCACTTTCCCTGTAGGGGGTACCGCAAGACGTTTCTGTATATTGGGCACAGCGCTCTGCAGGGTGTTAGCAGAGACTTTCCCGGGACAGTGAAACCCTATGTCAGAGACACTGAGAAGAAGCCCCAATGTTCCCTCCAGGCACTTTCAGTGTGGGTGCCTTCTCCACGTGGTTCCTGGTTTCACTGCAGCTCTGAAGAGAATGTTAGCAAAGAGGTAATCGGGACAGTGCAAACAGTACTCAAAGACAGGGAGAGCAAGCTCTACATTACTCTCTTGGCACTTTGGATGTGGGACATAAAGCGAGATGTTTGCTGCTTTTGCGTTTGGCTGTTGGGAGATTTACAGCACAAAGATATCTAGTTGATTTGAAGCAGTTCCGAGAAAGTCTAAACATAATCCTCACTTTTCCCTCCTGGCACTTTCCGTGTGGGAGATATAGCAGGATGTATATTGGTTTTGAGGACAACTCAATGGACAGTGTAGGGAGAAAAGTTCCTGGCTCCTTGAATGCCGTTTCTGGAGACACTGCGATCAATGTGGGAGATATGTCAAGACGTGTGTTGGTTTTGAGGACGGCTCTCTGGAGAGTCTTAGCAAAGAGGTCACACAGATAATCAGAGCAATTCTCAGAGACACTGAGAACAAGCTCCACAATTCCCTCCAGGCACTTTCAGTGTGGGTGCCTTCTCCACGTGGTTCCTGGTTTCACTGCAGCTCTGAAGAGAATGTTAGCAAAGAGGTAATCGGGACAGTGCAAACAGTACTCAAAGACAGGGAGAGCAAGCTCTCTCTTGGCACTTTGGATGTGGGACATACAGCGAGATGTTTGCTGCTTTTACATTTGGCTGTTGGGAGATTTACAGCACAAAGATATCTAGTTGATTTGAAGCAGTTCCGAGAAAGTCTAAACATAATCCTCACTTTTCCCTCCTGGCACTTTCCCTGTAGGAGATACCGCAAGACGTTTCTGTATATTGGGCACAGCGCTCTGCAGGGTGTTAGCAGAGGGTTTCCCGGGACAGTGAAACCCTATGTCAGAGACACTGAGAAGAAGCCCCAACGTTCCCTCCAGGAACTTTCAGTGTGGGTGCCTTCTCCACGTGGTTCCTGGTTTCACTGCAGCTCTGAAGAGAATGTTAGCAAAGAGGTAATCGGGACAGTGCAAACAGTACTCAAAGACAGGGAGAGCAAGCTCTCTCTTGGCACTTTGGATGTGGGACATACAGCGAGATGTTTGCTGCTTTTACATTTGGCTGTTGGGAGATTTACAGCACAAAGATATCTAGTTGATTTGAAGCAGTTCCGAGAAAGTCTAAGCATAATCCTCACTTTTCCCTCCTGGCACTTTCCCTGTAGGGGGTACCGCAAGACGTTTCTGTATATTGGGCACAGCGCTCTGCAGGGTGTTAGCAGAGACTTTCCCGGGACAGTGAAACCCTATATCAGAGACACTGAGAAGAAGCCCCAATGTTCCCTCCAGGCACTTTCAGTGTGGGTGCCTTCTCCACGTGGTTCCTGGTTTCACTGCAGCTCTGAAGAGAATGTTAGCAAAGAGGTAATCGGGACAGTGCAAACAGTACTCAAAGACAGGGAGAGCAAGCTCTACATTACTCTCTTGGCACTTTGGATGTGGGACATACAGCGAGATGTTTGCTGCTTTTGCGTTTGTCTGTTGGGAGGTTTACAGCACAAAGATATCTAGTTGATTTGAAGCAGTTCCGAGAAAGTCTAAGCATAATCCTCACTTTTCCCTCCTGGCACTTTCCCTGTAGGAGATACCGCAAGACGTTTCTGTATATTGGGCACAGCGCTGTGCAGGGTGTTAGCAGAGACTTTCCCGGGACAGTGAAACCCTATGTCAGAGACACTGAGAAGAAGCCCCAATGTTCCCTCCAGGCACTTTCAGTGTGGGTGCCTTCTCCACGTGGTTCCTGGTTTCACTGCAGCTCTGAAGAGAATGTTAGCAAAGAGGTAATCGGGACAGTGCAAACAGTACTCAAAGACAGGGAGAGCAAGCTCTACATTACTCTCTTGGCACTTTGGATGTGGGACATACAGCGAGATGTTTGCTGCTTTTGCGTTTGGCTGTTGGGAGATTTACAGCACAAAGATATCTAGTTGATTTGAAGCAGTTCCGAGAAAGTCTAAGCATAATCCTCACTTTTCCCTCCTGGCACTTTCCCTGTAGGGGATACTGCAAGACGTTTCTGTATATTGGGCACAGCGCTGTGCAGGGTGTTAGCAGAGACTTTCCCGGGACAGTGAAACCCTATGTCACAGACACTGAGAAGAAGCCCCAATGTTCCCTCCAGGCACTTTCAGTGTGGGTGCCTTCTCCACGTGGTTCCTGGTTTCACTGCAGCTCTGAAGAGAATGTTAGCAAAGAGGTAATCGGGACAGTGCAAACAGTACTCAAAGACAGGGAGAGCAAGCTCTACATTACTCTCTTGGCACTTTGGATGTGGGACATACAGCGAGATGTTTGCTGCTTTTGCGTTTGGCTGTTGGGAGATTTACAGCACAAAGATATCTAGTTGATTTGAAGCAGTTCCGAGAAAGTCTAAGCATAATCCTCACTTTTCCCTCCTGGCACTTTCCGTGTGGGAGATATAGCAGGATGTATATTGGTTTTGAGGACAACTCAATGGACAGTGTAGGGAGAAAAGGTCCTGGCTCCTTGAATGCCGTTTCTGGAGACACTGCGATCAATGTGGGAGATATGTCAAGACGTGTGTTGGTTTTGAGGACGGCTCTCTGGAGAGTCTTAGCAAAGAGGTCACACAGATAATCAGAGCAATTCTCAGAGACACTGAGAACAAGCTCCACAATTCCCTCCAGGCACTTTCAGTGTGGGTGCCTTCTCCACGTGGTTCCTGGTTTCACTGCAGCTCTGAAGAGAATGTTAGCAAAGAGGTAATCGGGACAGTGCAAACAGTACTCAAAGACAGGGAGAGCAAGCTCTCTCTTGGCACTTTGGATGTGGGACATACAGCGAGATGTTTGCTGCTTTTACATTTGGCTGTTGGGAGATTTACAGCACAAAGATATCTAGTTGATTTGAAGCAGTTCCGAGAAAGTCTAAACATAATCCTCACTTTTCCCTCCTGGCACTTTCCCTGTAGGAGATACCGCAAGACGTTTCTGTATATTGGGCACAGCGCTGTGCAGGGTGTTAGCAGAGACTTTCCCGGGACAGTGAAACCCTATATCAGAGACACTGAGAAGAAGCCCCAATGTTCCCTCCAGGCACTTTCAGTGTGGGTGCCTTCTCCTCGTGGTTCCTGGTTTCACTGCAGCTCTGAAGAGAATGTTAGCAAAGAGGTAATCGGGACAGTGCAAACAGTACTCAAAGACAGGGAGAGCAAGCTCTCTCTTGGCACTTTGGATGTGGGACATACAGCGAGATGTTTGCTGCTTTTACATTTGGCGATTGGGAGATTTACAGCACAAAGATATCTAGTTGATTTGAAGCAGTTCCGAGAAAGTCTAAACATAATCCTCACTTTTCCCTCCTGACACTTTCCCTGTAGGAGATACCGCAAGACGTTTCTGTATATTGGGCACAGCGCTGTGCAGGGTGTTAGCAGAGACTTTCCCGGGACAGTGAAACCCTATGTCAGAGACACTGAGAAGAAGCCCCAATGTTCCCTCCAGGCACTTTCAGTGTGGGTGCCTTCTCCACGTGGTTCCTGGTTTCACTGCAGCTCTGAAGAGAATGTTAGCAAAGAGGTAATCGGAACAGTGTAAACAGTACTCAAAGACAGGGAGAGCAAGCTCTACATTACTCTCTTGGCACTTTGGATGTGGGACATAAAGCGAGATGTTTGCTGCTTTTGCGTTTTTCTGTTGGGAGATTTACAGCACAAAGATATCTAGTTGATTTGAAGCAGTTCCGAGAAAGTCTAAGCATAATCCTCACTTTTCCCTCCTGGCACTTTCCCTGTAGGGGGTACCGCAAGACGTTTCTGTATATTGGGCACAGCGCTGTGCAGGGTGTTAGCAGAGACTTTCCCGGGACAGTGAAACCCTATGTCAGAGACACTGAGAAGAAGCCCCAATGTTCCCTCCAGGCACTTTCAGTGTGGGTGCCTTCTCCACGTGGTTCCTGGTTTCACTGCAGCTCTGAAGAGAATGTTAGCAAAGAGGTAATCGGGACAGTGCAAACAGTACTCAAAGACAGGGAGAGCAAGCTCTACATTACTCTCTTGGCACTTTGGATGTGGGACATACAGCGAGATGTTTGCTGCTTTTGCGTTTGGCTGTTGGGAGATTTACAGCACAAAGATATCTAGTTGATTTGAAGCAGTTCCGAGAAAGTCTAAACATAATCCTCACTTTTCCCTCCTGGCACTTTCCGTGTGGGAGATATAGCAGGATGTATATTGGTTTTGAGGACAACTCAATGGACAGTGTAGGGAGAAAAGTTCCTGGCTCCTTGAATGCCGTTTCTGGAGACACTGCGATCAATGTGGGAGATATGTCAAGACGTGCGTTGGTTTTGAGGACGGCTCTCTGGAGAGTCTTAGCAAAGAGGTCACACAGATAATCAGAGCAATTCTCAGAGACACTGAGAACAAGCTCCACAATTCCCTCCAGGCACTTTCAGTGTGGGTGCCTTCTCCACGTGGTTCCTGGTTTCACTGCAGCTCTGAAGAGAATGTTAGCAAAGAGGTAATCGGGACAGTGCAAACAGTACTCAAAGACAGGGAGAGCAAGCTCTACATTACTCTCTTGGCACTTTGGATGTGGGACATACAGCGAGATGTTTGCTGCTTTTGCGTTTGTCTGTTGGGAGATTTACAGCACAAAGATATCTAGTTGATTTGAAGCAGTTCCGAGAAAGTCTAAGCATAATCCTCACTTTTCCCTCCTGGCACTTTCCCTGTAGGGGATACCGCAAGACGTTTCTGTATATTGGGCACAGCGCTCTGCAGGGTGTTAGCAGAGACTTTCCCGGGACAGTGAAACCCTATGTCAGAGACACTGAGAAGAAGCCCCAATGTTCCCTCCAGGCACTTTCAGTGTGGGTGCCTTCTCCACGTGGTTCCTGGTTTCACTGCAGCTCTGAAGAGAATGTTAGCAAAGAGGTAATCGGGACAGTGTAAACAGTACTCAAAGACAGGGAGAGCAAGCTCTCTCTTGGCACTTTGGATGTGGGACATACAGCGAGATGTTTGCTGCTTTTACATTTGGCTGTTGGGAGATTTACAGCACAAAGATATCTAGTTGATTTGAAGCAGTTCCGAGAAAGTCTAAACATAATCCTCACTTTTCCCTCCTGGCACTTTCCCTGTAGGAGATACCGCAAGACGTTTCTGTATATTGGGCACAGCGCTCTGCAGGGTGTTAGCAGAGAGTTTCCCGGGACAGTGAAACCCTATATCAGAGACACTGAGAAGAAGCCCCAATGTTCCCTCCAGGCACTTTCAGTGTGGGTGCCTTCTCCACGTGGTTCCTGGTTTCACTGCAGCTCTGAAGAGAATGTTAGCAAAGAGGTAATCGGGACAGTGCAAACAGTACTCAAAGACAGGGAGAGCAAGCTCTACATTACTCTCTTGGCACTTTGGATGTGGGACATACAGCGAGATGTTTGCTGCTTTTGCGTTTGGCTGTTGGGAGATTTACAGCACAAAGATATCTAGTTGATTTGAAGCAGTTCCGAGAAAGTCTAAGCATAATCCTCACTTTTCCCTCCTGGCACTTTCCCTGTAGGGGATACTGCAAGACGTTTCTGTATATTGGGCACAGCGCTGTGCAGGGTGTTAGCAGAGACTTTCCCGGGACAGTGAAACCCTATGTCACAGACACTGAGAAGAAGCCCCAATGTTCCCTCCAGGCACTTGCAGTGTGGGTGCCTTCTCCACGTGGTTCCTGGTTTCACTGCAGCTCTGAAGAGAATGTTAGCAAAGAGGTAATCGGGACAGTGTAAACAGTACTCAAAGACAGGGAGAGCAAGCTCTCTCTTGGCACTTTGGATGTGGGACATACAGCGAGATGTTTGCTGCTTTTGCGTTTGGCTGTTGGGAGATTTACAGCACAAAGATATCTAGTTGATTTGAAGCAGTTCCGAGAAAGTCTAAACATAATCCTCACTTTTCCCTCCTGGCACTTTCCCTGTAGGAGATACCGCAAGAAGTTTCTGTATGTTGGGCACAGCGCTGTGCAGGGTGTTAGCAGAGAGTTTCCCGGGACAGTGAAACCCTATATCAGAGACACTGAGAAGAAGCCCCAATGTTCCCTCCAGGCACTTTCAGTGTGGGTGCCTTCTCCACGTGGTTCCTGGTTTCACTGCAGCTCTGAAGAGAATGTTAGCAAAGAGGTAATCGGGACAGTGCAAACAGTACTCAAAGACAGGGAGAGCAAGCTCTCTCTTGGCACTTTGGATGTGGGACATACAGCGAGATGTTTGCTGCTTTTACATTTGGCGATTGGGAGATTTACAGCACAAAGATATCTAGTTGATTTGAAGCAGTTCCGAGAAAGTCTAAACATAATCCTCACTTTTCCCTCCTGGCACTTTCCCTGTAGGAGATACCGCAAGACGTTTCTGTATATTGGGCACAGCGCTGTGCAGGGTGTTAGCAGAGACTTTCCCGGGACAGTGAAACCCTATATCAGAGACACTGAGAAGAAGCCCCAATGTTCCCTCCAGGCACTTTCAGTGTGGGTGCCTTCTCCACGTGGTTCCTGGTTTCACTGCAGCTCTGAAGAGAATGTTAGCAAAGAGGTAATCGGAACAGTGTAAACAGTACTCAAAGACAGGGAGAGCAAGCTCTACATTACTCTCTTGGCACTTTGGATGTGGGACATACAGCGAGATGTTTGCTGCTTTTGCGTTTGTCTGTTGGGAGATTTACAGCACAAAGATATCTAGTTGATTTGAAGCAGTTCCGAGAAAGTCTAAGCATAATCCTCACTTTTCCCTCCTGGCACTTTCCCTGTAGGGGGTACCGCAAGACGTTTCTGTATATTGGGCACAGCGCTCTGCAGGGTGTTAGCAGAGACTTTCCCGGGACAGTGAAACCCTATGTCAGAGACACTGAGAAGAAGCCCCAATGTTCCCTCCAGGCACTTTCAGTGTGGGTGCCTTCTCCACGTGGTTCCTGGTTTCACTGCAGCTCTGAAGAGAATGTTAGCAAAGAGGTAATCGGGACAGTGCAAACAGTACTCAAAGACAGGGAGAGCAAGCTCTACATTACTCTCTTGGCACTTTGGATGTGGGACATAAAGCGAGATGTTTGCTGCTTTTGCGTTTGGCTGTTGGGAGATTTACAGCACAAAGATATCTAGTTGATTTGAAGCAGTTCCGAGAAAGTCTAAACATAATCCTCACTTTTCCCTCCTGGCACTTTCCGTGTGGGAGATATAGCAGGATGTATATTGGTTTTGAGGACAACTCAATGGACAGTGTAGGGAGAAAAGTTCCTGGCTCCTTGAATGCCGTTTCTGGAGACACTGCGATCAATGTGGGAGATATGTCAAGACGTGTGTTGGTTTTGAGGACGGCTCTCTGGAGAGTCTTAGCAAAGAGGTCACACAGATAATCAGAGCAATTCTCAGAGACACTGAGAACAAGCTCCACAATTCCCTCCAGGCACTTTCAGTGTGGGTGCCTTCTCCTCGTGGTTCCTGGTTTCACTGCAGCTCTGAAGAGAATGTTAGCAAAGAGGTAATCGGGACAGTGCAAACAGTACTCAAAGACAGGGAGAGCAAGCTCTCTCTTGGCACTTTGGATGTGGGACATACAGCGAGATGTTTGCTGCTTTTACATTTGGCAATTGGGAGATTTACAGCACAAAGATATCTAGTTGATTTGAAGCAGTTCCGAGAAAGTCTAAACATAATCCTCACTTTTCCCTCCTGACACTTTCCCTGTAGGAGATACCGCAAGACGTTTCTGTATATTGGGCACAGCGCTGTGCAGGGTGTTAGCAGAGACTTTCCCGGGACAGTGAAACCCTATGTCAGAGACACTGAGAAGAAGCCCCAATGTTCCCTCCAGGCACTTTCAGTGTGGGTGCCTTCTCCACGTGGTTCCTGGTTTCACTGCAGCTCTGAAGAGAATGTTAGCAAAGAGGTAATCGGGACAGTGCAAACAGTACTCAAAGACAGGGAGAGCAAGCTCTACATTACTCTCTTGGCACTTTGGATGTGGGACATACAGCGAGATGTTTGCTGCTTTTGCGTTTGTCTGTTGGGAGATTTACAGCACAAAGATATCTAGTTGATTTGAAGCAGTTCCGAGAAAGTCTAAGCATAATCCTCACTTTTCCCTCCTGGCACTTTCCCTGTAGGGGATACTGCAAGACGTTTCTGTATATTGGGCACAGCGCTGTGCAGGGTGTTAGCAGAGACTTTCCCGGGACAGTGAAACCCTATGTCACAGACACTGAGAAGAAGCCCCAATGTTCCCTCCAGGCACTTTCAGTGTGGGTGCCTTCTCCACGTGGTTCCTGGTTTCACTGCAGCTCTGAAGAGAATGTTAGCAAAGAGGTAATCGGGACAGTGCAAACAGTACTCAAAGACAGGGAGAGCAAGCTCTACATTACTCTCTTGGCACTTTGGATGTGGGACATACAGCGAGATGTTTGCTGCTTTTGCGTTTGGCTGTTGGGAGATTTACAGCACAAAGATATCTAGTTGATTTGAAGCAGTTCCGAGAAAGTCTAAGCATAATCCTCACTTTTCCCTCCTGGCACTTTCCGTGTGGGAGATATAGCAGGATGTATATTGGTTTTGAGGACAACTCAATGGACAGTGTAGGGAGAAAAGGTCCTGGCTCCTTGAATGCCGTTTCTGGAGACACTGCGATCAATGTGGGAGATATGTCAAGACGTGTGTTGGTTTTGAGGACGGCTCTCTGGAGAGTCTTAGCAAAGAGGTCACACAGATAATCAGAGCAATTCTCAGAGACACTGAGAACAAGCTCCACAATTCCCTCCAGGCACTTTCAGTGTGGGTGCCTTCTCCACGTGGTTCCTGGTTTCACTGCAGCTCTGAAGAGAATGTTAGCAAAGAGGTAATCGGGACAGTGCAAACAGTACTCAAAGACAGGGAGAGCAAGCTCTCTCTTGGCACTTTGGATGTGGGACATACAGCGAGATGTTTGCTGCTTTTACATTTGGCTGTTGGGAGATTTACAGCACAAAGATATCTAGTTGATTTGAAGCAGTTCCGAGAAAGTCTAAACATAATCCTCACTTTTCCCTCCTGGCACTTTCCCTGTAGGAGATACCGCAAGACGTTTCTGTATATTGGGCACAGCGCTGTGCAGGGTGTTAGCAGAGACTTTCCCGGGACAGTGAAACCCTATATCAGAGACACTGAGAAGAAGCCCCAATGTTCCCTCCAGGCACTTTCAGTGTGGGTGCCTTCTCCTCGTGGTTCCTGGTTTCACTGCAGCTCTGAAGAGAATGTTAGCAAAGAGGTAATCGGGACAGTGCAAACAGTACTCAAAGACAGGGAGAGCAAGCTCTCTCTTGGCACTTTGGATGTGGGACATACAGCGAGATGTTTGCTGCTTTTACATTTGGCGATTGGGAGATTTACAGCACAAAGATATCTAGTTGATTTGAAGCAGTTCCGAGAAAGTCTAAACATAATCCTCACTTTTCCCTCCTGACACTTTCCCTGTAGGAGATACCGCAAGACGTTTCTGTATATTGGGCACAGCGCTGTGCAGGGTGTTAGCAGAGACTTTCCCGGGACAGTGAAACCCTATGTCAGAGACACTGAGAAGAAGCCCCAATGTTCCCTCCAGGCACTTTCAGTGTGGGTGCCTTCTCCACGTGGTTCCTGGTTTCACTGCAGCTCTGAAGAGAATGTTAGCAAAGAGGTAATCGGAACAGTGTAAACAGTACTCAAAGACAGGGAGAGCAAGCTCTACATTACTCTCTTGGCACTTTGGATGTGGGACATAAAGCGAGATGTTTGCTGCTTTTGCGTTTGGCTGTTGGGAGATTTACAGCACAAAGATATCTAGTTGATTTGAAGCAGTTCCGAGAAAGTCTAAGCATAATCCTCACTTTTCCCTCCTGGCACTTTCCCTGTAGGGGGTACCGCAAGACGTTTCTGTATATTGGGCACAGCGCTGTGCAGGGTGTTAGCAGAGACTTTCCCGGGACAGTGAAACCCTATGTCAGAGACACTGAGAAGAAGCCCCAATGTTCCCTCCAGGCACTTTCAGTGTGGGTGCCTTCTCCACGTGGTTCCTGGTTTCACTGCAGCTCTGAAGAGAATGTTAGCAAAGAGGTAATCGGGACAGTGCAAACAGTACTCAAAGACAGGGAGAGCAAGCTCTACATTACTCTCTTGGCACTTTGGATGTGGGACATACAGCGAGATGTTTGCTGCTTTTGCGTTTGGCTGTTGGGAGATTTACAGCACAAAGATATCTAGTTGATTTGAAGCAGTTCCGAGAAAGTCTAAACATAATCCTCACTTTTCCCTCCTGGCACTTTCCGTGTGGGAGATATAGCAGGATGTATATTGGTTTTGAGGACAACTCAATGGACAGTGTAGGGAGAAAAGTTCCTGGCTCCTTGAATGCCGTTTCTGGAGACACTGCGATCAATGTGGGAGATATGTCAAGACGTGCGTTGGTTTTGAGGACGGCTCTCTGGAGAGTCTTAGCAAAGAGGTCACACAGATAATCAGAGCAATTCTCAGAGACACTGAGAACAAGCTCCACAATTCCCTCCAGGCACTTTCAGTGTGGGTGCCTTCTCCACGTGGTTCCTGGTTTCACTGCAGCTCTGAAGAGAATGTTAGCAAAGAGGTAATCGGGACAGTGCAAACAGTACTCAAAGACAGGGAGAGCAAGCTCTACATTACTCTCTTGGCACTTTGGATGTGGGACATACAGCGAGATGTTTGCTGCTTTTGCGTTTGTCTGTTGGGAGATTTACAGCACAAAGATATCTAGTTGATTTGAAGCAGTTCCGAGAAAGTCTAAGCATAATCCTCACTTTTCCCTCCTGGCACTTTCCCTGTAGGGGATACCGCAAGACGTTTCTGTATATTGGGCACAGCGCTCTGCAGGGTGTTAGCAGAGACTTTCCCGGGACAGTGAAACCCTATGTCAGAGACACTGAGAAGAAGCCCCAATGTTCCCTCCAGGCACTTTCAGTGTGGGTGCCTTCTCCACGTGGTTCCTGGTTTCACTGCAGCTCTGAAGAGAATGTTAGCAAAGAGGTAATCGGGACAGTGTAAACAGTACTCAAAGACAGGGAGAGCAAGCTCTCTCTTGGCACTTTGGATGTGGGACATACAGCGAGATGTTTGCTGCTTTTACATTTGGCTGTTGGGAGATTTACAGCACAAAGATATCTAGTTGATTTGAAGCAGTTCCGAGAAAGTCTAAACATAATCCTCACTTTTCCCTCCTGGCACTTTCCCTGTAGGAGATACCGCAAGACGTTTCTGTATATTGGGCACAGCGCTCTGCAGGGTGTTAGCAGAGAGTTTCCCGGGACAGTGAAACCCTATATCAGAGACACTGAGAAGAAGCCCCAATGTTCCCTCCAGGCACTTTCAGTGTGGGTGCCTTCTCCACGTGGTTCCTGGTTTCACTGCAGCTCTGAAGAGAATGTTAGCAAAGAGGTAATCGGGACAGTGCAAACAGTACTCAAAGACAGGGAGAGCAAGCTCTACATTACTCTCTTGGCACTTTGGATGTGGGACATACAGCGAGATGTTTGCTGCTTTTGCGTTTGGCTGTTGGGAGATTTACAGCACAAAGATATCTAGTTGATTTGAAGCAGTTCCGAGAAAGTCTAAGCATAATCCTCACTTTTCCCTCCTGGCACTTTCCCTGTAGGGGATACTGCAAGACGTTTCTGTATATTGGGCACAGCGCTCTGCAGGGTGTTAGCAGAGACTTTCCCGGGACAGTGAAACCCTATGTCACAGACACTGAGAAGAAGCCCCAATGTTCCCTCCAGGCACTTGCAGTGTGGGTGCCTTCTCCACGTGGTTCCTGGTTTCACTGCAGCTCTGAAGAGAATGTTAGCAAAGAGGTAATCGGGACAGTGTAAACAGTACTCAAAGACAGGGAGAGCAAGCTCTCTCTTGGCACTTTGGATGTGGGACATACAGCGAGATGTTTGCTGCTTTTGCGTTTGGCTGTTGGGAGATTTACAGCACAAAGATATCTAGTTGATTTGAAGCAGTTCCGAGAAAGTCTAAACATAATCCTCACTTTTCCCTCCTGGCACTTTCCCTGTAGGAGATACCGCAAGAAGTTTCTGTATGTTGGGCACAGCGCTGTGCAGGGTGTTAGCAGAGAGTTTCCCGGGACAGTGAAACCCTATATCAGAGACACTGAGAAGAAGCCCCAATGTTCCCTCCAGGCACTTTCAGTGTGGGTGCCTTCTCCACGTGGTTCCTGGTTTCACTGCAGCTCTGAAGAGAATGTTAGCAAAGAGGTAATCGGGACAGTGCAAACAGTACTCAAAGACAGGGAGAGCAAGCTCTCTCTTGGCACTTTGGATGTGGGACATACAGCGAGATGTTTGCTGCTTTTACATTTGGCGATTGGGAGATTTACAGCACAAAGATATCTAGTTGATTTGAAGCAGTTCCGAGAAAGTCTAAACATAATCCTCACTTTTCCCTCCTGGCACTTTCCCTGTAGGAGATACCGCAAGACGTTTCTGTATATTGGGCACAGCGCTGTGCAGGGTGTTAGCAGAGACTTTCCCGGGACAGTGAAACCCTATATCAGAGACACTGAGAAGAAGCCCCAATGTTCCCTCCAGGCACTTTCAGTGTGGGTGCCTTCTCCACGTGGTTCCTGGTTTCACTGCAGCTCTGAAGAGAATGTTAGCAAAGAGGTAATCGGAACAGTGTAAACAGTACTCAAAGACAGGGAGAGCAAGCTCTACATTACTCTCTTGGCACTTTGGATGTGGGACATACAGCGAGATGTTTGCTGCTTTTGCGTTTGTCTGTTGGGAGATTTACAGCACAAAGATATCTAGTTGATTTGAAGCAGTTCCGAGAAAGTCTAAGCATAATCCTCACTTTTCCCTCCTGGCACTTTCCCTGTAGGGGGTACCGCAAGACGTTTCTGTATATTGGGCACAGCGCTCTGCAGGGTGTTAGCAGAGACTTTCCCGGGACAGTGAAACCCTATGTCAGAGACACTGAGAAGAAGCCCCAATGTTCCCTCCAGGCACTTTCAGTGTGGGTGCCTTCTCCACGTGGTTCCTGGTTTCACTGCAGCTCTGAAGAGAATGTTAGCAAAGAGGTAATCGGGACAGTGCAAACAGTACTCAAAGACAGGGAGAGCAAGCTCTACATTACTCTCTTGGCACTTTGGATGTGGGACATAAAGCGAGATGTTTGCTGCTTTTGCGTTTGGCTGTTGGGAGATTTACAGCACAAAGATATCTAGTTGATTTGAAGCAGTTCCGAGAAAGTCTAAACATAATCCTCACTTTTCCCTCCTGGCACTTTCCGTGTGGGAGATATAGCAGGATGTATATTGGTTTTGAGGACAACTCAATGGACAGTGTAGGGAGAAAAGTTCCTGGCTCCTTGAATGCCGTTTCTGGAGACACTGCGATCAATGTGGGAGATATGTCAAGACGTGTGTTGGTTTTGAGGACGGCTCTCTGGAGAGTCTTAGCAAAGAGGTCACACAGATAATCAGAGCAATTCTCAGAGACACTGAGAACAAGCTCCACAATTCCCTCCAGGCACTTTCAGTGTGGGTGCCTTCTCCACGTGGTTCCTGGTTTCACTGCAGCTCTGAAGAGAATGTTAGCAAAGAGGTAATCGGGACAGTGCAAACAGTACTCAAAGACAGGGAGAGCAAGCTCTACATTACTCTCTTGGCACTTTGGATGTGGGACATAAAGCGAGATGTTTGCTGCTTTTGCGTTTGGCTGTTGGGAGATTTACAGCACAAAGATATCTAGTTGATTTGAAGCAGTTCCGAGAAAGTCTAAACATAATCCTCACTTTTCCCTCCTGGCACTTTCCGTGTGGGAGATATAGCAGGATGTATATTGGTTTTGAGGACAACTCAATGGACAGTGTAGGGAGAAAAGTTCCTGGCTCCTTGAATGCCGTTTCTGGAGACACTGCGATCAATGTGGGAGATATGTCAAGACGTGTGTTGGTTTTGAGGACGGCTCTCTGGAGAGTCTTAGCAAAGAGGTCACACAGATAATCAGAGCAATTCTCAGAGACACTGAGAACAAGCTCCACAATTCCCTCCAGGCACTTTCAGTGTGGGTGCCTTCTCCACGTGGTTCCTGGTTTCACTGCAGCTCTGAAGAGAATGTTAGCAAAGAGGTAATCGGGACAGTGCAAACAGTACTCAAAGACAGGGAGAGCAAGCTCTACATTACTCTCTTGGCACTTTGGATGTGGGACATACAGCGAGATGTTTGCTGCTTTTGCGTTTGTCTGTTGGGAGATTTACAGCACAAAGATATCTAGTTGATTTGAAGCAGTTCCGAGAAAGTCTAAGCATAATCCTCACTTTTCCCTCCTGGCACTTTCCCTGTAGGGGATACCGCAAGACGTTTCTGTATATTGGGCACAGCGCTGTGCAGGGTGTTAGCAGAGACTTTCCCGGCACAGTGAAACCCTATGTCACAGACACTGAGAAGAAGCCCCAATGTTCCCTCCAGGCACTTTCAGTGTGGGTGCCTTCTCCACGTGGTTCCTGGTTTCACTGCAGCTCTGAAGAGAATGTTAGCAAAGAGGTAATCGGGACAGTGTAAACAGTACTCAAAGACAGGGAGAGCAAGCTCTCTCTTGGCACTTTGGATGTGGGACATACAGCGAGATGTTTGCTGCTTTTACATTTGGCGATTGGGAGATTTACAGCACAAAGATATCTAGTTGATTTGAAGCAGTTCCGAGAAAGTCTAAACATAATCCTCACTTTTCCCTCCTGGCACTTTCCCTGTAGGAGATACCGCAAGACGTTTCTGTATATTGGGCACAGCGCTGTGCAGGGTGTTAGCAGAGACTTTCCCGGGACAGTGAAACCCTATATCAGAGACACTGAGAAGAAGCCCCAATGTTCCCTCCAGGCACTTTCAGTGTGGGTGCCTTCTCCACGTGGTTCCTGGTTTCACTGCAGCTCTGAAGAGAATGTTAGCAAAGAGGTAATCGGAACAGTGTAAACAGTACTCAAAGACAGGGAGAGCAAGCTCTACATTACTCTCTTGGCACTTTGGATGTGGGACATACAGCGAGATGTTTGCTGCTTTTGCGTTTGTCTGTTGGGAGATTTACAGCACAAAGATATCTAGTTGATTTGAAGCAGTTCCGAGAAAGTCTAAACATAATCCTCACTTTTCCCTCCTGGCACTTTCCGTGTGGGAGATATAGCAGGATGTATATTGGTTTTGAGGACAACTCAATGGACAGTGTAGGGAGAAAAGTTCCTGGCTCCTTGAATGCCGTTTCTGGAGACACTGCGATCAATGTGGGAGATATGTCAAGACGTGTGTTGGTTTTGAGGACGGCTCTCTGGAGAGTCTTAGCAAAGAGGTCACACAGATAATCAGAGCAATTCTCAGAGACACTGAGAACAAGCTCCACAATTCCCTCCAGGCACTTTCAGTGTGGGTGCCTTCTCCACGTGGTTCCTGGTTTCACTGCAGCTCTGAAGAGAATGTTAGCAAAGAGGTAATCGGGACAGTGCAAACAGTACTCAAAGACAGGGAGAGCAAGCTCTACATTACTCTCTTGGCACTTTGGATGTGGGACATAAAGCGAGATGTTTGCTGCTTTTGCGTTTGGCTGTTGGGAGATTTACAGCACAAAGATATCTAGTTGATTTGAAGCAGTTCCGAGAAAGTCTAAACATAATCCTCACTTTTCCCTCCTGGCACTTTCCGTGTGGGAGATATAGCAGGATGTATATTGGTTTTGAGGACAACTCAATGGACAGTGTAGGGAGAAAAGTTCCTGGCTCCTTGAATGCCGTTTCTGGAGACACTGCGATCAATGTGGGAGATATGTCAAGACGTGTGTTGGTTTTGAGGACGGCTCTCTGGAGAGTCTTAGCAAAGAGGTCACACAGATAATCAGAGCAATTCTCAGAGACACTGAGAACAAGCTCCACAATTCCCTCCAGGCACTTTCAGTGTGGGTGCCTTCTCCACGTGGTTCCTGGTTTCACTGCAGCTCTGAAGAGAATGTTAGCAAAGAGGTAATCGGGACAGTGCAAACAGTACTCAAAGACAGGGAGAGCAAGCTCTCTCTTGGCACTTTGGATGTGGGACATACAGCGAGATGTTTGCTGCTTTTACATTTGGCGATTGGGAGATTTACAGCACAAAGATATCTAGTTGATTTGAAGCAGTTCCGAGAAAGTCTAAGCATAATCCTCACTTTTCCCTCCTGGCACTTTCCCTGTAGGGGATACCGCAAGACGTTTCTGTATATTGGGCACAGCGCTGTGCAGGGTGTTAGCAGAGACTTTCCCGGCACAGTGAAACCCTATGTCACAGACACTGAGAAGAAGCCCCAATGTTCCCTCCAGGCACTTTCAGTGTGGGTGCCTTCTCCACGTGGTTCCTGGTTTCACTGCAGCTCTGAAGAGAATGTTAGCAAAGAGGTAATCGGGACAGTGTAAACAGTACTCAAAGACAGGGAGAGCAAGCTCTACATTACTCTCTTGGCACTTTGGATGTGGGACATACAGCGAGATGTTTGCTGCTTTTGCGTTTGGCTGTTGGGAGATTTACAGCACAAAGATATCTAGTTGATTTGAAGCAGTTCCGAGAAAGTCTAAACATAATCCTCACTTTTCCCTCCTGGCACTTTCCCTGTAGGAGATACCGCAAGACGTTTCTGTATATTGGGCACAGCGCTGTGCAGGGTGTTAGCAGAGACTTTCCCGGGACAGTGAAACCCTATATCAGAGACACTGAGAAGAAGCCCCAATGTTCCCTCCAGGCACTTTCAGTGTGGGTGCCTTCTCCACGTGGTTCCTGGTTTCACTGCAGCTCTGAAGAGAATGTTAGCAAAGAGGTAATCGGGACAGTGTAAACAGTACTCAAAGACAGGGAGAGCAAGCTCTCTCTTGGCACTTTGGATGTGGGACATACAGCGAGATGTTTGCTGCTTTTGTGTTTGGCGATTGGGAGATTTACAGCACAAAGATATCTAGTTGATTTGAAGCAGTTCCGAGAAAGTCTAAGCATAATCCTCACTTTTCCCTCCTGGCACTTTCCCTGTAGGGGATACCGCAAGACGTTTCTGTATATTGGGCACAGCGCTGTGCAGGGTGTTAGCAGAGACTTTCCCGGGACAGTGAAACCCTATGTCAGAGACACTGAGAAGAAGCCCCAATGTTCCCTCCAGGCACTTTCAGTGTGGGTGCCTTCTCCACGTGGTTCCTGGTTTCACTGCAGCTCTGAAGAGAATGTTAGCAAAGAGGTAATCGGGACAGTGTAAACAGTACTCAAAGACAGGGAGAGCAAGCTCTACATTACTCTCTTGGCACTTTGGATGTGGGACATACAGCGAGATGTTTGCTGCTTTTGCGTTTGGCTGTTGGGAGATTTACAGCACAAAGATATCTAGTTGATTTGAAGCAGTTCCGAGAAAGTCTAAGCATAATCCTCACTTTTCCCTCCTGGCACTTTCCCTGTAGGGGGTACCGCAAGACGTTTCTGTATATTGGGCACAGCGCTCTGCAGGGTGTTAGCAGAGACTTTCCCGGCACAGTGAAACCCTATGTCACAGACACTGAGAAGAAGCCCCAATGTTCCCTCCAGGCACTTTCAGTGTGGGTGCCTTCTCCACGTGGTTCCTGGTTTCACTGCAGCTCTGAAGAGAATGTTAGCAAAGAGGTAATCGGGACAGTGCAAACAGTACTCAAAGACAGGGAGAGCAAGCTCTACATTACTCTCTTGGCACTTTGGATGTGGGACATACAGCGAGATGTTTGCTGCTTTTGCGTTTGGCTGTTGGGAGATTTACAGCACAAAGATATCTAGTTGATTTGAAGCAGTTCCGAGAAAGTCTAAGCATAATCCTCACTTTTCCCTCCTGGCACTTTCCCTGTAGGGGATACTGCAAGACGTTTCTGTATATTGGGCACAGCGCTGTGCAGGGTGTTAGCAGAGACTTTCCCGGGACAGTGAAACCCTATGTCACAGACACTGAGAAGAAGCCCCAATGTTCCCTCCAGGCACTTTCAGTGTGGGTGCCTTCTCCACGTGGTTCCTGGTTTCACTGCAGCTCTGAAGAGAATGTTAGCAAAGAGGTAATCGGGACAGTGCAAACAGTACTCAAAGACAGGGAGAGCAAGCTCTACATTACTCTCTTGGCACTTTGGATGTGGGACATACAGCGAGATGTTTGCTGCTTTTGCGTTTGGCTGTTGGGAGATTTACAGCACAAAGATATCTAGTTGATTTGAAGCAGTTCCGAGAAAGTCTAAGCATAATCCTCACTTTTCCCTCCTGGCACTTTCCCTGTAGGGGATACTGCAAGACGTTTCTGTATATTGGGCACAGCGCTGTGCAGGGTGTTAGCAGAGACTTTCCCGGGACAGTGAAACCCTATGTCACAGACACTGAGAAGAAGCCCCAATGTTCCCTCCAGGCACTTGCAGTGTGGGTGCCTTCTCCACGTGGTTCCTGGTTTCACTGCAGCTCTGAAGAGAATGTTAGCAAAGAGGTAATCGGGACAGTGTAAACAGTACTCAAAGACAGGGAGAGCAAGCTCTCTCTTGGCACTTTGGATGTGGGACATACAGCGAGATGTTTGCTGCTTTTGCGTTTGGCTGTTGGGAGATTTACAGCACAAAGATATCTAGTTGATTTGAAGCAGTTCCGAGAAAGTCTAAACATAATCCTCACTTTTCCCTCCTGGCACTTTCCCTGTAGGAGATACCGCAAGAAGTTTCTGTATGTTGGGCACAGCGCTGTGCAGGGTGTTAGCAGAGAGTTTCCCGGGACAGTGAAACCCTATATCAGAGACACTGAGAAGAAGCCCCAATGTTCCCTCCAGGCACTTTCAGTGTGGGTGCCTTCTCCACGTGGTTCCTGGTTTCACTGCAGCTCTGAAGAGAATGTTAGCAAAGAGGTAATCGGGACAGTGCAAACAGTACTCAAAGACAGGGAGAGCAAGCTCTACATTACTCTCTTGGCACTTTGGATGTGGGACATACAGCGAGATGTTTGCTGCTTTTGCGTTTGGCTGTTGGGAGATTTACAGCACAAAGATATCTAGTTGATTTGAAGCAGTTCCGAGAAAGTCTAAGCATAATCCTCACTTTTCCCTCCTGGCACTTTCCCTGTAGGGGGTACCGCAAGACGTTTCTGTATATTGGGCACAGCGCTCTGCAGGGTGTTAGCAGAGACTTTCCCGGCACAGTGAAACCCTATGTCAGAGACACTGAGAAGAAGCCCCAATGTTCCCTCCAGGCACTTTCAGTGTGGGTGCCTTCTCCACGTGGTTCCTGGTTTCACTGCAGCTCTGAAGAGAATGTTAGCAAAGAGGTAATCGGGACAGTGCAAACAGTACTCAAAGACAGGGAGAGCAAGCTCTACATTACTCTCTTGGCACTTTGGATGTGGGACATACAGCGAGATGTTTGCTGCTTTTGCGTTTGGCTGTTGGGAGATTTACAGCACAAAGATATCTAGTTGATTTGAAGCAGTTCCGAGAAAGTCTAAGCATAATCCTCACTTTTCCCTCCTGGCACTTTCCCTGTAGGGGATACTGCAAGACGTTTCTGTATATTGGGCACAGCGCTGTGCAGGGTGTTAGCAGAGAGTTTCCCGGGACAGTGAAACCCTATGTCACAGACACTGAGAAGAAGCCCCAATGTTCCCTCCAGGCACTTTCAGTGTGGGTGCCTTCTCCACGTGGTTCCTGGTTTCACTGCAGCTCTGAAGAGAATGTTAGCAAAGAGGTAATCGGGACAGTGCAAACAGTACTCAAAGACAGGGAGAGCAAGCTCTACATTACTCTCTTGGCACTTTGGATGTGGGACATACAGCGAGATGTTTGCTGCTTTTGCGTTTGGCTGTTGGGAGATTTACAGCACAAAGATATCTAGTTGATTTGAAGCAGTTCCGAGAAAGTCTAAGCATAATCCTCACTTTTCCCTCCTGGCACTTTCCCTGTAGGGGATACTGCAAGACGTTTCTGTATATTGGGCACAGCGCTGTGCAGGGTGTTAGCAGAGACTTTCCCGGGACAGTGAAACCCTATGTCAGAGACACTGAGAAGAAGCCCCAATGTTCCCTCCAGGCACTTTCAGTGTGGGTGCCTTCTCCACGTGGTTCCTGGTTTCACTGCAGCTCTGAAGAGAATGTTAGCAAAGAGGTAATCGGGACAGTGTAAACAGTACTCAAAGACAGGGAGAGCAAGCTCTCTCTTGGCACTTTGGATGTGGGACATACAGCGAGATGTTTGCTGCTTTTGCGTTTGGCTGTTGGGAGATTTACAGCACAAAGATATCTAGTTGATTTGAAGCAGTTCCGAGAAAGTCTAAACATAATCCTCACTTTTCCCTCCTGGCACTTTCCCTGTAGGAGATACCGCAAGAAGTTTCTGTATGTTGGGCACAGCGCTGTGCAGGGTGTTAGCAGAGAGTTTCCCGGGACAGTGAAACCCTATATCAGAGACACTGAGAAGAAGCCCCAATGTTCCCTCCAGGCACTTTCAGTGTGGGTGCCTTCTCCACGTGGTTCCTGGTTTCACTGCAGCTCTGAAGAGAATGTTAGCAAAGAGGTAATCGGGACAGTGCAAACAGTACTCAAAGACAGGGAGAGCAAGCTCTCTCTTGGCACTTTGGATGTGGGACATACAGCGAGATGTTTGCTGCTTTTACATTTGGCGATTGGGAGATTTACAGCACAAAGATATCTAGTTGATTTGAAGCAGTTCCGAGAAAGTCTAAACATAATCCTCACTTTTCCCTCCTGGCACTTTCCCTGTAGGAGATACCGCAAGACGTTTCTGTATATTGGGCACAGCGCTGTGCAGGGTGTTAGCAGAGACTTTCCCGGGACAGTGAAACCCTATATCAGAGACACTGAGAAGAAGCCCCAATGTTCCCTCCAGGCACTTTCAGTGTGGGTGCCTTCTCCACGTGGTTCCTGGTTTCACTGCAGCTCTGAAGAGAATGTTAGCAAAGAGGTAATCGGAACAGTGTAAACAGTACTCAAAGACAGGGAGAGCAAGCTCTACATTACTCTCTTGGCACTTTGGATGTGGGACATACAGCGAGATGTTTGCTGCTTTTGTGTTTGTCTGTTGGGAGATTTACAGCACAAAGATATCTAGTTGATTTGAAGCAGTTCCGAGAAAGTCTAAGCATAATCCTCACTTTTCCCTCCTGGCACTTTCCCTGTAGGGGGTACCGCAAGACTTTTCTGTATATTGGGCACAGCGCTCTGCAGGGTGTTAGCAGAGACTTTCCCGGGACAGTGAAACCCTATGTCAGAGACACTGAGAAGAAGCCCCAATGTTCCCTCCAGGCACTTTCAGTGTGGGTGCCTTCTCCACGTGGTTCCTGGTTTCACTGCAGCTCTGAAGAGAATGTTAGCAAAGAGGTAATCGGGACAGTGCAAACAGTACTCAAAGACAGGGAGAGCAAGCTCTACATTACTCTCTTGGCACTTTGGATGTGGGACATAAAGCGAGATGTTTGCTGCTTTTGCGTTTGGCTGTTGGGAGATTTACAGCACAAAGATATCTAGTTGATTTGAAGCAGTTCCGAGAAAGTCTAAACATAATCCTCACTTTTCCCTCCTGGCACTTTCCGTGTGGGAGATATAGCAGGATGTATATTGGTTTTGAGGACAACTCAATGGACAGTGTAGGGAGAAAAGTTCCTGGCTCCTTGAATGCCGTTTCTGGAGACACTGCGATCAATGTGGGAGATATGTCAAGACGTGTGTTGGTTTTGAGGACGGCTCTCTGGAGAGTCTTAGCAAAGAGGTCACACAGATAATCAGAGCAATTCTCAGAGACACTGAGAACAAGCTCCACAATTCCCTCCAGGCACTTTCAGTGTGGGTGCCTTCTCCACGTGGTTCCTGGTTTCACTGCAGCTCTGAAGAGAATGTTAGCAAAGAGGTAATCGGGACAGTGCAAACAGTACTCAAAGACAGGGAGAGCAAGCTCTACATTACTCTCTTGGCACTTTGGATGTGGGACATACAGCGAGATGTTTGCTGCTTTTGCGTTTGTCTGTTGGGAGATTTACAGCACAAAGATATCTAGTTGATTTGAAGCAGTTCCGAGAAAGTCTAAGCATAATCCTCACTTTTCCCTCCTGGCACTTTCCCTGTAGGGGATACCGCAAGACGTTTCTGTATATTGGGCACAGCGCTGTGCAGGGTGTTAGCAGAGACTTTCCCGGCACAGTGAAACCCTATGTCACAGACACTGAGAAGAAGCCCCAATGTTCCCTCCAGGCACTTTCAGTGTGGGTGCCTTCTCCACGTGGTTCCTGGTTTCACTGCAGCTCTGAAGAGAATGTTAGCAAAGAGGTAATCGGGACAGTGTAAACAGTACTCAAAGACAGGGAGAGCAAGCTCTCTCTTGGCACTTTGGATGTGGGACATACAGCGAGATGTTTGCTGCTTTTACATTTGGCTGTTGGGAGATTTACAGCACAAAGATATCTAGTTGATTTGAAGCAGTTCCGAGAAAGTCTAAACATAATCCTCACTTTTCCCTCCTGGCACTTTCCCTGTAGGAGATACCGCAAGACGTTTCTGTATATTGGGCACAGCGCTCTGCAGGGTGTTAGCAGAGACTTTCCCGGCACAGTGAAACCCTATGTCAGAGACACTGAGAAGAAGCCCCAATGTTCCCTCCAGGCACTTTCAGTGTGGGTGCCTTCTCCACGTGGTTCCTGGTTTCACTGCAGCTCTGAAGAGAATGTTAGCAAAGAGGTAATCGGGACAGTGCAAACAGTACTCAAAGACAGGGAGAGCAAGCTCTCTCTTGGCACTTTGGATGTGGGACATACAGCGAGATGTTTGCTGCTTTTGCGTTTGGCTGTTGGGAGATTTACAGCACAAAGATATCTAGTTGATTTGAAGCAGTTCCGAGAAAGTCTAAACATAATCCTCACTTTTCCCTCCTGGCACTTTCCCTGTAGGGGATACCGCAAGACGTTTCTGTATATTGGGCACAGCGCTGTGCAGGGTGTTAGCAGAGACTTTCCCGGGACAGTGAAACCCTATATCAGAGACACTGAGAAGAAGCCCCAATGTTCCCTCCAGGCACTTTCAGTGTGGGTGCCTTCTCCACGTGGTTCCTGGTTTCACTGCAGCTCTGAAGAGAATGTTAGCAAAGAGGTAATCGGGACAGTGTAAACAGTACTCAAAGACAGGGAGAGCAAGCTCTCTCTTGGCACTTTGGATGTGGGACATACAGCGAGATGTTTGCTGCTTTTGTGTTTGGCGATTGGGAGATTTACAGCACAAAGATATCTAGTTGATTTGAAGCAGTTCCGAGAAAGTCTAAGCATAATCCTCACTTTTCCCTCCTGGCACTTTCCCTGTAGGGGATACCGCAAGACGTTTCTGTATATTGGGCACAGCGCTGTGCAGGGTGTTAGCAGAGACTTTCCCGGGACAGTGAAACCCTATGTCAGAGACACTGAGAAGAAGCCCCAATGTTCCCTCCAGGCACTTTCAGTGTGGGTGCCTTCTCCACGTGGTTCCTGGTTTCACTGCAGCTCTGAAGAGAATGTTAGCAAAGAGGTAATCGGGACAGTGTAAACAGTACTCAAAGACAGGGAGAGCAAGCTCTACATTACTCTCTTGGCACTTTGGATGTGGGACATACAGCGAGATGTTTGCTGCTTTTGCGTTTGGCTGTTGGGAGATTTACAGCACAAAGATATCTAGTTGATTTGAAGCAGTTCCGAGAAAGTCTAAGCATAATCCTCACTTTTCCCTCCTGGCACTTTCCCTGTAGGGGATACTGCAAGACGTTTCTGTATATTGGGCACAGCGCTCTGCAGGGTGTTAGCAGAGACTTTCCCGGCACAGTGAAACCCTATGTCACAGACACTGAGAAGAAGCCCCAATGTTCCCTCCAGGCACTTTCAGTGTGGGTGCCTTCTCCACGTGGTTCCTGGTTTCACTGCAGCTCTGAAGAGAATGTTAGCAAAGAGGTAATCGGGACAGTGCAAACAGTACTCAAAGACAGGGAGAGCAAGCTCTCTCTTGGCACTTTGGATGTGGGACATACAGCGAGATGTTTGCTGCTTTTGCGTTTGGCTGTTGGGAGATTTACAGCACAAAGATATCTAGTTGATTTGAAGCAGTTCCGAGAAAGTCTAAGCATAATCCTCACTTTTCCCTCCTGGCACTTTCCCTGTAGGGGATACTGCAAGACGTTTCTGTGTATTGGGCACAGCGCTCTGCAGGGTGTTAGCAGAGACTTTCCCGGCACAGTGAAACCCTATGTCACAGACACTGAGAAGAAGCCCCAATGTTCCCTCCAGGCACTTGCAGTGTGGGTGCCTTCTCCACGTGGTTCCTGGTTTCACTGCAGCTCTGAAGAGAATGTTAGCAAAGAGGTAATCGGGACAGTGTAAACAGTACTCAAAGACAGGGAGAGCAAGCTCTCTCTTGGCACTTTGGATGTGGGACATACAGCGAGATGTTTGCTGCTTTTACATTTGGCTGTTGGGAGATTTACAGCACAAAGATATCTAGTTGATTTGAAGCAGTTCCGAGAAAGTCTAAGCATAATCCTCACTTTTCCCTCCTGGCACTTTCCCTGTAGGGGATACTGCAAGACGTTTCTGTATATTGGGCACAGCGCTCTGCAGGGTGTTAGCAGAGACTTTCCCGGCACAGTGAAACCCTATGTCACAGACACTGAGAAGAAGCCCCAATGTTCCCTCCAGGCACTTGCAGTGTGGGTGCCTTCTCCACGTGGTTCCTGGTTTCACTGCAGCTCTGAAGAGAATGTTAGCAAAGAGGTAATCGGGACAGTGTAAACAGTACTCAAAGACAGGGAGAGCAAGCTCTCTCTTGGCACTTTGGATGTGGGACATACAGCGAGATGTTTGCTGCTTTTACATTTGGCTGTTGGGAGATTTACAGCACAAAGATATCTAGTTGATTTGAAGCAGTTCCGAGAAAGTCTAAACATAATCCTCACTTTTCCCTCCTGGCACTTTCCCTGTAGGAGATACCGGAAGAAGTTTCTGTATGTTGGGCACAGCGCTGTGCAGGGTGTTAGCAGAGAGTTTCCCGGGACAGTGAAACCCTATATCAGAGACACTGAGAAGAAGCCCCAATGTTCCCTCCAGGCACTTTCAGTGTGGGTGCCTTCTCCACGTGGTTCCTGGTTTCACTGCAGCTCTGAAGAGAATGTTAGCAAAGAGGTAATCGGGACAGTGCAAACAGTACTCAAAGACAGGGAGAGCAAGCTCTCTCTTGGCACTTTGGATGTGGGACATACAGCGAGATGTTTGCTGCTTTTACATTTGGCGATTGGGAGATTTACAGCACAAAGATATCTAGTTGATTTGAAGCAGTTCCGAGAAAGTCTAAACATAATCCTCACTTTTACCTCCTGGCACTTTCCCTGTAGGAGATACCGCAAGACGTTTCTGTATATTGGGCACAGCGCTGTGCAGGGTGTTAGCAGAGACTTTCCCGGGACAGTGAAACCCTATGTCAGAGACACTGAGAAGAAGCCCCAATGTTCCCTCCAGGCACTTTCAGTGTGGGTGCCTTCTCCACGTGGTTCCTGGTTTCACTGCAGCTCTGAAGAGAATGTTAGCAAAGAGGTAATCGGGACAGTGTAAACAGTACTCAAAGACAGGGAGAGCAAGCTCTACATTACTCTCTTGGCACTTTGGATGTGGGACATACAGCGAGATGTTTGCTGCTTTTGCGTTTGTCTGTTGGGAGATTTACAGCACAAAGATATCTAGTTGATTTGAAGCAGTTCCGAGAAAGTCTAAGCATAATCCTCACTTTTCCCTCCTGGCACTTTCCCTGTAGGGGGTACCGCAAGACGTTTCTGTATATTGGACACAGCGCTGTGCAGGGTGTTAGCAGAGACTTTCCCGGGACAGTGAAACCCTATGTCAGAGACACTGAGAAGAAGCCCCAATGTTCCCTCCAGGCACTTTCAGTGTGGGTGCCTTCTCCACGTGGTTCCTGGTTTCACTGCAGCTCTGAAGAGAATGTTAGCAAAGAGGTAATCGGGACAGTGCAAACAGTACTCAAAGACAGGGAGAGCAAGCTCTACATTACTCTCTTGGCACTTTGGATGTGGGACATAAAGCGAGATGTTTGCTGCTTTTGCGTTTGGCTGTTGGGAGATTTACAGCACAAAGATATCTAGTTGATTTGAAGCAGTTCCGAGAAAGTCTAAACATAATCCTCACTTTTCCCTCCTGGCACTTTCCGTGTGGGAGATATAGCAGGATGTATATTGGTTTTGAGGACAACTCAATGGACAGTGTAGGGAGAAAAGTTCCTGGCTCCTTGAATGCCGTTTCTGGAGACACTGCGATCAATGTGGGAGATATGTCAAGACGTGCGTTGGTTTTGAGGACGGCTCTCTGGAGAGTCTTAGCAAAGAGGTCACACAGATAATCAGAGCAATTCTCAGAGACACTGAGAACAAGCTCCACAATTCCCTCCAGGCACTTTCAGTGTGGGTGCCTTCTCCACGTGGTTCCTGGTTTCACTGCAGCTCTGAAGAGAATGTTAGCAAAGAGGTAATCGGGACAGTGCAAACAGTACTCAAAGACAGGGAGAGCAAGCTCTACATTACTCTCTTGGCACTTTGGATGTGGGACATACAGCGAGATGTTTGCTGCTTTTGCGTTTGGCTGTTGGGAGATTTACAGCACAAAGATATCTAGTTGATTTGAAGCAGTTCCGAGAAAGTCTAAGCATAATCCTCACTTTTCCCTCCTGGCACTTTCCCTGTAGGGGATACCGCAAGACGTTTCTGTATATTGGGCACAGCGCTCTGCAGGGTGTTAGCAGAGACTTTCCCGGGACAGTGAAACCCTATGTCAGAGACACTGAGAAGAAGCCCCAATGTTCCCTCCAGGCACTTTCAGTGTGGGTGCCTTCTCCACGTGGTTCCTGGTTTCACTGCAGCTCTGAAGAGAATGTTAGCAAAGAGGTAATCGGGACAGTGTAAACAGTACTCAAAGACAGGGAGAGCAAGCTCTCTCTTGGCACTTTGGATGTGGGACATACAGCGAGATGTTTGCTGCTTTTACATTTGGCTGTTGGGAGATTTACAGCACAAAGATATCTAGTTGATTTGAAGCAGTTCCGAGAAAGTCTAAACATAATCCTCACTTTTCCCTCCTGGCACTTTCCCTGTAGGAGATACCGCAAGAAGTTTCTGTATGTTGGGCACAGCGCTGTGCAGGGTGTTAGCAGAGAGTTTCCCGGGACAGTGAAACCCTATGTCACAGACACTGAGAAGAAGCCCCAATGTTCCCTCCAGGCACTTTCAGTGTGGGTGCCTTCTCCATGTGGTTCCTGGTTTCACTGCAGCTCTGAAGAGAATGTTAGCAAAGAGGTAATCGGGACAGTGCAAACAGTACTCAAAGACAGGGAGAGCAAGCTCTCTCTTGGCACTTTGGATGTGGGACATACAGCGAGATGTTTGCTGCTTTTACATTTGGCGATTGGGAGATTTACAGCACAAAGATATCTAGTTGATTTGAAGCAGTTCCGAGAAAGTCTAAACATAATCCTCACTTTTCCCTCCTGGCACTTTCCCTGTAGGAGATACCGCAAGACGTTTCTGTATATTGGGCACAGCGCTCTGCAGGAGGTTAGCAGAGACTTTCCCGGCACAGTGAAACCCTATGTCAGAGACACTGAGAAGAAGCCCCAATGTTCCCTCCAGGCACTTTCAGTGTGGGTGCCTTCTCCACGTGGTTCCTGGTTTCACTGCAGCTCTGAAGAGAATGTTAGCAAAGAGGTAATCGGGACAGTGCAAACAGTACTCAAAGACAGGGAGAGCAAGCTCTCTCTTGGCACTTTGGATGTGGGACATACAGCGAGATGTTTGCTGCTTTTGCGTTTGTCTGTTGGGAGATTTACAGCACAAAGATATCTAGTTGATTTGAAGCAGTTCCGAGAAAGTCTAAGCATAATCCTCACTTTTCCCTCCTGGCACTTTCCCTGTAGGGGATACCGCAAGACGTTTCTGTATATTGGGCACAGCGCTGTGCAGGGTGTTAGCAGAGACTTTCCCGGCACAGTGAAACCCTATGTCACAGACACTGAGAAGAAGCCCCAATGTTCCCTCCAGGCACTTTCAGTGTGGGTGCCTTCTCCACGTGGTTCCTGGTTTCACTGCAGCTCTGAAGAGAATGTTAGCAAAGAGGTAATCGGGACAGTGTAAACAGTACTCAAAGACAGGGAGAGCAAGCTCTCTCTTGGCACTTTGGATGTGGGACATACAGCGAGATGTTTGCTGCTTTTACATTTGGCTGTTGGGAGATTTACAGCACAAAGATATCTAGTTGATTTGAAGCAGTTCCGAGAAAGTCTAAACATAATCCTCACTTTTCCCTCCTGGCACTTTCCCTGTAGGAGATACCGCAAGACGTTTCTGTATATTGGGCACAGCGCTCTGCACGGTGTTAGCAGAGACTTTCCCGGCACAGTGAAACCCTATGTCAGAGACACTGAGAAGAAGCCCCAATGTTCCCTCCAGGCACTTTCAGTGTGGGTGCCTTCTCCACGTGGTTCCTGGTTTCACTGCAGCTCTGAAGAGAATGTTAGCAAAGAGGTAATCGGGACAGTGCAAACAGTACTCAAAGACAGGGAGAGCAAGCTCTCTCTTGGCACTTTGGATGTGGGACATACAGCGAGATGTTTGCTGCTTTTGCGTTTGGCTGTTGGGAGATTTACAGCACAAAGATATCTAGTTGATTTGAAGCAGTTCCGAGAAAGTCTAAACATAATCCTCACTTTTCCCTCCTGGCACTTTCCCTGTAGGAGATACCGCAAGACGTTTCTGTATATTGGGCACAGCGCTCTGCAGGGTGTTAGCAGAGACTTTCCCGGCACAGTGAAACCCTATGTCACAGACACTGAGAAGAAGCCCCAATGTTCCCTCCAGGCACTTTCAGTGTGGGTGCCTTCTCCACGTGGTTCCTGGTTTCACTGCAGCTCTGAAGAGAATGTTAGCAAAGAGGTAATCGGGACAGTGTAAACAGTACTCAAAGACAGGGAGAGCAAGCTCTCTCTTGGCACTTTGGATGTGGGACATACAGCGAGATGTTTGCTGCTTTTACATTTGGCTGTTGGGAGATTTACAGCACAAAGATATCTAGTTGATTTGAAGCAGTTCCGAGAAAGTCTAAACATAAGCCTCACTTTTCCCTCCTGGCACTTTCCCTGTAGGAGATACCGCAAGAAGTTTCTGTATGTTGGGCACAGCGCTGTGCAGGGTGTTAGCAGAGAGTTTCCCGGGACAGTGAAACCCTATGTCACAGACACTGAGAAGAAGCCCCAATGTTCCCTCCAGGCACTTTCAGTGTGGGTGCCTTCTCCATGTGGTTCCTGGTTTCACTGCAGCTCTGAAGAGAATGTTAGCAAAGAGGTAATCGGGACAGTGCAAACAGTACTCAAAGACAGGGAGAGCAAGCTCTCTCTTGGCACTTTGGATGTGGGACATACAGCGAGATGTTTGCTGCTTTTACATTTGGCGATTGGGAGATTTACAGCACAAAGATATCTAGTTGATTTGAAGCAGTTCCGAGAAAGTCTAAACATAATCCTCACTTTTCCCTCCTGGCACTTTCCCTGTAGGAGATACCGCAAGACGTTTCTGTATATTGGGCACAGCGCTCTGCAGGAGGTTAGCAGAGACTTTCCCGGCACAGTGAAACCCTATGTCAGAGACACTGAGAAGAAGCCCCAATGTTCCCTCCAGGCACTTTCAGTGTGGGTGCCTTCTCCACGTGGTTCCTGGTTTCACTGCAGCTCTGAAGAGAATGTTAGCAAAGAGGTAATCGGGACAGTGCAAACAGTACTCAAAGACAGGGAGAGCAAGCTCTCTCTTGGCACTTTGGATGTGGGACATACAGCGAGATGTTTGCTGCTTTTGCGTTTGTCTGTTGGGAGATTTACAGCACAAAGATATCTAGTTGATTTGAAGCAGTTCCGAGAAAGTCTAAGCATAATCCTCACTTTTCCCTCCTGGCACTTTCCCTGTAGGGGATACCGCAAGACGTTTCTGTATATTGGGCACAGCGCTGTGCAGGGTGTTAGCAGAGACTTTCCCGGCACAGTGAAACCCTATGTCACAGACACTGAGAAGAAGCCCCAATGTTCCCTCCAGGCACTTTCAGTGTGGGTGCCTTCTCCACGTGGTTCCTGGTTTCACTGCAGCTCTGAAGAGAATGTTAGCAAAGAGGTAATCGGGACAGTGTAAACAGTACTCAAAGACAGGGAGAGCAAGCTCTACATTACTCTCTTGGCACTTTGGATGTGGGACATACAGCGAGATGTTTGCTGCTTTTGCGTTTGGCTGTTGGGAGATTTACAGCACAAAGATATCTAGTTGATTTGAAGCAGTTCCGAGAAAGTCTAAGCATAATCCTCACTTTTCCCTCCTGGCACTTTCCCTGTAGGGGATACTGCAAGACGTTTCTGTATATTGGGCACAGCGCTCTGCAGGGTGTTAGCAGAGACTTTCCCGGCACAGTGAAACCCTATGTCACAGACACTGAGAAGAAGCCCCAATGTTCCCTCCAGGCACTTTCAGTGTGGGTGCCTTCTCCACGTGGTTCCTGGTTTCACTGCAGCTCTGAAGAGAATGTTAGCAAAGAGGTAATCGGGACAGTGCAAACAGTACTCAAAGACAGGGAGAGCAAGCTCTCTCTTGGCACTTTGGATGTGGGACATACAGCGAGATGTTTGCTGCTTTTGCGTTTGGCTGTTGGGAGATTTACAGCACAAAGATATCTAGTTGATTTGAAGCAGTTCCGAGAAAGTCTAAGCATAATCCTCACTTTTCCCTCCTGGCACTTTCCCTGTAGGGGATACTGCAAGACGTTTCTGTGTATTGGGCACAGCGCTCTGCAGGGTGTTAGCAGAGACTTTCCCGGCACAGTGAAACCCTATGTCACAGACACTGAGAAGAAGCCCCAATGTTCCCTCCAGGCACTTGCAGTGTGGGTGCCTTCTCCACGTGGTTCCTGGTTTCACTGCAGCTCTGAAGAGAATGTTAGCAAAGAGGTAATCGGGACAGTGTAAACAGTACTCAAAGACAGGGAGAGCAAGCTCTCTCTTGGCACTTTGGATGTGGGACATACAGCGAGCTGTTTGCTGCTTTTACATTTGGCTGTTGGGAGATTTACAGCACAAAGATATCTAGTTGATTTGAAGCAGTTCCGAGAAAGTCTAAGCATAATCCTCACTTTTCCCTCCTGGCACTTTCCCTGTAGGGGATACTGCAAGACGTTTCTGTATATTGGGCACAGCGCTCTGCAGGGTGTTAGCAGAGACTTTCCCGGCACAGTGAAACCCTATGTCACAGACACTGAGAAGAAGCCCCAATGTTCCCTCCAGGCACTTTCAGTGTGGGTGCCTTCTCCACGTGGTTCCTGGTTTCACTGCAGCTCTGAAGAGAATGTTAGCAAAGAGGTAATCGGGACAGTGTAAACAGTACTCAAAGACAGGGAGAGCAAGCTCTCTCTTGGCACTTTGGATGTGGGACATACAGCGAGATGTTTGCTGCTTTTACATTTGGCTGTTGGGAGATTTACAGCACAAAGATATCTAGTTGATTTGAAGCAGTTCCGAGAAAGTCTAAACATAATCCTCACTTTTCCCTCCTGGCACTTTCCCTGTAGGAGATACCGCAAGAAGTTTCTGTATGTTGGGCACAGCGCTGTGCAGGGTGTTAGCAGAGAGTTTCCCGGGACAGTGAAACCCTATATCAGAGACACTGAGAAGAAGCCCCAATGTTCCCTCCAGGCACTTTCAGTGTGGGTGCCTTCTCCACGTGGTTCCTGGTTTCACTGCAGCTCTGAAGAGAATGTTAGCAAAGAGGTAATCGGGACAGTGCAAACAGTACTCAAAGACAGGGAGAGCAAGCTCTCTCTTGGCACTTTGGATGTGGGACATACAGCGAGATGTTTGCTGCTTTTACATTTGGCGATTGGGAGATTTACAGCACAAAGATATCTAGTTGATTTGAAGCAGTTCCGAGAAAGTCTAAACATAATCCTCACTTTTCCCTCCTGGCACTTTCCCTGTAGGAGATACCGCAAGACGTTTCTGTATATTGGGCACAGCGCTGTGCAGGGTGTTAGCAGAGACTTTCCCGGGACAGTGAAACCCTATGTCAGAGACACTGAGAAGAAGCCCCAATGTTCCCTCCAGGCACTTTCAGTGTGGGTGCCTTCTCCACGTGGTTCCTGGTTTCACTGCAGCTCTGAAGAGAATGTTAGCAAAGAGGTAATCGGGACAGTGTAAACAGTACTCAAAGACAGGGAGAGCAAGCTCTACATTACTCTCTTGGCACTTTGGATGTGGGACATACAGCGAGATGTTTGCTGCTTTTGCGTTTGTCTGTTGGGAGATTTACAGCACAAAGATATCTAGTTGATTTGAAGCAGTTCCGAGAAAGTCTAAGCATAATCCTCACTTTTCCCTCCTGGCACTTTCCCTGTAGGGGGTACCGCAAGACGTTTCTGTATATTGGACACAGCGCTGTGCAGGGTGTTAGCAGAGACTTTCCCGGGACAGTGAAACCCTATGTCAGAGACACTGAGAAGAAGCCCCAATGTTCCCTCCAGGCACTTTCAGTGTGGGTGCCTTCTCCACGTGGTTCCTGGTTTCACTGCAGCTCTGAAGAGAATGTTAGCAAAGAGGTAATCGGGACAGTGCAAACAGTACTCAAAGACAGGGAGAGCAAGCTCTACATTACTCTCTTGGCACTTTGGATGTGGGACATAAAGCGAGATGTTTGCTGCTTTTGCGTTTGGCTGTTGGGAGATTTACAGCACAAAGATATCTAGTTGATTTGAAGCAGTTCCGAGAAAGTCTAAACATAATCCTCACTTTTCCCTCCTGGCACTTTCCGTGTGGGAGATATAGCAGGATGTATATTGGTTTTGAGGACAACTCAATGGACAGTGTAGGGAGAAAAGTTCCTGGCTCCTTGAATGCCGTTTCTGGAGACACTGCGATCAATGTGGGAGATATGTCAAGACGTGCGTTGGTTTTGAGGACGGCTCTCTGGAGAGTCTTAGCAAAGAGGTCACACAGATAATCAGAGCAATTCTCAGAGACACTGAGAACAAGCTCCACAATTCCCTCCAGGCACTTTCAGTGTGGGTGCCTTCTCCACGTGGTTCCTGGTTTCACTGCAGCTCTGAAGAGAATGTTAGCAAAGAGGTAATCGGGACAGTGCAAACAGTACTCAAAGACAGGGAGAGCAAGCTCTACATTACTCTCTTGGCACTTTGGATGTGGGACATACAGCGAGATGTTTGCTGCTTTTGCGTTTGGCTGTTGGGAGATTTACAGCACAAAGATATCTAGTTGATTTGAAGCAGTTCCGAGAAAGTCTAAGCATAATCCTCACTTTTCCCTCCTGGCACTTTCCCTGTAGGGGATACCGCAAGACGTTTCTGTATATTGGGCACAGCGCTCTGCAGGGTGTTAGCAGAGACTTTCCCGGCACAGTGAAACCCTATGTCACAGACACTGAGAAGAAGCCCCAATGTTCCCTCCAGGCACTTTCAGTGTGGGTGCCTTCTCCACGTGGTTCCTGGTTTCACTGCAGCTCTGAAGAGAATGTTAGCAAAGAGGTAATCGGGACAGTGTAAACAGTACTCAAAGACAGGGAGAGCAAGCTCTCTCTTGGCACTTTGGATGTGGGACATACAGCGAGATGTTTGCTGCTTTTACATTTGGCTGTTGGGAGATTTACAGCACAAAGATATCTAGTTGATTTGAAGCAGTTCCGAGAAAGTCTAAACATAAGCCTCACTTTTCCCTCCTGGCACTTTCCCTGTAGGAGATACCGCAAGAAGTTTCTGTATGTTGGGCACAGCGCTGTGCAGGGTGTTAGCAGAGAGTTTCCCGGGACAGTGAAACCCTATGTCAGAGACACTGAGAAGAAGCCCCAATGTTCCCTCCAGGCACTTTCAGTGTGGGTGCCTTCTCCATGTGGTTCCTGGTTTCACTGCAGCTCTGAAGAGAATGTTAGCAAAGAGGTAATCGGGACAGTGCAAACAGTACTCAAAGACAGGGAGAGCAAGCTCTCTCTTGGCACTTTGGATGTGGGACATACAGCGAGATGTTTGCTGCTTTTACATTTGGCGATTGGGAGATTTACAGCACAAAGATATCTAGTTGATTTGAAGCAGTTCCGAGAAAGTCTAAACATAATCCTCACTTTTCCCTCCTGGCACTTTCCCTGTAGGAGATACCGCAAGACGTTTCTGTATATTGGGCACAGCGCTCTGCAGGAGGTTAGCAGAGACTTTCCCGGCACAGTGAAACCCTATGTCAGAGACACTGAGAAGAAGCCCCAATGTTCCCTCCAGGCACTTTCAGTGTGGGTGCCTTCTCCACGTGGTTCCTGGTTTCACTGCAGCTCTGAAGAGAATTTTAGCAAAGAGGTAATCGGGACAGTGTAAACAGTACTCAAAGACAGGGAGAGCAAGCTCTCTCTTGGCACTTTGGATGTGGGACATACAGCGAGATGTTTGCTGCTTTTACATTTGGCTGTTGGGAGATTTACAGCACAAAGATATCTAGTTGATTTGAAGCAGTTCCGAGAAAGTCTAAACATAATCCTCACTTTTCCCTCCTGGCACTTTCCCTGTAGGAGATACCGCAAGAAGTTTCTGTATGTTGGGCACAGCGCTGTGCAGGGTGTTAGCAGAGAGTTTCCCGGCACAGTGAAACCCTATATCACAGACACTGAGAAGAAGCCCGAATGTTCCCTCCAGGCACTTTCAGTGTGGGTGCCTTCTCCACGTGGTTCCTGGTTTCACTGCAGCTCTGAAGAGAATGTTAGCAAAGAGGTAATCGGGACAGTGTAAACAGTACTCAAAGACAGGGAGAGCAAGCTCTCTCTTGGCACTTTGGATGTGGGACATACAGCGAGATGTTTGCTGCTTTTACATTTGGCTGTTGGGAGATTTACAGCACAAAGATATCTAGTTGATTTGAAGCAGTTCCGAGAAAGTCTAAACATAAGCCTCACTTTTCCCTCCTGGCACTTTCCCTGTAGGAGATACCGCAAGAAGTTTCTGTATGTTGGGCACAGCGCTGTGCAGGGTGTTAGCAGAGAGTTTCCCGGGACAGTGAAACCCTATGTCAGAGACACTGAGAAGAAGCCCCAATGTTCCCTCCAGGCACTTTCAGTGTGGGTGCCTTCTCCACGTGGTTCCTGGTTTCACTGCAGCTCTGAAGAGAATGTTAGCAAAGAGGTAATCGGGACAGTGCAAACAGTACTCAAAGACAGGGAGAGCAAGCTCTCTCTTGGCACTTTGGATGTGGGACATACAGCGAGATGTTTGCTGCTTTTACATTTGGCGATTGGGAGATTTACAGCACAAAGATATCTAGTTGATTTGAAGCAGTTCCGAGAAAGTCTAAACATAATCCTCACTTTTCCCTCCTGACACTTTCCCTGTAGGAGATACCGCAAGACGTTTCTGTATATTGGGCACAGCGCTGTGCAGGGTGTTAGCAGAGACTTTCCCGGGACAGTGAAACCCTATATCAGAGACACTGAGAAGAAGCCCCAATGTTCCCTCCAGGCACTTTCAGTGTGGGTGCCTTCTCCACGTGGTTCCTGGTTTCACTGCAGCTCTGAAGAGAATGTTAGCAAAGAGGTAATCGGGACAGTGTAAACAGTACTCAAAGACAGGGAGAGCAAGCTCTCTCTTGGCACTTTGGATGTGGGACATACAGCGAGATGTTTGCTGCTTTTACATTTGGCTGTTGGGAGATTTACAGCACAAAGATATCTAGTTGATTTGAAGCAGTTCCGAGAAAGTCTAAACATAATCCTCACTTTTCCCTCCTGGCACTTTCCCTGTAGGAGATACCGCAAGAAGTTTCTGTATGTTGGGCACAGCGCTGTGCAGGGTGTTAGCAGAGAGTTTCCCGGGACAGTGAAACCCTATATCACAGACACTGAGAAGAAGCCCGAATGTTCCCTCCAGGCACTTTCAGTGTGGGTGCCTTCTCCACGTGGTTCCTGGTTTCACTGCAGCTCTGAAGAGAATGTTAGCAAAGAGGTAATCGGGACAGTGCAAACAGTACTCAAAGACAGGGAGAGCAAGCTCTCTCTTGGCACTTTGGATGTGGGACATACAGCGAGATGTTTGCTGCTTTTACATTTGGCGATTGGGAGATTTACAGCACAAAGATATCTAGTTGATTTGAAGCAGTTCCGAGAAAGTCTAAACATAATCCTCACTTTTCCCTCCTGGCACTTTCCCTGTAGGAGATACCGCAAGACGTTTCTGTATATTGGGCACAGCGCTGTGCAGGGTGTTAGCAGAGACTTTCCCGGGACAGTGAAACCCTATGTCAGAGACACTGAGAAGAAGCCCCAATGTTCCCTCCAGGCACTTTCAGTGTGGGTGCCTTCTCCACGTGGTTCCTGGTTTCACTGCAGCTCTGAAGAGAATGTTAGCAAAGAGGTAATCGGGACAGTGTAAACAGTACTCAAAGACAGGGAGAGCAAGCTCTACATTACTCTCTTGGCACTTTGGATGTGGGACATACAGCGAGATGTTTGCTGCTTTTGCGTTTGTCTGTTGGGAGATTTACAGCACAAAGATATCTAGTTGATTTGAAGCAGTTCCGAGAAAGTCTAAACATAATCCTCACTTTTCCCTCCTGGCACTTTCCGTGTGGGAGATATAGCAGGATGTATATTGGTTTTGAGGACAACTCAATGGACAGTGTAGGGAGAAAAGTTCCTGGCTCCTTGAATGCCGTTTCTGGAGACACTGCGATCAATGTGGGAGATATGTCAAGACGTGCGTTGGTTTTGAGGACGGCTCTCTGGAGAGTCTTAGCAAAGAGGTCACACAGATAATCAGAGCAATTCTCAGAGACACTGAGAACAAGCTCCACAATTCCCTCCAGGCACTTTCAGTGTGGGTGCCTTCTCCACGTGGTTCCTGGTTTCACTGCAGCTCTGAAGAGAATGTTAGCAAAGAGGTAATCGGGACAGTGCAAACAGTACTCAAAGACAGGGAGAGCAAGCTCTACATTACTCTCTTGGCACTTTGGATGTGGGACATACAGCGAGATGTTTGCTGCTTTTGCGTTTGGCTGTTGGGAGATTTACAGCACAAAGATATCTAGTTGATTTGAAGCAGTTCCGAGAAAGTCTAAGCATAATCCTCACTTTTCCCTCCTGGCACTTTCCCTGTAGGGGATACCGCAAGACGTTTCTGTATATTGGGCACAGCGCTCTGCAGGGTGTTAGCAGAGACTTTCCCGGGACAGTGAAACCCTATGTCACAGACACTGAGAAGAAGCCCCAATGTTCCCTCCAGGCACTTTCAGTGTGGGTGCCTTCTCCACGTGGTTCCTGGTTTCACTGCAGTTCTGAAGAGAATGTTAGCAAAGAGGTAATCGGGACAGTGCAAACAGTACTCAAAGACAGGGAGAGCAAGCTCTCTCTTGGCACTTTGGATGTGGGACATACAGCGAGATGTTTGCTGCTTTTACATTTGGCTGTTGGGAGATTTACAGCACAAAGATATCTAGTTGATTTGAAGCAGTTCCGAGAAAGTCTAAACATAATCCTCACTTTTCCCTCCTGGCACTTTCCCTGTAGGAGATACCGCAAGAAGTTTCTGTATGTTGGGCACAGCGCTGTGCAGGGTGTTAGCAGAGAGTTTCCCGGGACAGTGAAACCCTATATCAGAGACACTGAGAAGAAGCCCCAATGTTCCCTCCAGGCACTTTCAGTGTGGGTGCCTTCTCCACGTGGTTCCTCTGCAGCTCTGAAGAGAATGTTAGCAAAGAGGTAATCGGGACAGTGCAAACAGTACTCAAAGACAGGGAGAGCAAGCTCTCTCTTGGCACTTTGGATGTGGGACATACAGCGAGATGTTTGCTGCTTTTGCGTTTGGCTGTTGGGAGATTTACAGCACAAAGATATCTAGTTGATTTGAAGCAGTTCCGAGAAAGTCTAAACATAATCCTCACTTTTCCCTCCTGGCACTTTCCCTGTAGGGGGTACCGCAAGACGTTTCTGTATATTGGGCACAGCGCTGTGTAGGGTGTTAGCAGAGACTTTCCCGGCACAGTGAAACCCTATGTCAGAGACACTGAGAAGAAGCCCCAATGTTCCCTCCAGGCACTTTCAGTGTGGGTGCCTTCTCCACGTGGTTCCTGGTTTCACTGCAGCTCTGAAGAGAATGTTAGCAAAGAGGTAATCGGGACAGTGCAAACAGTACTCAAAGACAGGGAGAGCAAGCTCTCTCTTGGCACTTTGGATGTGGGACATAAAGCGAGATGTTTGCTGCTTTTGCGTTTGGCTGTTGGGAGATTTACAGCACAAAGATATCTAGTTGATTTGAAGCAGTTCCGAGAAAGTCTAAACATAATCCTCAATTTTCCCTCCTGGCACTTTCCCTGTAGGAGATACCGCAAGACGTTTCTGTATATTGGGCACAGCGCTGTGCAGGGTGTTAGCAGAGACTTTCCCGGGACAGTGAAACCCTATATCAGAGACACTGAGAAGAAGCCCCAATGTTCCCTCCAGGCACTTTCAGTGTGGGTGCCTTCTCCACGTGGTTCCTGGTTTCACTGCAGCTCTGAAGAGAATGTTAGCAAAGAGGTAATCGGGACAGTGCAAACAGTACTCAAAGACAGGGAGAGCAAGCTCTACATTACTCTCTTGGCACTTTGGATGTGGGACATACAGCGAGATGTTTGCTGCTTTTGCGTTTGGCTGTTGGGAGATTTACAGCACAAAGATATCTAGTTGATTTGAAGCAGTTCCGAGAAAGTCTAAGCATAATCCTCACTTTTCCCTCCTGGCACTTTCCCTGTAGGGGATACCGCAAGACGTTTCTGTATATTGGGCACAGCGCTCTGCAGGGTGTTAGCAGAGACTTTCCCGGGACAGTGAAACCCTATGTCACAGACATTGAGAAGAAGCCCCAATGTTCCCTCCAGGCACTTTCAGTGTGGGTGCCTTCTCCACGTGGTTCCTGGTTTCACTGCAGCTCTGAAGAGAATGTTAGCAAAGAGGTAATCGGGACAGTGCAAACAGTACTCAAAGACAGGGAGAGCAAGCTCTCTCTTGGCACTTTGGATGTGGGACATACAGCGAGATGTTTGCTGCTTTTGCGTTTGGCTGTTGGGAGATTTACAGCACAAAGATATCTAGTTGATTTGAAGCAGTTCCGAGAAAGTCTAAGCATAATCCTCACTTTTCCCTCCTGGCACTTTCCCTGTAGGGGGTACCGCAAGACGTTTCTGTATATTGGGCACAGCGCTGTGCAGGGTGTTAGCAGAGACTTTCCCGGGACAGTGAAACCCTATGTCAGAGACACTGAGAAGAAGCCCCAATGTTCCCTCCAGGCACTTTCAGTGTGGGTGCCTTCTCCACGTGGTTCCTGGTTTCACTGCAGCTCTGAAGAGAATGTTAGCAAAGAGGTAATCGGGACAGTGCAAACAGTACTCAAAGACAGGGAGAGCAAGCTCTACATTACTCTCTTGGCACTTTGGATGTGGGACATAAAGCGAGATGTTTGCTGCTTTTGCGTTTGGCTGTTGGGAGATTTACAGCACAAAGATATCTAGTTGATTTGAAGCAGTTCCGAGAAAGTCTAAACATAATCCTCACTTTTCCCTCCTGGCACTTTCCGTGTGGGAGATATAGCAGGATGTATATTGGTTTTGAGGACAACTCAATGGACAGTGTAGGGAGAAAAGTTCCTGGCTCCTTGAATGCCGTTTCTGGAGACACTGCGATCAATGTGGGAGATATGTCAAGACGTGCGTTGGTTTTGAGGACGGCTCTCTGGAGAGTCTTAGCAAAGAGGTCACACAGATAATCAGAGCAATTCTCAGAGACACTGAGAACAAGCTCCACAATTCCCTCCAGGCACTTTCAGTGTGGGTGCCTTCTCCACGTGGTTCCTGGTTTCACTGCAGCTCTGAAGAGAATGTTAGCAAAGAGGTAATCGGGACAGTGTAAACAGTACTCAAAGACAGGGAGAGCAAGCTCTCTCTTGGCACTTTGGATGTGGGACATACAGCGAGATGTTTGCTGCTTTTACATTTGGCTGTTGGGAGATTTACAGCACAAAGATATCTAGTTGATTTGAAGCAGTTCCGAGAAAGTCTAAACATAATCCTCACTTTTCCCTCCTGGCACTTTCCCTGTAGGAGATACCGCAAGAAGTTTCTGTATGTTGGGCACAGCGCTGTGCAGGGTGTTAGCAGAGAGTTTCCCGGGACAGTGAAACCCTATATCACAGACACTGAGAAGAAGCCCGAATGTTCCCTCCAGGCACTTTCAGTGTGGGTGCCTTCTCCACGTGGTTCCTGGTTTCACTGCAGCTCTGAAGAGAATGTTAGCAAAGAGGTAATCGGGACAGTGCAAACAGTACTCAAAGACAGGGAGAGCAAGCTCTCTCTTGGCACTTTGGATGTGGGACATACAGCGAGATGTTTGCTGCTTTTACATTTGGCGATTGGGAGATTTACAGCACAAAGATATCTAGTTGATTTGAAGCAGTTCCGAGAAAGTCTAAACATAATCCTCACTTTTCCCTCCTGGCACTTTCCCTGTAGGAGATACCGCAAGACGTTTCTGTATATTGGGCACAGCGCTGTGCAGGGTGTTAGCAGAGACTTTCCCGGGACAGTGAAACCCTATGTCAGAGACACTGAGAAGAAGCCCCAATGTTCCCTCCAGGCACTTTCAGTGTGGGTGCCTTCTCCACGTGGTTCCTGGTTTCACTGCAGCTCTGAAGAGAATGTTAGCAAAGAGGTAATCGGGACAGTGTAAACAGTACTCAAAGACAGGGAGAGCAAGCTCTACATTACTCTCTTGGCACTTTGGATGTGGGACATACAGCGAGATGTTTGCTGCTTTTGCGTTTGTCTGTTGGGAGATTTACAGCACAAAGATATCTAGTTGATTTGAAGCAGTTCCGAGAAAGTCTAAACATAATCCTCACTTTTCCCTCCTGGCACTTTCCGTGTGGGAGATATAGCAGGATGTATATTGGTTTTGAGGACAACTCAATGGACAGTGTAGGGAGAAAAGTTCCTGGCTCCTTGAATGCCGTTTCTGGAGACACTGCGATCAATGTGGGAGATATGTCAAGACGTGCGTTGGTTTTGAGGACGGCTCTCTGGAGAGTCTTAGCAAAGAGGTCACACAGATAATCAGAGCAATTCTCAGAGACACTGAGAACAAGCTCCACAATTCCCTCCAGGCACTTTCAGTGTGGGTGCCTTCTCCACGTGGTTCCTGGTTTCACTGCAGCTCTGAAGAGAATGTTAGCAAAGAGGTAATCGGGACAGTGCAAACAGTACTCAAAGACAGGGAGAGCAAGCTCTACATTACTCTCTTGGCACTTTGGATGTGGGACATACAGCGAGATGTTTGCTGCTTTTGCGTTTGGCTGTTGGGAGATTTACAGCACAAAGATATCTAGTTGATTTGAAGCAGTTCCGAGAAAGTCTAAGCATAATCCTCACTTTTCCCTCCTGGCACTTTCCCTGTAGGGGATACCGCAAGACGTTTCTGTATATTGGGCACAGCGCTCTGCAGGGTGTTAGCAGAGACTTTCCCGGGACAGTGAAACCCTATGTCACAGACACTGAGAAGAAGCCCCAATGTTCCCTCCAGGCACTTTCAGTGTGGGTGCCTTCTCCACGTGGTTCCTGGTTTCACTGCAGTTCTGAAGAGAATGTTAGCAAAGAGGTAATCGGGACAGTGCAAACAGTACTCAAAGACAGGGAGAGCAAGCTCTCTCTTGGCACTTTGGATGTGGGACATACAGCGAGATGTTTGCTGCTTTTACATTTGGCTGTTGGGAGATTTACAGCACAAAGATATCTAGTTGATTTGAAGCAGTTCCGAGAAAGTCTAAACATAATCCTCACTTTTCCCTCCTGGCACTTTCCCTGTAGGAGATACCGCAAGAAGTTTCTGTATGTTGGGCACAGCGCTGTGCAGGGTGTTAGCAGAGAGTTTCCCGGGACAGTGAAACCCTATATCAGAGACACTGAGAAGAAGCCCCAATGTTCCCTCCAGGCACTTTCAGTGTGGGTGCCTTCTCCACGTGGTTCCTCTGCAGCTCTGAAGAGAATGTTAGCAAAGAGGTAATCGGGACAGTGCAAACAGTACTCAAAGACAGGGAGAGCAAGCTCTCTCTTGGCACTTTGGATGTGGGACATACAGCGAGATGTTTGCTGCTTTTGCGTTTGGCTGTTGGGAGATTTACAGCACAAAGATATCTAGTTGATTTGAAGCAGTTCCGAGAAAGTCTAAGCATAATCCTCACTTTTCCCTCCTGGCACTTTCCCTGTAGGGGGTACCGCAAGACGTTTCTGTATATTGGGCACAGCGCTGTGTAGGGTGTTAGCAGAGACTTTCCCGGCACAGTGAAACCCTATGTCAGAGACACTGAGAAGAAGCCCCAATGTTCCCTCCAGGCACTTTCAGTGTGGGTGCCTTCTCCACGTGGTTCCTGGTTTCACTGCAGCTCTGAAGAGAATGTTAGCAAAGAGGTAATCGGGACAGTGCAAACAGTACTCAAAGACAGGGAGAGCAAGCTCTCTCTTGGCACTTTGGATGTGGGACATAAAGCGAGATGTTTGCTGCTTTTGCGTTTGGCTGTTGGGAGATTTACAGCACAAAGATATCTAGTTGATTTGAAGCAGTTCCGAGAAAGTCTAAACATAATCCTCAATTTTCCCTCCTGGCACTTTCCCTGTAGGAGATACCGCAAGACGTTTCTGTATATTGGGCACAGCGCTGTGCAGGGTGTTAGCAGAGACTTTCCCGGGACAGTGAAACCCTATATCAGAGACACTGAGAAGAAGCCCCAATGTTCCCTCCAGGCACTTTCAGTGTGGGTGCCTTCTCCACGTGGTTCCTGGTTTCACTGCAGCTCTGAAGAGAATGTTAGCAAAGAGGTAATCGGGACAGTGCAAACAGTACTCAAAGACAGGGAGAGCAAGCTCTACATTACTCTCTTGGCACTTTGGATGTGGGACATACAGCGAGATGTTTGCTGCTTTTGCGTTTGGCTGTTGGGAGATTTACAGCACAAAGATATCTAGTTGATTTGAAGCAGTTCCGAGAAAGTCTAAGCATAATCCTCACTTTTCCCTCCTGGCACTTTCCCTGTAGGGGGTACCGCAAGACGTTTCTGTATATTGGGCACAGCGCTGTGCAGGGTGTTAGCAGAGACTTTCCCGGGACAGTGAAACCCTATGTCAGAGACACTGAGAAGAAGCCCCAATGTTCCCTCCAGGCACTTTCAGTGTGGGTGCCTTCTCCACGTGGTTCCTGGTTTCACTGCAGCTCTGAAGAGAATGTTAGCAAAGAGGTAATCGGGACAGTGCAAACAGTACTCAAAGACAGGGAGAGCAAGCTCTACATTACTCTCTTGGCACTTTGGATGTGGGACATAAAGCGAGATGTTTGCTGCTTTTGCGTTTGGCTGTTGGGAGATTTACAGCACAAAGATATCTAGTTGATTTGAAGCAGTTCCGAGAAAGTCTAAACATAATCCTCACTTTTCCCTCCTGGCACTTTCCGTGTGGGAGATATAGCAGGATGTATATTGGTTTTGAGGACAACTCAATGGACAGTGTAGGGAGAAAAGTTCCTGGCTCCTTGAATGCCGTTTCTGGAGACACTGCGATCAATGTGGGAGATATGTCAAGACGTGCGTTGGTTTTGAGGACGGCTCTCTGGAGAGTCTTAGCAAAGAGGTCACACAGATAATCAGAGCAATTCTCAGAGACACTGAGAACAAGCTCCACAATTCCCTCCAGGCACTTTCAGTGTGGGTGCCTTCTCCACGTGGTTCCTGGTTTCACTGCAGCTCTGAAGAGAATGTTAGCAAAGAGGTAATCGGGACAGTGCAAACAGTACTCAAAGACAGGGAGAGCAAGCTCTACATTACTCTCTTGGCACTTTGGATGTGGGACATACAGCGAGATGTTTGCTGCTTTTGCGTTTGGCTGTTGGGAGATTTACAGCACAAAGATATCTAGTTGATTTGAAGCAGTTCCGAGAAAGTCTAAACATAATCCTCACTTTTCCCTCCTGGCACTTTCCCTGTAGGAGATACCGCAAGACGTTTCTGTATATTGGGCACAGCGCTCTGCAGGGTGTTAGCAGAGACTTTCCCGGGACAGTGAAACCCTATGTCAGAGACACTGAGAAGAAGCCCCAATGTTCCCTCCAGGCACTTTCAGTGTGGGTGCCTTCTCCACGTGGTTCCTGGTTTCACTGCAGCTCTGAAGAGAATGTTAGCAAAGAGGTAATCGGGACAGTGCAAACAGTACTCAAAGACAGGGAGAGCAAGCTCTACATTACTCTCTTGGCACTTTGGATGTGGGACATACAGCGAGATGTTTGCTGCTTTTGCGTTTGGCTGTTGGGAGATTTACAGCACAAAGATATCTAGTTGATTTGAAGCAGTTCCGAGAAAGTCTAAGCATAATCCTCACTTTTCCCTCCTGGCACTTTCCCTGTAGGGGATACCGCAAGACGTTTCTGTATATTGGGCACAGCGCTCTGCAGGGTGTTAGCAGAGACTTTCCCGGGACAGTGAAACCCTATGTCACAGACATTGAGAAGAAGCCCCAATGTTCCCTCCAGGCACTTTCAGTGTGGGTGCCTTCTCCACGTGGTTCCTGGTTTCACTGCAGCTCTGAAGAGAATGTTAGCAAAGAGGTAATCGGGACAGTGTAAACAGTACTCAAAGACAGGGAGAGCAAGCTCTACATTACTCTCTTGGCACTTTGGATGTGGGACATACAGCGAGATGTTTGCTGCTTTTGCGTTTGGCTGTTGGGAGATTTACAGCACAAAGATATCTAGTTGATTTGAAGCAGTTCCGAGAAAGTCTAAGCATAATCCTCACTTTTCCCTCCTGGCACTTTCCCTGTAGGGGATACCGCAAGACATTTCTGTATATTGGGCACAGCGCTGTGCAGGGTGTTAGCAGAGACTTTCCCGGGACAGTGAAACCCTATGTCAGAGACACTGAGAAGAAGCCCCAATGTTCCCTCCAGGCACTTTCAGTGTGGGTGCCTTCTCCACGTGGTTCCTGGTTTCACTGCAGCTCTGAAGAGAATGTTAGCAAAGAGGTAATCGGGACAGTGCAAACAGTACTCAAAGACAGGGAGAGCAAGCTCTACATTACTCTCTTGGCACTTTGGATGTGGGACATACAGCGAGATGTTTGCTGCTTTTGCGTTTGGCTGTTGGGAGATTTACAGCACAAAGATATCTAGTTGATTTGAAGCAGTTCCGAGAAAGTCTAAACATAATCCTCACTTTTCCCTCCTGGCACTTTCCGTGTGGGAGATATAGCAGGATGTATATTGGTTTTGAGGACAACTCAATGGACAGTGTAGGGAGAAAAGTTCCTGGCTCCTTGAATGCCGTTTCTGGAGACACTGCGATCAATGTGGGAGATATGTCAAGACGTGCGTTGGTTTTGAGGACGGCTCTCTGGAGAGTCTTAGCAAAGAGGTCACACAGATAATCAGAGCAATTCTCAGAGACACTGAGAACAAGCTCCACAATTCCCTCCAGGCACTTTCAGTGTGGGTGCCTTCTCCACGTGGTTCCTGGTTTCACTGCAGCTCTGAAGAGAATGTTAGCAAAGAGGTAATCGGGACAGTGCAAACAGTACTCAAAGACAGGGAGAGCAAGCTCTCTCTTGGCACTTTGGATGTGGGACATACAGCGAGATGTTTGCTGCTTTTGCGTTTGGCTGTTGGGAGATTTACAGCACAAAGATATCTAGTTGATTTGAAGCAGTTCCGAGAAAGTCTAAGCATAATCCTCACTTTTCCCTCCTGGCACTTTCCCTGTAGGGGATACCGCAAGACGTTTCTGTATATTGGGCACAGCGCTCTGCAGGGTGTTAGCAGAGACTTTCCCGGGACAGTGAAACCCTATGTCACAGACATTGAGAAGAAGCCCCAATGTTCCCTCCAGGCACTTTCAGTGTGGGTGCCTTCTCCACGTGGTTCCTGGTTTCACTGCAGCTCTGAAGAGAATGTTAGCAAAGAGGTAATCGGGACAGTGTAAACAGTACTCAAAGACAGGGAGAGCAAGCTCTCTCTTGGCACTTTGGATGTGGGACATACAGCGAGATGTTTGCTGCTTTTACATTTGGCGATTGGGAGATTTACAGCACAAAGATATCTAGTTGATTTGAAGCAGTTCCGAGAAAGTCTAAACATAATCCTCACTTTTCCCTCCTGGCACTTTCCCTGTAGGGGATACCGCAAGATGTTTCTGTATATTGGGCACAGCGCTGTGCAGGGTGTTAGCAGAGACTTTCCCGGGACAGTGAAACCCTATGTCAGAGACACTGAGAAGAAGCCCCAATGTTCCCTCCAGGCACTTTCAGTGTGGGTGCCTTCTCCACGTGGTTCCTGGTTTCACTGCAGCTCTGAAGAGAATGTTAGCAAAGAGGTAATCGGGACAGTGTAAACAGTACTCAAAGACAGGGAGAGCAAGCTCTACATTACTCTCTTGGCACTTTGGATGTGGGACATACAGCGAGATGTTTGCTGCTTTTGCGTTTGGCTGTTGGGAGATTTACAGCACAAAGATATCTAGTTGATTTGAAGCAGTTCCGAGAAAGTCTAAGCATAATCCTCACTTTTCCCTCCTGGCACTTTCCCTGTAGGGGATACCGCAAGACGTTTCTGTATATTGGGCACAGCGCTGTGCAGGGTGTTAGCAGAGACTTTCCCGGGACAGTGAAACCCTATGTCAGAGACACTGAGAAGAAGCCCCAATGTTCCCTCCAGGCACTTTCAGTGTGGGTGCCTTCTCCACGTGGTTCCTGGTTTCACTGCAGCTCTGAAGAGAATGTTAGCAAAGAGGTAATCGGGACAGTGCAAACAGTACTCAAAGACAGGGAGAGCAAGCTCTACATTACTCTCTTGGCACTTTGGATGTGGGACATAAAGCGAGATGTTTGCTGCTTTTGCGTTTGGCTGTTGGGAGATTTACAGCACAAAGATATCTAGTTGATTTGAAGCAGTTCCGAGAAAGTCTAAACATAATCCTCACTTTTCCCTCCTGGCACGTTCCGTGTGGGAGATATAGCAGGATGTATATTGGTTTTGAGGACAACTCAATGGACAGTGTAGGGAGAAAAGTTCCTGGCTCCTTGAATGCCGTTTCTGGAGACACTGCGATCAATGTGGGAGATATGTCAAGACGTGCGTTGGTTTTGAGGACGGCTCTCTGGAGAGTCTTAGCAAAGAGGTCACACAGATAATCAGAGCAATTCTCAGAGACACTGAGAACAAGCTCCACAATTCCCTCCAGGCACTTTCAGTGTGGGTGCCTTCTCCACGTGGTTCCTGGTTTCACTGCAGCTCTGAAGAGAATGTTAGCAAAGAGGTAATCGGGACAGTGCAAACAGTACTCAAAGACAGGGAGAGCAAGCTCTACATTACTCTCTTGGCACTTTGGATGTGGGACATACAGCGAGATGTTTGCTGCTTTTGCGTTTGGCTGTTGGGAGATTTACAGCACAAAGATATCTAGTTGATTTGAAGCAGTTCCGAGAAAGTCTAAGCATAATCCTCACTTTTCCCTCCTGGCACTTTCCCTGTAGGAGATACCGCAAGACGTTTCTGTATATTGGGCACAGCGCTGTGCAGGGTGTTAGCAGAGAGTTTCCCGGGACAGTGAAACCCTATGTCAGAGACACTGAGAAGAAGCCCCAATGTTCCCTCCAGGCACTTTCAGTGTGGGTGCCTTCTCCTCGTGGTTCCTGGTTTCACTGCAGCTCTGAAGAGAATGTTAGCAAAGAGGTAATCGGGACAGTGTAAACAGTACTCAAAGACAGGGAGAGCAAGCTCTACATTACTCTCTTGGCACTTTGGATGTGGGACATACAGCGAGATGTTTGCTGCTTTTGCGTTTGGCTGTTGGGAGATTTACAGCACAAAGATATCTAGTTGATTTGAAGCAGTTCCGAGAAAGTCTAAGCATAATCCTCACTTTTCCCTCCTGGCACTTTCCCTGTAGGGGATACCGCAAGACGTTTCTGTATATTGGGCACAGCGCTGTGCAGGGTGTTAGCAGAGACTTTCCCGGGACAGTGAAACCCTATGTCAGAGACACTGAGAAGAAGCCCCAATGTTCCCTCCAGGCACTTTCAGTGTGGGTGCCTTCTCCACGTGGTTCCTGGTTTCACTGCAGCTCTGAAGAGAATGTTAGCAAAGAGGTAATCGGGACAGTGCAAACAGTACTCAAAGACAGGGAGAGCAAGCTCTACATTACTCTCTTGGCACTTTGGATGTGGGACATACAGCGAGATGTTTGCTGCTTTTGCGTTTGGCTGTTGGGAGATTTACAGCACAAAGATATCTAGTTGATTTGAAGCAGTTCCGAGAAAGTCTAAGCATAATCCTCACTTTTCCCTCCTGGCACTTTCCCTGTAGGGGATACCGCAAGACGTTTCTGTATATTGGGCACAGCGCTCTGCAGGGTGTTAGCAGAGACTTTTCCGGCACAGTGAAACCCTATGTCACAGACACTGAGAAGAAGCCCCAATGTTCCCTCCAGGCACTTTCAGTGTGGGTGCCTTCTCCATGTGGTGCCTGGTTTCACTGCAGCTCTGAAGAGAATGTTAGCAAAGAGGTAATCGGGACAGTGCAAACAGTACTCAAAGACAGGGAGAGCAAGCTCTCTCTTGGCACTTTGGATGTGGGACATACAGCGAGATGTTTGCTGCTTTTACATTTGGCGATTGGGAGATTTACAGCACAAAGATATCTAGTTGATTTGAAGCAGTTCCGAGAAAGTCTAAACATAATCCTCACTTTTCCCTCCTGGCACTTTCCCTGTAGGAGATACCACAAGACGTTTCTGTATATTGGGCACAGCGCTCTGCAGGGTGTTAGCAGAGACTTTCCCGGCACAGTGAAACCCTATGTCAGAGACACTGAGAAGAAGCCCCAATGTTCCCTCCAGGCACTTTCAGTGTGGGTGCCTTCTCCACGTGGTTCCTCTGCAGCTCTGAAGAGAATGTTAGCAAAGAGGTAATCGGGACAGTGCAAACAGTACTCAAAGACAGGGAGAGCAAGCTCTCTCTTGGCACTTTGGATGTGGGACATACAGCGAGATGTTTGCTGCTTTTGCGTTTGGCTGTTGGGAGATTTACAGCACAAAGATATCTAGTTGATTTGAAGCAGTTCCGAGAAAGTCTAAACATAATCCTCACTTTTCCCTCCTGGCACTTTCCGTGTGGGAGATATAGCAGGATGTATATTGGTTTTGAGGACAACTCAATGGACAGTGTAGGGAGAAAAGTTCCTGGCTCCTTGAATGCCGTTTCTGGAGACACTGCGATCAATGTGGGAGATATGTCAAGACGTGCGTTGGTTTTGAGGACGGCTCTCTGGAGAGTCTTAGCAAAGAGGTCACACAGATAATCAGAGCAATTCTCAGAGACACTGAGAACAAGCTCCACAATTCCCTCCAGGCACTTTCAGTGTGGGTGCCTTCTCCACGTGGTTCCTGGTTTCACTGCAGCTCTGAAGAGAATGTTAGCAAAGAGGTAATCGGGACAGTGCAAACAGTACTCAAAGACAGGGAGAGCAAGCTCTACATTACTCTCTTGGCACTTTGGATGTGGGACATACAGCGAGATGTTTGCTGCTTTTGCGTTTGGCTGTTGGGAGATTTACAGCACAAAGATATCTAGTTGATTTGAAGCAGTTCCGAGAAAGTCTAAGCATAATCCTCACTTTTCCCTCCTGGCACTTTCCCTGTAGGGGATACCGCAAGACGTTTCTGTATATTGGGCACAGCGCTCTGCAGAGTGTTAGCAGAGACTTTCCCGGGACAGTGAAACCCTATGTCACAGACATTGAGAAGAAGCCCCAATGTTCCCTCCAGGCACTTTCAGTGTGGGTGCCTTCTCCACGTGGTTCCTGGTTTCACTGCAGCTCTGAAGAGAATGTTAGCAAAGAGGTAATCGGGACAGTGTAAACAGTACTCAAAGACAGGGAGAGCAAGCTCTCTCTTGGCACTTTGGATGTGGGACATACAGCGAGATGTTTGCTGCTTTTACATTTGGCGATTGGGAGATTTACAGCACAAAGATATCTAGTTGATTTGAAGCAGTTCCGAGAAAGTCTAAGCATAATCCTCACTTTTCCCTCCTGGCACTTTCCCTGTAGGGGATACCGCAAGATGTTTCTGTATATTGGGCACAGCGCTGTGCAGGGTGTTAGCAGAGACTTTCCCGGGACAGTGAAACCCTATGTCAGAGACACTGAGAAGAAGCCCCAATGTTCCCTCCAGGCACTTTCAGTGTGGGTGCCTTCTCCACGTGGTTCCTGGTTTCACTGCAGCTCTGAAGAGAATGTTAGCAAAGAGGTAATCGGGACAGTGTAAACAGTACTCAAAGACAGGGAGAGCAAGCTCTACATTACTCTCTTGGCACTTTGGATGTGGGACATAAAGCGAGATGTTTGCTGCTTTTGCGTTTGGCTGTTGGGAGATTTACAGCACAAAGATATCTAGTTGATTTGAAGCAGTTCCGAGAAAGTCTAAACATAATCCTCACTTTTCCCTCCTGGCACTTTCCGTGTGGGAGATATAGCAGGATGTATATTGGTTTTGAGGACAACTCAATGGACAGTGTAGGGAGAAAAGTTCCTGGCTCCTTGAATGCCGTTTCTGGAGACACTGCGATCAATGTGGGAGATATGTCAAGACGTGCGTTGGTTTTGAGGACGGCTCTCTGGAGAGTCTTAGCAAAGAGGTCACACAGATAATCAGAGCAATTCTCAGAGACACTGAGAACAAGCTCCACAATTCCCTCCAGGCACTTTCAGTGTGGGTGCCTTCTCCACGTGGTTCCTGGTTTCAGTGCAGCTCTGAAGAGAATGTTAGCAAAGAGGTAATCGGGACAGTGCAAACAGTACTCAAAGACAGGGAGAGCAAGCTCTACATTACTCTCTTGGCACTTTGGATGTGGGACATACAGCGAGATGTTTGCTGCTTTTGCGTTTGGCTGTTGGGAGATTTACAGCACAAAGATATCTAGTTGATTTGAAGCAGTTCCGAGAAAGTCTAAGCATAATCCTCACTTTTCCCTCCTGGCACTTTCCCTGTAGGGGGTACCGCAAGACGTTTCTGTATATTGGGCACAGCGCTCTGCAGGGTGTTAGCAGAGGGTTTCCCGGGACAGTGAAACCCAACATCAGAGACACTGAGAAGAAGCCCCAATGTTCCCTCCAGGCACTTTCAGTGTGGGTGCCTTCTCCACGTGGTTCCTGGTTTCACTGCAGCTCTGAAGAGAATGTTAGCAAAGAGGTAATCGGGACAGTGCAAACAGTACTCAAAGACAGGGAGAGCAAGCTCTACATTACTCTCTTGGCACTTTGGATGTGGGACATAAAGCGAGATGTTTGCTGCTTTTGCGTTTGGCTGTTGGGAGATTTACAGCACAAAGATATCTAGTTGATTTGAAGCAGTTCCGAGAAAGTCTAAGCATAATCCTCACTTTTCCCTCCTGGCACTTTCCGTGTGGGAGATATAGCAGGATGTATATTGGTTTTGAGGACAACTCAATGGACAGTGTAGGGAGAAAAGGTCCTGGCTCCTTGAATGCCGTTTCTGGAGACACTGCGATCAATGTGGGAGATATGTCAAGACGTGCGTTGGTTTTGAGGACGGCTCTCTGGAGAGTCTTAGCAAAGAGGTCACACAGATAATCAGAGCAATTCTCAGAGACACTGAGAACAAGCTCCACAATTCCCTCCAGGCACTTTCAGTGTGGGTGCCTTCTCCACGTGGTTCCTGGTTTCACTGCAGCTCTGAAGAGAATGTTAGCAAAGAGGTAATCGGGACAGTGCAAACAGTACTCAAAGACAGGGAGAGCAAGCTCTACATTACTCTCTTGGCACTTTGGATGTGGGACATACAGCGAGATGTTTGCTGCTTTTGCGTTTGGCTGTTGGGAGATTTACAGCACAAAGATATCTAGTTGATTTGAAGCAGTTCCGAGAAAGTCTAAGCATAATCCTCACTTTTCCCTCCTGGCACTTTCCCTGTAGGGGATACCGCAAGACGTTTCTGTATATTGGGCACAGCGCTGTGCAGGGTGTTAGCAGAGACTTTCCCGGGACAGTGAAACCCTATGTCACAGACATTGAGAAGAAGCCCCAATGTTCCCTCCAGGCACTTTCAGTGTGGGTGCCTTCTCCACGTGGTTCCTGGTTTCACTGCAGCTCTGAAGAGAATGTTAGCAAAGAGGTAATCGGGACAGTGTAAACAGTACTCAAAGACAGGGAGAGCAAGCTCTCTCTTGGCACTTTGGATGTGGGACATACAGCGAGATGTTTGCTGCTTTTACATTTGGCGATTGGGAGATTTACAGCACAAAGATATCTAGTTGATTTGAAGCAGTTCCGAGAAAGTCTAAACATAATCCTCACTTTTCCCTCCTGGCACTTTCCCTGTAGGGGATACCGCAAGATGTTTCTGTATATTGGGCACAGCGCTGTGCAGGGTGTTAGCAGAGACTTTCCCGGGACAGTGAAACCCTATGTCAGAGACACTGAGAAGAAGCCCCAATGTTCCCTCCAGGCACTTTCAGTGTGGGTGCCTTCTCCACGTGGTTCCTGGTTTCACTGCAGCTCTGAAGAGAATGTTAGCAAAGAGGTAATCGGGACAGTGTAAACAGTACTCAAAGACAGGGAGAGCAAGCTCTACATTACTCTCTTGGCACTTTGGATGTGGGACATACAGCGAGATGTTTGCTGCTTTTGCGTTTGGCTGTTGGGAGATTTACAGCACAAAGATATCTAGTTGATTTGAAGCAGTTCCGAGAAAGTCTAAGCATAATCCTCACTTTTCCCTCCTGGCACTTTCCCTGTAGGGGATACCGCAAGACGTTTCTGTATATTGGGCACAGCGCTGTGCAGGGTGTTAGCAGAGACTTTCCCGGGACAGTGAAACCCTATGTCAGAGACACTGAGAAGAAGCCCCAATGTTCCCTCCAGGCACTTTCAGTGTGGGTGCCTTCTCCACGTGGTTCCTGGTTTCACTGCAGCTCTGAAGAGAATGTTAGCAAAGAGGTAATCGGGACAGTGCAAACAGTACTCAAAGACAGGGAGAGCAAGCTCTACATTACTCTCTTGGCACTTTGGATGTGGGACATAAAGCGAGATGTTTGCTGCTTTTGCGTTTGGCTGTTGGGAGATTTACAGCACAAAGATATCTAGTTGATTTGAAGCAGTTCCGAGAAAGTCTAAACATAATCCTCACTTTTCCCTCCTGGCACTTTCCCTGTAGGAGATACCGCAAGACGTTTCTGTATATTGGGCACAGCGCTCTGCAGGGTGTTAGCAGAGACTTTCCCGGGACAGTGAAACCCTATGTCAGAGACACTGAGAAGAAGCCCCAATGTTCCCTCCAGGCACTTTCAGTGTGGGTGCCTTCTCCACGTGGTTCCTCTGCAGCTCTGAAGAGAATGTTAGCAAAGAGGTAATCGGGACAGTGCAAACAGTACTCAAAGACAGGGAGAGCAAGCTCTCTCTTGGCACTTTGGATGTGGGACATACAGCGAGATGTTTGCTGCTTTTGCGTTTGGCTGTTGGGAGATTTACAGCACAAAGATATCTAGTTGATTTGAAGCAGTTCCGAGAAAGTCTAAGCATAATCCTCACTTTTCCCTTCTGGCACTTTCCCTGTAGGGGGTACCGCAAGACGTTTCTGTATATTGGGCACAGCGCTGTGCAGGGTGTTAGCAGAGACTTTCCCGGGACAGTGAAACCCTATGTCAGAGACACTGAGAAGAAGCCCCAATGTTCCCTCCAGGCACTTTCAGTGTGGGTGCCTTCTCCACGTGGTTCCTGGTTTCACTGCAGCTCTGAAGAGAATGTTAGCAAAGAGGTAATCGGGACAGTGCAAACAGTACTCAAAGACAGGGAGAGCAAGCTCTACATTACTCTCTTGGCACTTTGGATGTGGGACATAAAGCGAGATGTTTGCTGCTTTTGCGTTTGGCTGTTGGGAGATTTACAGCACAAAGATATCTAGTTGATTTGAAGCAGTTCCGAGAAAGTCTAAACATAATCCTCACTTTTCCCTCCTGGCACTTTCCGTGTGGGAGATATAGCAGGATCTATATTGGTTTTGGGGACAACTCAATGGACAGTGTAGGGAGAAAAGTTCCTGGCTCCTTGAATGCCGTTTCTGGAGACACTGCGATCAATGTGGGAGATATGTCAAGACGTCTGTTGGTTTTGAGGACGGCTCTCTGGAGAGTCTTAGCAAAGAGGTCACACAGATAATCAGAGCAATTCTCAGAGACACTGAGAACAAGCTCCACAATTCCCTCCAGGCACTTTCAGTGTGGGTGCCTTCTCCACGTGGTTCCTGGTTTCACTGCAGCTCTGAAGAGAATGTTAGCAAAGAGGTAATCGGGACAGTGCAAACAGTACTCAAAGACAGGGAGAGCAAGCTCTACATTACTCTCTTGGCACTTTGGATGTGGGACATACAGCGAGATGTTTGCTGCTTTTGCGTTTGGCTGTTGGGAGATTTACAGCACAAAGCTATCTAGTTGATTTGAAGCAGTTCCGAGAAAGTCTAAGCATAATCCTCACTTTTCCCTCCTGGCACTTTCCCTGTAGGCGATACCGCAAGACGTTTCTGTATATTGGGCACAGCGCTCTGCAGGGTGTTAGCAGAGACTTTCCCGGCACAGTGAAACCCTATGTCAGAGACACTGAGAAGAAGCCCCAATGTTCCCTCCAGGCACTTTCAGTGTGGGTGCCTTCTCCACGTGGTTCCTGGTTTCACTGCAGCTCTGAAGAGAATGTTAGCAAAGAGGTAATCGGGACAGTGCAAACAGTACTCAAAGACAGGGAGAGCAAGCTCTCTCTTGGCACTTTGGATGTGGGACATACAGCGAGATGTTTGCTGCTTTTGCGTTTGGCTGTTGGGAGATTTACAGCACAAAGATATCTAGTTGATTTGAAGCAGTTCCGAGAAAGTCTAAGCATAATCCTCACTTTTCCCTCCTGGCACTTTCCCTGTAGGGGGTACCGCAAGACGTTTCTGTATATTGGGCACAGCGCTGTGCAGGGTGTTAGCAGAGACTTTCCCGGGACAGTGAAACCCTATGTCAGAGACACTGAGAAGAAGCCCCAATGTTCCCTCCAGGCACTTTCAGTGTGGGTGCCTTCTGCACGTGGTTCCTCTGCAGCTCTGAAGAGAATGTTAGCAAAGAGGTAATCGGGACAGTGCAAACAGTACTCAAAGACAGGGAGAGCAAGCTCTCTCTTGGCACTTTGGATGTGGGACATACAGCGAGATGTTTGCTGCTTTTGCGTTTGGCTGTTGGGAGATTTACAGCACAAAGATATCTAGTTGATTTGAAGCAGTTCCGAGAAAGTCTAAGCATAATCCTCACTTTTCCCTCCTGGCACTTTCCCTGTAGGGGGTACCGCAAGACGTTTCTGTATATTGGGCACAGCGCTGTGCAGGGTGTTAGCAGAGACTTTCCCGGGACAGTGAAACCCTATGTCAGAGACACTGAGAAGAAGCCCCAATGTTCCCTCCAGGCACTTTCAGTGTGGGTGCCTTCTCCACGTGGTTCCTGGTTTCACTGCAGCTCTGAAGAGAATGTTAGCAAAGAGGTAATCGGGACAGTGCAAACAGTACTCAAAGACAGGGAGAGCAAGCTCTACATTACTCTCTTGGCACTTTGGATGTGGGACATAAAGCGAGATGTTTGCTGCTTTTGCGTTTGGCTGTTGGGAGATTTACAGCACAAAGATATCTAGTTGATTTGAAGCAGTTCCGAGAAAGTCTAAACATAATCCTCACTTTTCCCTCCTGGCACTTTCCGTGTGGGAGATATAGCAGGATGTATATTGGTTTTGAGGACAACTCAATGGACAGTGTAGGGAGAAAAGTTCCTGGCTCCTTGAATGCCGTTTCTGGAGACACTGCGATCAATGTGGGAGATATGTCAAGACGTGCGTTGGTTTTGAGGACGGCTCTCTGGAGAGTCTTAGCAAAGAGGTCACACAGATAATCAGAGCAATTCTCAGAGACACTGAGAACAAGCTCCACAATTCCCTCCAGGCACTTTCAGTGTGGGTGCCTTCTCCACGTGGTTCCTGGTTTCACTGCAGCTCTGAAGAGAATGTTAGCAAAGAGGTAATCGGGACAGTGCAAACAGTACTCAAAGACAGGGAGAGCAAGCTCTACATTACTCTCTTGGCACTTTGGATGTGGGACATACAGCGAGATGTTTGCTGCTTTTGCGTTTGGCTGTTGGGAGATTTACAGCACAAAGATATCTAGTTGATTTGAAGCAGTTCCGAGAAAGTCTAAGCATAATCCTCACTTTTCCCTCCTGGCACTTTCCCTGTAGGGGATACCGCAAGACGTTTCTGTATATTGGGCACATCGCTCTGCAGGGTGTTAGCAGAGACTTTCCCGGCACAGTGAAACCCTATGTCAGAGACACTGAGAAGAAGCCCCAATGTTCCCTCCAGGCACTTTCAGTGTGGGTGCCTTCTCCACGTGGTTCCTGGTTTCACTGCAGCTCTGAAGAGAATGTTAGCAAAGAGGTAATCGGGACAGTGTAAACAGTACTCAAAGACAGGGAGAGCAAGCTCTACATTACTCTCTTGGCACTTTGGATGTGGGACATACAGCGAGATGTTTGCTGCTTTTGCGTTTGGCTGTTGGGAGATTTACAGCACAAAGATATCTAGTTGATTTGAAGCAGTTCCGAGAAAGTCTAAACATAATCCTCACTTTTCCCTCCTGGCACTTTCCGTGTGGGAGATATAGCAGGATGTATATTGGTTTTGAGGACAACTCAATGGACAGTGTAGGGAGAAAAGTTCCTGGCTCCTTGAATGCCGTTTCTGGAGACACTGCGATCAATGTGGGAGATATGTCAAGACGTGCGTTGGTTTTGAGGACGGCTCTCTGGAGAGTCTTAGCAAAGAGGTCACACAGATAATCAGAGCAATTCTCAGAGACACTGAGAACAAGCTCCACAATTCCCTCCAGGCACTTTCAGTGTGGGTGCCTTCTCCACGTGGTTCCTGGTTTCACTGCAGCTCTGAAGAGAATGTTAGCAAAGAGGTAATCGGGACAGTGCAAACAGTACTCAAAGACAGGGAGAGCAAGCTATACATTACTCTCTTGGCACTTTGGATGTGGGACATACAGCGAGATGTTTGCTGCTTTTGCGTTTGGCTGTTGGGAGATTTACAGCACAAAGATATCTAGTTGATTTGAAGCAGTTCCGAGAAAGTCTAAGCATAATCCTCACTTTTCCCTCCTGGCACTTTCCCTGTAGGGGATACCGCAAGACGTTTCTGTATATTGGGCACAGCGCTCTGCAGGGTGTTAGCAGAGACTTTTCCGGCACAGTGAAACCCTATGTCAGAGACACTGAGAAGAAGCCCCAATGTTCCCTCCAGGCACTTTCAGTGTGGGTGCCTTCTCCATGTGGTGCCTGGTTTCACTGCAGCTCTGAAGAGAATGTTAGCAAAGAGGTAATCGGGACAGTGCAAACAGTACTCAAAGACAGGGAGAGCAAGCTCTCTCTTGGCACTTTGGATGTGGGACATACAGCGAGATGTTTGCTGCTTTTACATTTGGCGATTGGGAGATTTACAGCACAAAGATATCTAGTTGATTTGAAGCAGTTCCGAGAAAGTCTAAACATAATCCTCACTTTTCCCTCCTGGCACTTTCCCTGTAGGAGATACCGCAAGACGTTTCTGTATATTGGGCACAGCGCTCTGCAGGGTGTTAGCAGAGACTTTCCCGGGACAGTGAAACCCTATGTCAGAGACACTGAGAAGAAGCCCCAATGTTCCCTCCAGGCACTTTCAGTGTGGGTGCCTTCTCCACGTGGTTCCTCTGCAGCTCTGAAGAGAATGTTAGCAAAGAGGTAATCGGGACAGTGCAAACAGTACTCAAAGACAGGGAGAGCAAGCTCTCTCTTGGCACTTTGGATGTGGGACATACAGCGAGATGTTTGCTGCTTTTGCGTTTGGCTGTTGGGAGATTTACAGCACAAAGATATCTAGTTGATTTGAAGCAGTTCCGAGAAAGTCTAAGCATAATCCTCACTTTTCCCTCCTGGCACTTTCCCTGTAGGGGGTACCGCAAGACGTTTCTGTATATTGGGCACAGCGCTCTGCAGGGTGTTAGCAGAGACTTTCCCGGGACAGTGAAACCCTATGTCAGAGACACTGAGAAGAAGCCCCAATGTTCCCTCCAGGCACTTTCAGTGTGGGTGCCTTCTCCACGTGGTTCCTGGTTTCACTGCAGCTCTGAAGAGAATGTTAGCAAAGAGGTAATCGGGACAGTGCAAACAGTACTCAAAGACAGGGAGAGCAAGCTCTACATTACTCTCTTGGCACTTTGGATGTGGGACATAAAGCGAGATGTTTGCTGCTTTTGCGTTTGGCTGTTGGGAGATTTACAGCACAAAGATATCTAGTTGATTTGAAGCAGTTCCGAGAAAGTCTAAACATAATCCTCACTTTTCCCTCCTGGCACTTTCCGTGTGGGAGATATAGCAGGATCTATATTGGTTTTGAGGACAACTCAATGGACAGTGTAGGGAGAAAAGTTCCTGGCTCCTTGAATGCCGTTTCTGGAGACACTGCGATCAATGTGGGAGATATGTCAAGACGTGCGTTGGTTTTGAGGACGGCTCTCTGGAGAGTCTTAGCAAAGAGGTCACACAGATAATCAGAGCAATTCTCAGAGACACTGAGAACAAGCTCCACAATTCCCTCCAGGCACTTTCAGTGTGGGTGCCTTCTCCACGTGGTTCCTGGTTTCACTGCAGCTCTGAAGAGAATGTTAGCAAAGAGGTAATCGGGACAGTGCAAACAGTACTCAAAGACAGGGAGAGCAAGCTCTACATTACTCTCTTGGCACTTTGGATGTGGGACATACAGCGAGATGTTTGCTGCTTTTGCGTTTGGCTGTTGGGAGATTTACAGCACAAAGCTATCTAGTTGATTTGAAGCAGTTCCGAGAAAGTCTAAACATAATCCTCACTTTTCCCTCCTGGCACTTTCCCTGTAGGAGATACCGCAAGACGTTTCTGTAGATTGGGCACAGCGCTCTGCAGGGTGTTAGCAGAGACTTTCCCGGCACAGTGAAACCCTATGTCAGAGACACTGAGAAGAAGCCCCAATGTTCCCTCCAGGCACTTTCAGTGTGGGTGCCTTCTCCACGTGGTTCCTCTGCAGCTCTGAAGAGAATGTTAGCAAAGAGGTAATCGGGACAGTGCAAACAGTACTCAAAGACAGGGAGAGCAAGCTCTCTCTTGGCACTTTGGATGTGGGACATACAGCGAGATGTTTGCTGCTTTTGCGTTTGGCTGTTGGGAGATTTACAGCACAAAGATATCTAGTTGATTTGAAGCAGTTCCGAGAAAGTCTAAGCATAATCCTCACTTTTCCCTCCTGGCACTTTCCCTGTAGGGGGTACCGCAAGACGTTTCTGTATATTGGGCACAGCGCTCTGCAGGGTGTTAGCAGAGACTTTCCCGGGACAGTGAAACTCTATGTCAGAGACACTGAGAAGAAGCCCCAATGTTCCCTCCAGGCACTTTCAGTGTGGGTGCCTTCTCCACGTGGTTCCTGGTTTCACTGCAGCTCTGAAGAGAATGTTAGCAAAGAGGTAATCGGGACAGTGCAAACAGTACTCAAAGACAGGGAGAGCAAGCTCTACATTACTCTCTTGGCACTTTGGATGTGGGACATAAAGCGAGATGTTTGCTGCTTTTACATTTGGCTGTTGGGAGATTTACAGCACAAAGATATCTAGTTGATTTGAAGCAGTTCCGAGAAAGTCTAAACATAATCCTCACTTTTCCCTCCTGGCACTTTCCGTGTGGGAGATATAGCAGGATCTATATTGGTTTTGAGGACAACTCAATGGACAGTGTAGGGAGAAAAGTTCCTGGCTCCTTGAATGCCGTTTCTGGAGACACTGCGATCAATGTGGGAGATATGTCAAGACGTGCGTTGGTTTTGAGGACGGCTCTCTGGAGAGTCTTAGCAAAGAGGTCACACAGATAATCAGAGCAATTCTCAGAGACACTGAGAACAAGCTCCACAATTCCCTCCAGGCACTTTCAGTGTGGGTGCCTTCTCCACGTGGTTCCTGGTTTCACTGCAGCTCTGAAGAGAATGTTAGCAAAGAGGTAATCGGGACAGTGCAAACAGTACTCAAAGACAGGGAGAGCAAGCTCTCTCTTGGCACTTTGGATGTGGGACATACAGCGAGATGTTTGCTGCTTTTGCGTTTGGCTGTTGGGAGATTTACAGCACAAAGATATCTAGTTGATTTGAAGCAGTTCCGAGAAAGTCTAAGCATAATCCTCACTTTTCCCTCCTGGCACTTTCCCTGTAGGGGATACCGCAAGACGTTTCTGTATATTGGGCACAGCGCTGTGCAGGGTGTTAGCAGAGACTTTCCCGGGACAGTGAAACCCTATGTCAGAGACACTGAGAAGAAGCCCCAATGTTCCCTCCAGGCACTTTCAGTGTGGGTGCCTTCTCCACGTGGTTCCTCTGCAGCTCTGAAGAGAATGTTAGCAAAGAGGTAATCGGGACAGTGCAAACAGTACTCAAAGACAGGGAGAGCAAGCTCTCTCTTGGCACTTTGGATGTGGGACATACAGCGAGATGTTTGCTGCTTTTGCGTTTGGCTGTTGGGAGATTTACAGCACAAAGATATCTAGTTGATTTGAAGCAGTTCCGAGAAAGTCTAAGCATAATCCTCACTTTTCCCTCCTGGCACTTTCCCTGTAGGGGGTACCGCAAGACGTTTCTGTATATTGGGCACAGCGCTGTGCAGGGTGTTAGCAGAGACTTTCCCGGGACAGTGAAACCCTATGTCAGAGACACTGAGAAGAAGCCCCAATGTTCCCTCCAGGCACTTTCAGTGTGGGTGCCTTCTCCACGTGGTTCCTGGTTTCACTGCAGCTCTGAAGAGAATGTTAGCAAAGAGGTAATCGGGACAGTGCAAACAGTACTCAAAGACAGGGAGAGCAAGCTCTACATTACTCTCTTGGCACTTTGGATGTGGGACATAAAGCGAGATGTTTGCTGCTTTTGCGTTTGGCTGTTGGGAGATTTACAGCACAAAGATATCTAGTTGATTTGAAGCAGTTCCGAGAAAGTCTAAACATAATCCTCACTTTTCCCTCCTGGCACTTTCCGTGTGGGAGATATAGCAGGATGTATATTGGTTTTGAGGACAACTCAATGGACAGTGTAGGGAGAAAAGTTCCTGGCTCCTTGAATGCCGTTTCTGGAGACACTGCGATCAATGTGGGAGATATGTCAAGACGTGTGTTGGTTTTGAGGACGGCTCTCTGGAGAGTCTTAGCAAAGAGGTCACACAGATAATCAGAGCAATTCTCAGAGACACTGAGAACAAGCTCCACAATTCCCTCCAGGCACTTTCAGTGTGGGTGCCTTCTCCTCGTAGTTCCTGGTTTCACTGCAGCTCTGAAGAGAATGTTAGCAAAGAGGTAATCGGGACAGTGCAAACAGTACTCAAAGACAGGGAGAGCAAGCTCTCTCTTGGCACTTTGGATGTGGGACATACAGCGAGATGTTTGCTGCTTTTACATTTGGCTGTTGGGAGATTTACAGCACAAAGATATCTAGTTGATTTGAAGCAGTTCCGAGAAAGTCTAAGCATAATCCTCACTTTTCCCTCCTGGCACTTTCCCTGTAGGGGATACCGCAAGACGTTTCTGTATATTGGGCACAGCGCTGTGCAGGGTGTTAGCAGAGACTTTCCCGGGACAGTGAAACCCTATGTCAGAGACACTGAGAAGAAGCCCCAATGTTCCCTCCAGGCACTTTCAGTGTGGGTGCCTTCTCCACGTGGTTCCTGGTTTCACTGCAGCTCTGAAGAGAATGTTAGCAAAGAGGTAATCGGGACAGTGCAAACAGTACTCAAAGACAGGGAGAGCAAGCTCTACATTACTCTCTTGGCACTTTGGATGTGGGACATAAAGCGAGATGTTTGCTGCTTTTGCGTTTGGCTGTTGGGAGATTTACAGCACAAAGATATCTAGTTGATTTGAAGCAGTTCCGAGAAAGTCTAAACATAATCCTCACTTTTCCCTCCTGGCACTTTCCGTGTGGGAGATATAGCAGGATGTATATTGGTTTTGAGGACAACTCAATGGACAGTGTAGGGAGAAAAGTTCCTGGCTCCTTGAATGCCGTTTCTGGAGACACTGCGATCAATGTGGGAGATATGTCAAGACGTCTGTTGGTTTTGAGGACGGCTCTCTGGAGAGTCTTAGCAAAGAGGTCACACAGATAATCAGAGCAATTCTCAGAGACACTGAGAACAAGCTCCACAATTCCCTCCAGGCACTTTCAGTGTGGGTGCCTTCTCCTCGTAGTTCCTGGTTTCACTGCAGCTCTGAAGAGAATGTTAGCAAAGAGGTAATCGGGACAGTGCAAACAGTACTCAAAGACAGGGAGAGCAAGCTCTCTCTTGGCACTTTGGATGTGGGACATACAGCGAGATGTTTGCTGCTTTTGCGTTTGGCTGTTGGGAGATTTACAGCACAAAGATATCTAGTTGATTTGAAGCAGTTCCGAGAAAGTCTAAAAATAATCCTTATTTTTCCCTCCTGGCACTTTCCCTGTAGGAGATACCGCAAGACGTATCTGTATATTGGGCACAGCGCTCTGCAGGGTGTTAGCAGAGACTTTCCCGGGACAGTGAAACCCTATGTCAGAGACACTGAGAAGAAGCCCCAATGTTCCCTCCAGGCACTTTCAGTGTGGGCGCCTTCTCCACGTGGTTCCTGGTTTCACTGCAGCTCTGAAGAGAATGTTAGCAAAGAGGTAATCGGGACAGTGTAAACAGTACTCAAAGACAGGGAGAGCAAGCTCTACATTACTCTCTTGGCACTTTGGATGTGGGACATACAGCGAGATGTTTGCTGCTTTTGCGTTTGTCTGTTGGGAGATTTACAGCACAAAGATATCTAGTTGATTTGAAGCAGTTCCGAGAAAGTCTAAGCATAATCCTCACTTTTCCCTCCTGGCACTTTCCCTGTAGGGGGTACCGCAAGACGTTTCTGTATATTGGGCACAGCGCTCTGCAGGGTGTTAGCAGAGAGTTTCCCGGGACAGTGAAACCCTATGTCAGAGACACTGAGAAGAAGCCCCAATGTTCCCTCCAGGCACTTTCAGTGTGGGTGCCTTCTCCACGTGGTTCCTGGTTTCACTGCAGCTCTGAAGAGAATGTTAGCAAAGAGGTAATCGGGACAGTGCAAACAGTACTCAAAGACAGGGAGAGCAAGCTCTACATTACTCTCTTGGCACTTTGGATGTGGGACATAAAGCGAGATGTTTGCTGCTTTTGCGTTTGGCTGTTGGGAGATTTACAGCACAAAGATATCTAGTTGATTTGAAGCAGTTCCGAGAAAGTCTAAACATAATCCTCACTTTTCCCTCCTGGCACTTTCCGTGTGGGAGATATAGCAGGATGTATATTGGTTTTGAGGACAACTCAATGGACAGTGTAGGGAGAAAAGTTCCTGGCTCCTTGAATGCCGTTTCTGGAGACACTGCGATCAATGTGGGAGATATGTCAAGACGTGCGTTGGTTTTGAGGACGGCTCTCTGGAGAGTCTTAGCAAAGAGGTCACACAGATAATCAGAGCAATTCTCAGAGACACTGAGAACAAGCTCCACAATTCCCTCCAGGCACTTTCAGTGTGGGTGCCTTCTCCTCGTAGTTCCTGGTTTCACTGCAGCTCTGAAGAGAATGTTAGCAAAGAGGTAATCGGGACAGTGCAAACAGTACTCAAAGACAGGGAGAGCAAGCTCTCTCTTGGCACTTTGGATGTGGGACATACAGCGAGATGTTTGCTGCTTTTACATTTGGCTGTTGGGAGATTTACAGCACAAAGATATCTAGTTGATTTGAAGCAGTTCCGAGAAAGTCTAAACATAATCCTCACTTTTCCCTCCTGGCACTTTCCCTGTAGGAGATACCGCAAGACGTTTCTGTATATTGGGCACAGCGCTCTGCAGGGTGTTAGCAGAGACTTTCCCGGGACAGTGAAACCCTATGTCAGAGACACTGAGAAGAAGCCCCAATGTTCCCTCCAGGCACTTTCAGTGTGGGTGCCTTCTCCACGTGGTTCCTGGTTTCACTGCAGCTCTGAAGAGAATGTTAGCAAAGAGGTAATCGGAACAGTGTAAACAGTACTCAAAGACAGGGAGAGCAAGCTCTCTCTTGGCACTTTGGATGTGGGACATACAGCGAGATGTTTGCTGCTTTTGCGTTTGTCTGTTGGGAGATTTACAGCACAAAGATATCTAGTTGATTTGAAGCAGTTCCGAGAAAGTCTAAGCATAATCCTCACTTTTCCCTCCTGGCACTTTCCCTGTAGGGGGTACCGCAAGACGTTTCTGTATATTGGGCACAGCGCTGTGCAGGGTGTTAGCAGAGACTTTCCCGGGACAGTGAAACCCTATGTCAGAGACACTGAGAAGAAGCCCCAATGTTCCCTCCAGGCACTTTCAGTGTGGGTGCCTTCTCCACGTGGTTCCTGGTTTCACTGCAGCTCTGAAGAGAATGTTAGCAAAGAGGTAATCGGGACAGTGCAAACAGTACTCAAAGACAGGGAGAGCAAGCTCTACATTACTCTCTTGGCACTTTGGATGTGGGACATAAAGCGAGATGTTTGCTGCTTTTGCGTTTGGCTGTTGGGAGATTTACAGCACAAAGATATCTAGTTGATTTGAAGCAGTTCCGAGAAAGTCTAAACATAATCCTCACTTTTCCCTCCTGGCACTTTCCGTGTGGGAGATATAGCAGGATGCATATTGGTTTTGAGGACAACTCAATGGACAGTGTAGGGAGAAAAGTTCCTGACTCCTTGAATGCCGTTTCTGGAGACACTGCGATCAATGTGGGAGATATGTCAAGACGTGCGTTGGTTTTGAGGACGGCTCTCTGGAGAGTCTTAGCAAAGAGGTCACACAGATAATCAGAGCAATTCTCAGAGACACTGAGAAAAAGCTCCACAATTCCCTCCAGGCACTTTCAGTGTGGGTGCCTTCTCCACGTGGTTCCTGGTTTCACTGCAGCTCTGAAGAGAATGTTAGCAAAGAGGTAATCGGGACAGTGCAAACAGTACTCAAAGACAGGGAGAGCAAGCTCTCTCTTGGCACTTTGGATGTGGGACATACAGCGAGATGTTTGCTGCTTTTACATTTGGCTGTTGGGAGATTTACAGCACAAAGATATCTAGTTGATTTGAAGCAGTTCCGAGAAAGTCTAAGCATAATCCTCACTTTTCCCTCCTGGCACTTTCCGTGTGGGAGATATAGCAGGATGTATATTGGTTTTGAGGACAACTCAATGGACAGTGTAGGGAGAAAAGTTCCTGGCTCCTTGAATGCCGTTTCTGGAGACGCTGCGATCAATGTGGGAGATATGTCAAGACGTGCGTTGGTTTTGAGGACGGCTCTCTGGAGAGTCTTAGCAAAGAGGTCACACAGATAATCAGAGCAATTCTCAGAGACACTGAGAACAAGCTCCACAATTCCCTCCAGGCACTTTCAGTGTGGGTGCCTTCTCCACGTGGTTCCTGGTTTCACTGCAGCTCTGAAGAGAATGTAAGCAAAGAGGTAATCGGGACAGTGCAAACAGTACTCAAAGACAGGGAGAGCAAGCTCTACATTACTCTCTTGGCACTTTGGATGTGGGACATACAGCGAGATGTTTGCTGCTTTTACATTTGGCTGTTGGGAGATTTACAGCACAAAGATATCTAGTTGATTTGAAGCAGTTCCGAGAAAGTCTAAACATAATCCTCACTTTTCCCTCCTGGCACTTTCCCTGTAGGAGATACCGCAAGACGTTTCTGTATATTGGGCACAGCGCTCTGCAGGGTGTTAGCAGAGACTTTCCCGGGACAGTGAAACCCTATATCAGAGACACTGAGAAGAAGCCCCAATGTTCCCTCCAGGCACTTTCAGTGTGGGTGCCTTCTCCACGTGGTTCCTGGTTTCACTGCAGCTCTGAAGAGAATGTTAGCAAAGAGGTAATCGGGACAGTGTAAACAGTACTCAAAGACAGGGAGAGCAAGCTCTCTCTTGGCACTTTGGATGTGGGACATACAGCGAGATGTTTGCTGCTTTTACATTTGGCTGTTGGGAGATTTACAGCACAAAGATATCTAGTTGATTTGAAGCAGTTCCGAGAAAGTCTAAGCATAATCCTCACTTTTCCCTCCTGGAACTTTCCCTGTAGGGGATACCGCAAGACGTTTCTGTATATTGGGCACAGCGCTGTGCAGGGTGTTAGCAGAGACTTTCCCGGGACAGTGAAACCCTATGTCAGAGACACTGAGAAGAAGCCCCAATGTTCCCTCCAGGCACTTTCAGTGTGGGTGCCTTCTCCACGTGGTTCCTGGTTTCACTGCAGCTCTGAAGAGAATGTTAGCAAAGAGGTAATCGGGACAGTGCAAACAGTACTCAAAGACAGGGAGAGCAAGCTCTACATTACTCTCTTGGCACTTTGGATGTGGGACATAAAGCGAGATGTTTGCTGCTTTTGCGTTTGGCTGTTGGGAGATTTACAGCACAAAGATATCTAGTTGATTTGAAGCAGTTCCGAGAAAGTCTAAGCATAATCCTCACTTTTCCCTCCTGGCACTTTCCGTGTGGGAGATATAGCAGGATGTATATTGGTTTTGAGGACAACTCAATGGACAGTGTAGGGAGAAAAGTTCCTGGCTCCTTGAATGCCGTTTCTGGAGACACTGCGATCAATGTGGGAGATATGTCAAGACGTGTGTTGGTTTTGAGGACGGCTCTCTGGAGAGTCTTAGCAAAGAGGTCACACAGATAATCAGAGCAATTCTCAGAGACACTGAGAACAAGCTCCACAATTCCCTCCAGGCACTTTCAGTGTGGGTGCCTTCTCCTCGTAGTTCCTGGTTTCACTGCAGCTCTGAAGAGAATGTTAGCAAAGAGGTAATCGGGACAGTGCAAACAGTACTCAAAGACAGGGAGAGCAAGCTCTCTCTTGGCACTTTGGATGTGGGACATACAGCGAGATGTTTGCTGCTTTTACATTTGGCTGTTGGGAGATTTACAGCACAAAGATATCTAGTTGATTTGAAGCAGTTCCGAGAAAGTCTAAACATAATCCTTATTTTTCCCTCCTGGCACTTTCCCTGTAGGAGATACCGCAAGACGTTTCTGTATATTGGGCACAGCGCTCTGCAGGGTGTTAGCAGAGACTTTCCCGGGACAGTGAAACCCTATGTCAGAGACACTGAGAAGAAGCCCCAATGTTCCCTCCAGGCACTTTCAGTGTGGGTGCCTTCTCCACGTGGTTCCTGGTTTCACTGCAGCTCTGAAGAGAATGTTAGCAAAGAGGTAATCGGGACAGTGTAAACAGTACTCAAAGACAGGGAGAGCAAGCTCTCTCTTGGCACTTTGGATGTGGGACATACAGCGAGATGTTTGCTGCTTTTACATTTGGCTGTTGGGAGATTTACAGCACAAAGATATCTAGTTGATTTGAAGCAGTTCCGAGAAAGTCTAAACATAATCCTCACTTTTCCCTCCTGGCACTTTCCCTGTAGGAGATACCGCAAGAAGTTTCTGTATGTTGGGCACAGCGCTGTGCAGGGTGTTAGCAGAGAGTTTCCCGGGACAGTGAAACCCTATATCAGAGACACTGAGAAGAAGCCCCAATGTTCCCTCCAGGCACTTTCAGTGTGGGTGCCTTCTCCACGTGGTTCCTGGTTTCACTGCAGCTCTGAAGAGAATGTTAGCAAAGAGGTAATCGGGACAGTGCAAACAGTACTCAAAGACAGGGAGAGCAAGCTCTCTCTTGGCACTTTGGATGTGGGACATACAGCGAGATGTTTGCTGCTTTTACATTTGGCGATTGGGAGATTTACAGCACAAAGATATCTAGTTGATTTGAAGCAGTTCCGAGAAAGTCTAAACATAATCCTTATTTTTCCCTCCTGGCACTTTCCCTGTAGGAGATACCGCAAGACGTTTCTGTATATTGGGCACAGCGCTCTGCAGGGTGTTAGCAGAGACTTTCCCGGGACAGTGAAACCCTATGTCAGAGACACTGAGAAGAAGCCCCAATGTTCCCTCCAGGCACTTTCAGTGTGGGTGCCTTCTCCACGTGGTTCCTGGTTTCACTGCAGCTCTGAAGAGAATGTTAGCAAAGAGGTAATCGGGACAGTGCAAACAGTACTCAAAGACAGGGAGAGCAAGCTCTACATTACTCTCTTGGCACTTTGGATGTGGGACATAAAGCGAGATGTTTGCTGCTTTTGCGTTTGGCTGTTGGGAGATTTACAGCACAAAGATATCTAGTTGATTTGAAGCAGTTCCGAGAAAGTCTAAACATAATCCTCACTTTTCCCTCCTGGCACTTTCCGTGTGGGAGATATAGCAGGATGTATATTGGTTTTGAGGACAACTCAATGGACAGTGTAGGGAGAAAAGTTCCTGGCTCCTTGAATGCCGTTTCTGGAGACACTGCGATCAATGTGGGAGATATGTCAAGACGTGCGTTGGTTTTGAGGACGGCTCTCTGGAGAGTCTTAGCAAAGAGGTCACACAGATAATCAGAGCAATTCTCAGAGACACTGAGAACAAGCTCCACAATTCCCTCCAGGCACTTTCAGTGTGGGTGCCTTCTCCACGTGGTTCCTGGTTTCACTGCAGCTCTGAAGAGAATGTTAGCAAAGAGGTAATCGGGACAGTGCAAACAGTACTCAAAGACAGGGAGAGCAAGCTCTACATTACTCTCTTGGCACTTTGGATGTGGGACATACAGCGAGATGTTTGCTGCTTTTGCGTTTGGCTGTTGGGAGATTTACAGCACAAAGATATCTAGTTGATTTGAAGCAGTTCCGAGAAAGTCTAAGCATAATCCTCACTTTTCCCTCCTGGCACTTTCCCTGTAGGGGATACCGCAAGACGTTTCTGTATATTGGGCACATCGCTCTGCAGGGTGTTAGCAGAGACTTTCCCGGCACAGTGAAACCCTATGTCAGAGACACTGAGAAGAAGCCCCAATGTTCCCTCCAGGCACTTTCAGTGTGGGTGCCTTCTCCACGTGGTTCCTGGTTTCACTGCAGCTCTGAAGAGAATGTTAGCAAAGAGGTAATCGGGACAGTGCAAACAGTACTCAAAGACAGGGAGAGCAAGCTCTACATTACTCTCTTGGCACTTTGGATGTGGGACATACAGCGAGATGTTTGCTGCTTTTGCGTTTGGCTGTTGGGAGATTTACAGCACAAAGATATCTAGTTGATTTGAAGCAGTTCCGAGAAAGTCTAAACATAATCCTCACTTTTCCCTCCTGGCACTTTCCGTGTGGGAGATATAGCAGGATGCATATTGGTTTTGAGGACAACTCAATGGACAGTGTAGGGAGAAAAGTTCCTGACTCCTTGAATGCCGTTTCTGGAGACACTGCGATCAATGTGGGAGATATGTCAAGACGTGCGTTGGTTTTGAGGACGGCTCTCTGGAGAGTCTTAGCAAAGAGGTCACACAGATAATCAGAGCAATTCTCAGAGACACTGAGAACAAGCTCCACAATTCCCTCCAGGCACTTTCAGTGTGGGTGCCTTCTCCACGTGGTTCCTGGTTTCACTGCAGCTCTGAAGAGAATGTTAGCAAAGAGGTAATCGGGACAGTGCAAACAGTACTCAAAGACAGGGAGAGCAAGCTCTCTCTTGGCACTTTGGATGTGGGACATACAGCGAGATGTTTGCTGCTTTTACATTTGGCTGTTGGGAGATTTACAGCACAAAGATATCTAGTTGATTTGAAGCAGTTCCGAGAAAGTCTAAGCATAATCCTCACTTTTCCCTCCTGGCACTTTCCGTGTGGGAGATATAGCAGGATGTATATTGGTTTTGAGGACAACTCAATGGACAGTGTAGGGAGAAAAGTTCCTGGCTCCTTGAATGCCGTTTCTGGAGACGCTGCGATCAATGTGGGAGATATGTCAAGACGTGCGTTGGTTTTGAGGACGGCTCTCTGGAGAGTCTTAGCAAAGAGGTCACACAGATAATCAGAGCAATTCTCAGAGACACTGAGAACAAGCTCCACAATTCCCTCCAGGCACTTTCAGTGTGGGTGCCTTCTCCACGTGGTTCCTGGTTTCACTGCAGCTCTGAAGAGAATGTTAGCAAAGAGGTAATCGGGACAGTGCAAACAGTACTCAAAGACAGGGAGAGCAAGCTCTACATTACTCTCTTGGCACTTTGGATGTGGGACATACAGCGAGATGTTTGCTGCTTTTACATTTGGCTGTTGGGAGATTTACAGCACAAAGATATCTAGTTGATTTGAAGCAGTTCCGAGAAAGTCTAAACATAATCCTCACTTTTCCCTCCTGGCACTTTCCCTGTAGGAGATACCGCAAGACGTTTCTGTATATTGGGCACAGCGCTCTGCAGGGTGTTAGCAGAGACTTTCCCGGGACAGTGAAACCCTATATCAGAGACACTGAGAAGAAGCCCCAATGTTCCCTCCAGGCACTTTCAGTGTGGGTGCCTTCTCCACGTGGTTCCTGGTTTCACTGCAGCTCTGAAGAGAATGTTAGCAAAGAGGTAATCGGGACAGTGTAAACAGTACTCAAAGACAGGGAGAGCAAGCTCTCTCTTGGCACTTTGGATGTGGGACATAAAGCGAGATGTTTGCTGCTTTTACATTTGGCTGTTGGGAGATTTACAGCACAAAGATATCTAGTTGATTTGAAGCAGTTCCGAGAAAGTCTAAGCATAATCCTCACTTTTCCCTCCTGGCACTTTCCCTGTAGGGGATACCGCAAGACGTTTCTGTATATTGGGCACAGCGCTGTGCAGGGTGTTAGCAGAGACTTTCCCGGGACAGTGAAACCCTATGTCAGAGACACTGAGAAGAAGCCCCAATGTTCCCTCCAGGCACTTTCAGTGTGGGTGCCTTCTCCACGTGGTTCCTGGTTTCACTGCAGCTCTGAAGAGAATGTTAGCAAAGAGGTAATCGGGACAGTGCAAACAGTACTCAAAGACAGGGAGAGCAAGCTCTACATTACTCTCTTGGCACTTTGGATGTGGGACATACAGCGAGATGTTTGCTGCTTTTACATTTGGCTGTTGGGAGATTTACAGCACAAAGATATCTAGTTGATTTGAAGCAGTTCCGAGAAAGTCTAAGCATAATCCTCACTTTTCCCTCCTGGCACTTTCCGTGTGGGAGATATAGCAGGATGTATATTGGTTTTGAGGACAACTCAATGGACAGTGTAGGGAGAAAAGTTCCTGGCTCCTTGAATGCCGTTTCTGGAGACGCTGCGATCAATGTGGGAGATATGTCAAGACGTGCGTTGGTTTTGAGGACGGCTCTCTGGAGAGTCTTAGCAAAGAGGTCACACAGATAATCAGAGCAATTCTCAGAGACACTGAGAAAAAGCTCCACAATTCCCTCCAGGCACTTTCAGTGTGGGTGCCTTCTCCACGTGGTTCCTGGTTTCACTGCAGCTCTGAAGAGAATGTTAGCAAAGAGGTAATCGGGACAGTGCAAACAGTACTCAAAGACAGGGAGAGCAAGCTCTCTCTTGGCACTTTGGATGTGGGACATACAGCGAGATGTTTGCTGCTTTTACATTTGGCTGTTGGGAGATTTACAGCACAAAGATATCTAGTTGATTTGAAGCAGTTCCGAGAAAGTCTAAACATAATCCTCACTTTTCCCTCCTGGCACTTTCCCTGTAGGAGATACCGCAAGACGTTTCTGTATATTGGGCACAGCGCTCTGCAGGGTGTTAGCAGAGACTTTCCCGGGACAGTGAAACCCTATATCAGAGACACTGAGAAGAAGCCCCAATGTTCCCTCCAGGCACTTTCAGTGTGGGTGCCTTCTCCACGTGGTTCCTGGTTTCACTGCAGCTCTGAAGAGAATGTTAGCAAAGAGGTAATCGGGACAGTGTAAACAGTACTCAAAGACAGGGAGAGCAAGCTCTCTCTTGGCACTTTGGATGTGGGACATACAGCGAGATGTTTGCTGCTTTTACATTTGGCTGTTGGGAGATTTACAGCACAAAGATATCTAGTTGATTTGAAGCAGTTCCGAGAAAGTCTAAGCATAATCCTCACTTTTCCCTCCTGGAACTTTCCCTGTAGGGGATACCGCAAGACGTTTCTGTATATTGGGCACAGCGCTCTGCAGGGTGTTAGCAGAGACTTTCCCGGGACAGTGAAACCCTATGTCAGAGACACTGAGAAGAAGCCCCAATGTTCCCTCCAGGCACTTTCAGTGTGGGTGCCTTCTCCACGTGGTTCCTGGTTTCACTGCAGCTCTGAAGAGAATGTTAGCAAAGAGGTAATCGGGACAGTGCAAACAGTACTCAAAGACAGGGAGAGCAAGCTCTACATTACTCTCTTGGCACTTTGGATGTGGGACATAAAGCGAGATGTTTGCTGCTTTTGCGTTTGGCTGTTGGGAGATTTACAGCACAAAGATATCTAGTTGATTTGAAGCAGTTCCGAGAAAGTCTAAGCATAATCCTCACTTTTCCCTCCTGGCACTTTCCGTGTGGGAGATATAGCAGGATGTATATTGGTTTTGAGGACAACTCAATGGACAGTGTAGGGAGAAAAGTTCCTGGCTCCTTGAATGCCGTTTCTGGAGACACTGCGATCAATGTGGGAGATATGTCAAGACGTGTGTTGGTTTTGAGGACGGCTCTCTGGAGAGTCTTAGCAAAGAGGTCACACAGATAATCAGAGCAATTCTCAGAGACACTGAGAACAAGCTCCACAATTCCCTCCAGGCACTTTCAGTGTGGGTGCCTTCTCCTCGTAGTTCCTGGTTTCACTGCAGCTCTGAAGAGAATGTTAGCAAAGAGGTAATCGGGACAGTGCAAACAGTACTCAAAGACAGGGAGAGCAAGCTCTCTCTTGGCACTTTGGATGTGGGACATACAGCGAGATGTTTGCTGCTTTTACATTTGGCTGTTGGGAGATTTACAGCACAAAGATATCTAGTTGATTTGAAGCAGTTCCGAGAAAGTCTAAACATAATCCTTATTTTTCCCTCCTGGCACTTTCCCTGTAGGAGATACCGCAAGACGTTTCTGTATATTGGGCACAGCGCTCTGCAGGGTGTTAGCAGAGACTTTCCCGGCACAGTGAAACCCTATGTCAGAGACACTGAGAAGAAGCCCCAATGTTCCCTCCAGGCACTTTCAGTGTGGGTGCCTTCTCCACGTGGTTCCTGGTTTCACTGCAGCTCTGAAGAGAATGTTAGCAAAGAGGTAATCGGGACAGTGTAAACAGTACTCAAAGACAGGGAGAGCAAGCTCTCTCTTGGCACTTTGGATGTGGGACATACAGCGAGATGTTTGCTGCTTTTACATTTGGCTGTTGGGAGATTTACAGCACAAAGATATCTAGTTGATTTGAAGCAGTTCCGAGAAAGTCTAAACATAATCCTCACTTTTCCCTCCTGGCACTTTCCCTGTAGGAGATACCGCAAGAAGTTTCTGTATGTTGGGCACAGCGCTGTGCAGGGTGTTAGCAGAGAGTTTCCCGGGACAGTGAAACCCTATATCAGAGACACTGAGAAGAAGCCCCAATGTTCCCTCCAGGCACTTTCAGTGTGGGTGCCTTCTCCACGTGGTTCCTGGTTTCACTGCAGCTCTGAAGAGAATGTTAGCAAAGAGGTAATCGGGACAGTGCAAACAGTACTCAAAGACAGGGAGAGCAAGCTCTCTCTTGGCACTTTGGATGTGGGACATACAGCGAGATATTTGCTGCTTTTACATTTGGCGATTGGGAGATTTACAGCACAAAGATATCTAGTTGATTTGAAGCAGTTCCGAGAAAGTCTAAACATAATCCTTATTTTTCCCTCCTGGCACTTTCCCTGTAGGAGATACCGCAAGACGTTTCTGTATATTGGGCACAGCGCTCTGCAGGGTGTTAGCAGAGACTTTCCCGGGACAGTGAAACCCTATGTCAGAGACACTGAGAAGAAGCCCCAATGTTCCCTCCAGGCACTTTCAGTGTGGGTGCCTTCTCCACGTGGTTCCTGGTTTCACTGCAGCTCTGAAGAGAATGTTAGCAAAGAGGTAATCGGGACAGTGCAAACAGTACTCAAAGACAGGGAGAGCAAGCTCTACATTACTCTCTTGGCACTTTGGATGTGGGACATAAAGCGAGATGTTTGCTGCTTTTGCGTTTGGCTGTTGGGAGATTTACAGCACAAAGATATCTAGTTGATTTGAAGCAGTTCCGAGAAAGTCTAAACATAATCCTCACTTTTCCCTCCTGGCACTTTCCGTGTGGGAGATATAGCAGGATGTATATTGGTTTTGAGGACAACTCAATGGACAGTGTAGGGAGAAAAGTTCCTGGCTCCTTGAATGCCGTTTCTGGAGACACTGCGATCAATGTGGGAGATATGTCAAGACGTGCGTTGGTTTTGAGGACGGCTCTCTGGAGAGTCTTAGCAAAGAGGTCACACAGATAATCAGAGCAATTCTCAGAGACACTGAGAACAAGCTCCACAATTCCCTCCAGGCACTTTCAGTGTGGGTGCCTTCTCCACGTGGTTCCTGGTTTCACTGCAGCTCTGAAGAGAATGTTAGCAAAGAGGTAATCGGGACAGTGCAAACAGTACTCAAAGACAGGGAGAGCAAGCTCTACATTACTCTCTTGGCACTTTGGATGTGGGACATACAGCGAGATGTTTGCTGCTTTTGCGTTTGGCTGTTGGGAGATTTACAGCACAAAGATATCTAGTTGATTTGAAGCAGTTCCGAGAAAGTCTAAGCATAATCCTCACTTTTCCCTCCTGGCACTTTCCCTGTAGGGGATACCGCAAGACGTTTCTGTATATTGGGCACATCGCTCTGCAGGGTGTTAGCAGAGACTTTCCCGGCACAGTGAAACCCTATGTCAGAGACACTGAGAAGAAGCCCCAATGTTCCCTCCAGGCACTTTCAGTGTGGGTGCCTTCTCCACGTGGTTCCTGGTTTCACTGCAGCTCTGAAGAGAATGTTAGCAAAGAGGTAATCGGGACAGTGCAAACAGTACTCAAAGACAGGGAGAGCAAGCTCTACATTACTCTCTTGGCACTTTGGATGTGGGACATACAGCGAGATGTTTGCTGCTTTTGCGTTTGGCTGTTGGGAGATTTACAGCACAAAGATATCTAGTTGATTTGAAGCAGTTCCGAGAAAGTCTAAACATAATCCTCACTTTTCCCTCCTGGCACTTTCCGTGTGGGAGATATAGCAGGATGCATATTGGTTTTGAGGACAACTCAATGGACAGTGTAGGGAGAAAAGTTCCTGACTCCTTGAATGCCGTTTCTGGAGACACTGCGATCAATGTGGGAGATATGTCAAGACGTGCGTTGGTTTTGAGGACGGCTCTCTGGAGAGTCTTAGCAAAGAGGTCACACAGATAATCAGAGCAATTCTCAGAGACACTGAGAAAAAGCTCCACAATTCCCTCCAGGCACTTTCAGTGTGGGTGCCTTCTCCACGTGGTTCCTGGTTTCACTGCAGCTCTGAAGAGAATGTTAGCAAAGAGGTAATCGGGACAGTGCAAACAGTACTCAAAGACAGGGAGAGCAAGCTCTCTCTTGGCACTTTGGATGTGGGACATACAGCGAGATGTTTGCTGCTTTTACATTTGGCTGTTGGGAGATTTACAGCACAAAGATATCTAGTTGATTTGAAGCAGTTCCGAGAAAGTCTAAGCATAATCCTCACTTTTCCCTCCTGGCACTTTCCGTGTGGGAGATATAGCAGGATGTATATTGGTTTTGAGGACAACTCAATGGACAGTGTAGGGAGAAAAGTTCCTGGCTCCTTGAATGCCGTTTCTGGAGACGCTGCGATCAATGTGGGAGATATGTCAAGACGTGCGTTGGTTTTGAGGACGGCTCTCTGGAGAGTCTTAGCAAAGAGGTCACACAGATAATCAGAGCAATTCTCAGAGACACTGAGAACAAGCTCCACAATTCCCTCCAGGCACTTTCAGTGTGGGTGCCTTCTCCACGTGGTTCCTGGTTTCACTGCAGCTCTGAAGAGAATGTTAGCAAAGAGGTAATCGGGACAGTGCAAACAGTACTCAAAGACAGGGAGAGCAAGCTCTACATTACTCTCTTGGCACTTTGGATGTGGGACATACAGCGAGATGTTTGCTGCTTTTACATTTGGCTGTTGGGAGATTTACAGCACAAAGATATCTAGTTGATTTGAAGCAGTTCCGAGAAAGTCTAAACATAATCCTCACTTTTCCCTCCTGGCACTTTCCCTGTAGGAGATACCGCAAGACGTTTCTGTATATTGGGCACAGCGCTCTGCAGGGTGTTAGCAGAGACTTTCCCGGGACAGTGAAACCCTATATCAGAGACACTGAGAAGAAGCCCCAATGTTCCCTCCAGGCACTTTCAGTGTGGGTGCCTTCTCCACGTGGTTCCTGGTTTCACTGCAGCTCTGAAGAGAATGTTAGCAAAGAGGTAATCGGGACAGTGTAAACAGTACTCAAAGACAGGGAGAGCAAGCTCTCTCTTGGCACTTTGGATGTGGGACATAAAGCGAGATGTTTGCTGCTTTTACATTTGGCTGTTGGGAGATTTACAGCACAAAGATATCTAGTTGATTTGAAGCAGTTCCGAGAAAGTCTAAGCATAATCCTCACTTTTCCCTCCTGGCACTTTCCCTGTAGGGGATACCGCAAGACGTTTCTGTATATTGGGCACAGCGCTGTGCAGGGTGTTAGCAGAGACTTTCCCGGGACAGTGAAACCCTATGTCAGAGACACTGAGAAGAAGCCCCAATGTTCCCTCCAGGCACTTTCAGTGTGGGTGCCTTCTCCACGTGGTTCCTGGTTTCACTGCAGCTCTGAAGAGAATGTTAGCAAAGAGGTAATCGGGACAGTGCAAACAGTACTCAAAGACAGGGAGAGCAAGCTCTACATTACTCTCTTGGCACTTTGGATGTGGGACATAAAGCGAGATGTTTGCTGCTTTTGCGTTTGTCTGTTGGGAGATTTACAGCACAAAGATATCTAGTTGATTTGAAGCAGTTCCGAGAAAGTCTAAACATAATCCTCACTTTTCCCTCCTGGCACTTTCCGTGTGGGAGATATAGCAGGATGTATATTGGTTTTGAGGACAACTCAATGGACAGTGTAGGGAGAAAAGTTCCTGGCTCCTTGAATGCCGTTTCTGGAGACACTGCGATCAATGTGGGAGATATGTCAAGACGTGTGTTGGTTTTGAGGACGGCTCTCTGGAGAGTCTTAGCAAAGAGGTCACACAGATAATCAGAGCAATTCTCAGAGACACTGAGAACAAGCTCCACAATTCCCTCCAGGCACTTTCAGTGTGGGTGCCTTCTCCTCGTAGTTCCTGGTTTCACTGCAGCTCTGAAGAGAATGTTAGCAAAGAGGTAATCGGGACAGTGCAAACAGTACTCAAAGACAGGGAGAGCAAGCTCTCTCTTGGCACTTTGGATGTGGGACATACAGCGAGATGTTTGCTGCTTTTACATTTGGCTGTTGGGAGATTTACAGCACAAAGATATCTAGTTGATTTGAAGCAGTTCCGAGAAAGTCTAAACATAATCCTCACTTTTCCCTCCTGGCACTTTCCCTGTAGGAGATACCGCAAGACGTTTCTGTATATTGGGCACAGCGCTCTGCAGGGTGTTAGCAGAGACTTTCCCGGGACAGTGAAACCCTATATCAGAGACACTGAGAAGAAGCCCCAATGTTCCCTCCAGGCACTTTCAGTGTGGGTGCCTTCTCCACGTGGTTCCTGGTTTCACTGCAGCTCTGAAGAGAATGTTAGCAAAGAGGTAATCGGGACAGTGTAAACAGTACTCAAAGACAGGGAGAGCAAGCTCTCTCTTGGCACTTTGGATGTGGGACATACAGCGAGATGTTTGCTGCTTTTACATTTGGCTGTTGGGAGATTTACAGCACAAAGATATCTAGTTGATTTGAAGCAGTTCCGAGAAAGTCTAAACATAATCCTCACTTTTCCCTCCTGGCACTTTCCCTGTAGGAGATACCGCAAGAAGTTTCTGTATGTTGGGCACAGCGCTTGGCAGGGTGTTAGCAGAGAGTTTCCCGGGACAGTGAAACCCTATATCAGAGACACTGAGAAGAAGCCCCAATGTTCCCTCCAGGCACTTTCAGTGTGGGTGCCTTCTCCACGTGGTTCCTGGTTTCACTGCAGCTCTGAAGAGAATGTTAGCAAAGAGGTAATCGGGACAGTGCAAACAGTACTCAAAGACAGGGAGAGCAAGCTCTCTCTTGGCACTTTGGATGTGGGACATACAGCGAGATGTTTGCTGCTTTTACATTTGGCGATTGGGAGATTTACAGCACAAAGATATCTAGTTGATTTGAAGCAGTTCCGAGAAAGTCTAAACATAATCCTTATTTTTCCCTCCTGGCACTTTCCCTGTAGGAGATACCGCAAGACGTTTCTGTATATTGGGCACAGCGCTCTGCAGGGTGTTAGCAGAGACTTTCCCGGGACAGTGAAACCCTATGTCAGAGACACTGAGAAGAAGCCCCAATGTTCCCTCCAGGCACTTTCAGTGTGGGTGCCTTCTCCACGTGGTTCCTGGTTTCACTGCAGCTCTGAAGAGAATGTTAGCAAAGAGGTAATCGGGACAGTGTAAACAGTACTCAAAGACAGGGAGAGCAAGCTCTACATTACTCTCTTGGCACTTTGGATGTGGGACATACAGCGAGATGTTTGCTGCTTTTGCGTTTGTCTGTTGGGAGATTTACAGCACAAAGATATCTAGTTGATTTGAAGCAGTTCCGAGAAAGTCTAAGCATAATCCTCACTTTTCCCTCCTGGCACTTTCCCTGTAGGGGGTACCGCAAGACGTTTCTGTATATTGGGCACAGCGCTGTGCAGGGTGTTAGCAGAGACTTTCCCGGGACAGTGAAACCCTATGTCAGAGACACTGAGAAGAAGCCCCAATGTTCCCTCCAGGCACTTTCAGTGTGGGTGCCTTCTCCACGTGGTTCCTGGTTTCACTGCAGCTCTGAAGAGAATGTTAGCAAAGAGGTAATCGGGACAGTGCAAACAGTACTCAAAGACAGGGAGAGCAAGCTCTACATTACTCTCTTGGCACTTTGGATGTGGGACATAAAGCGAGATGTTTGCTGCTTTTGCGTTTGGCTGTTGGGAGATTTACAGCACAAAGATATCTAGTTGATTTGAAGCAGTTCCGAGAAAGTCTAAACATAATCCTCACTTTTCCCTCCTGGCACTTTCCGTGTGGGAGATATAGCAGGATGCATATTGGTTTTGAGGACAACTCAATGGACAGTGTAGGGAGAAAAGTTCCTGACTCCTTGAATGCCGTTTCTGGAGACACTGCGATCAATGTGGGAGATATGTCAAGACGTGCGTTGGTTTTGAGGACGGCTCTCTGGAGAGTCTTAGCAAAGAGGTCACACAGATAATCAGAGCAATTCTCAGAGACACTGAGAAAAAGCTCCACAATTCCCTCCAGGCACTTTCAGTGTGGGTGCCTTCTCCACGTGGTTCCTGGTTTCACTGCAGCTCTGAAGAGAATGTTAGCAAAGAGGTAATCGGGACAGTGCAAACAGTACTCAAAGACAGGGAGAGCAAGCTCTCTCTTGGCACTTTGGATGTGGGACATACAGCGAGATGTTTGCTGCTTTTACATTTGGCTGTTGGGAGATTTACAGCACAAAGATATCTAGTTGATTTGAAGCAGTTCCGAGAAAGTCTAAGCATAATCCTCACTTTTCCCTCCTGGCACTTTCCGTGTGGGAGATATAGCAGGATGTATATTGGTTTTGAGGACAACTCAATGGACAGTGTAGGGAGAAAAGTTCCTGGCTCCTTGAATGCCGTTTCTGGAGACGCTGCGATCAATGTGGGAGATATGTCAAGACGTGCGTTGGTTTTGAGGACGGCTCTCTGGAGAGTCTTAGCAAAGAGGTCACACAGATAATCAGAGCAATTCTCAGAGACACTGAGAACAAGCTCCACAATTCCCTCCAGGCACTTTCAGTGTGGGTGCCTTCTCCACGTGGTTCCTGGTTTCACTGCAGCTCTGAAGAGAATGTTAGCAAAGAGGTAATCGGGACAGTGCAAACAGTACTCAAAGACAGGGAGAGCAAGCTCTACATTACTCTCTTGGCACTTTGGATGTGGGACATACAGCGAGATGTTTGCTGCTTTTACATTTGGCTGTTGGGAGATTTACAGCACAAAGATATCTAGTTGATTTGAAGCAGTTCCGAGAAAGTCTAAACATAATCCTCACTTTTCCCTCCTGGCACTTTCCCTGTAGGAGATACCGCAAGACGTTTCTGTATATTGGGCACAGCGCTCTGCAGGGTGTTAGCAGAGACTTTCCCGGGACAGTGAAACCCTATATCAGAGACACTGAGAAGAAGCCCCAATGTTCCCTCCAGGCACTTTCAGTGTGGGTGCCTTCTCCACGTGGTTCCTGGTTTCACTGCAGCTCTGAAGAGAATGTTAGCAAAGAGGTAATCGGGACAGTGTAAACAGTACTCAAAGACAGGGAGAGCAAGCTCTCTCTTGGCACTTTGGATGTGGGACATACAGCGAGATGTTTGCTGCTTTTACATTTGGCTGTTGGGAGATTTACAGCACAAAGATATCTAGTTGATTTGAAGCAGTTCCGAGAAAGTCTAAACATAATCCTCACTTTTCCCTCCTGGCACTTTCCCTGTAGGAGATACCGCAAGAAGTTTCTGTATGTTGGGCACAGCGCTCTGCAGGGTGTTAGCAGAGACTTTCCCGGGACAGTGAAACCCTATATCAGAGACACTGAGAAGAAGCCCCAATGTTCCCTCCAGGCACTTTCAGTGTGGGTGCCTTCTCCACGTGGTTCCTGGTTTCACTGCAGCTCTGAAGAGAATGTTAGCAAAGAGGTAATCGGGACAGTGCAAACAGTACTCAAAGACAGGGAGAGCAAGCTCTACATTACTCTCTTGGCACTTTGGATGTGGGACATACAGCGAGATGTTTGCTGCTTTTGCGTTTGGCTGTTGGGAGATTTACAGCACAAAGATATCTAGTTGATTTGAAGCAGTTCCGAGAAAGTCTAAACATAATCCTCACTTTTCCCTCCTGGCACTTTCCGTGTGGGAGATATAGCAGGATGTATATTGGTTTTGAGGACAACTCAATGGACAGTGTAGGGAGAAAAGTTCCTGGCTCCTTGAATGCCGTTTCTGGAGACACTGCGATCAATGTGGGAGATATGTCAAGACGTGTGTTGGTTTTGAGGACGGCTCTCTGGAGAGTCTTAGCAAAGAGGTCACACAGATAATCAGAGCAATTCTCAGAGACACTGAGAACAAGCTCCACAATTCCCTCCAGGCACTTTCAGTGTGGGTGCCTTCTCCTCGTAGTTCCTGGTTTCACTGCAGCTCTGAAGAGAATGTTAGCAAAGAGGTAATCGGGACAGTGCAAACAGTACTCAAAGACAGGGAGAGCAAGCTCTCTCTTGGCACTTTGGATGTGGGACATACAGCGAGATGTTTGCTGCTTTTACATTTGGCTGTTGGGAGATTTACAGCACAAAGATATCTAGTTGATTTGAAGCAGTTCCGAGAAAGTCTAAACATAATCCTCACTTTTCCCTCCTGGCACTTTCCCTGTAGGAGATACCGCAAGACGTTTCTGTATATTGGGCACAGCGCTCTGCAGGGTGTTAGCAGAGACTTTCCCGGGACAGTGAAACCCTATATCAGAGACACTGAGAAGAAGCCCCAATGTTCCCTCCAGGCACTTTCAGTGTGGGTGCCTTCTCCACGTGGTTCCTGGTTTCACTGCAGCTCTGAAGAGAATGTTAGCAAAGAGGTAATCGGGACAGTGTAAACAGTACTCAAAGACAGGGAGAGCAAGCTCTCTCTTGGCACTTTGGATGTGGGACATACAGCGAGATGTTTGCTGCTTTTACATTTGGCTGTTGGGAGATTTACAGCACAAAGATATCTAGTTGATTTGAAGCAGTTCCGAGAAAGTCTAAACATAATCCTCACTTTTCCCTCCTGGCACTTTCCCTGTAGGAGATACCGCAAGAAGTTTCTGTATGTTGGGCACAGCGCTTGGCAGGGTGTTAGCAGAGAGTTTCCCGGGACAGTGAAACCCTATATCAGAGACACTGAGAAGAAGCCCCAATGTTCCCTCCAGGCACTTTCAGTGTGGGTGCCTTCTCCACGTGGTTCCTGGTTTCACTGCAGCTCTGAAGAGAATGTTAGCAAAGAGGTAATCGGGACAGTGTAAACAGTACTCAAAGACAGGGAGAGCAAGCTCTCTCTTGGCACTTTGGATGTGGGACATACAGCGAGATGTTTGCTGCTTTTACATTTGGCTGTTGGGAGATTTACAGCACAAAGATATCTAGTTGATTTGAAGCAGTTCCGAGAAAGTCTAAACATAATCCTCACTTTTCCCTCCTGGCACTTTCCCTGTAGGAGATACCGCAAGAAGTTTCTGTATGTTGGGCACAGCGCTTGGCAGGGTGTTAGCAGAGAGTTTCCCGGGACAGTGAAACCCTATATCAGAGACACTGAGAAGAAGCCCCAATGTTCCCTCCAGGCACTTTCAGTGTGGGTGCCTTCTCCACGTGGTTCCTGGTTTCACTGCAGCTCTGAAGAGAATGTTAGCAAAGAGGTAATCGGGACAGTGCAAACAGTACTCAAAGACAGGGAGAGCAAGCTCTCTCTTGGCACTTTGGATGTGGGACATACAGCGAGATGTTTGCTGCTTTTACATTTGGCGATTGGGAGATTTACAGCACAAAGATATCTAGTTGATTTGAAGCAGTTCCGAGAAAGTCTAAACATAATCCTTATTTTTCCCTCCTGGCACTTTCCCTGTAGGAGATACCGCAAGACGTTTCTGTATATTGGGCACAGCGCTCTGCAGGGTGTTAGCAGAGACTTTCCCGGGACAGTGAAACCCTATGTCAGAGACACTGAGAAGAAGCCCCAATGTTCCCTCCAGGCACTTTCAGTGTGGGTGCCTTCTCCACGTGGTTCCTGGTTTCACTGCAGCTCTGAAGAGAATGTTAGCAAAGAGGTAATCGGGACAGTGTAAACAGTACTCAAAGACAGGGAGAGCAAGCTCTACATTACTCTCTTGGCACTTTGGATGTGGGACATAAAGCGAGATGTTTGCTGCTTTTGCGTTTGGCTGTTGGGAGATTTACAGCACAAAGATATCTAGTTGATTTGAAGCAGTTCCGAGAAAGTCTAAACATAATCCTCACTTTTCCCTCCTGGCACTTTCCGTGTGGGAGATATAGCAGGATGTATATTGGTTTTGAGGACAACTCAATGGACAGTGTAGGGAGAAAAGTTCCTGGCTCCTTGAATGCCGTTTCTGGAGACACTGCGATCAATGTGGGAGATATGTCAAGACGTGCGTTGGTTTTGAGGACGGCTCTCTGGAGAGTCTTAGCAAAGAGGTCACACAGATAATCAGAGCAATTCTCAGAGACACTGAGAACAAGCTCCACAATTCCCTCCAGGCACTTTCAGTGTGGGTGCCTTCTCCACGTGGTTCCTGGTTTCACTGCAGCTCTGAAGAGAATGTTAGCAAAGAGGTAATCGGGACAGTGCAAACAGTACTCAAAGACAGGGAGAGCAAGCTCTACATTACTCTCTTGGCACTTTGGATGTGGGACATACAGCGAGATGTTTGCTGCTTTTGCGTTTGGCTGTTGGGAGATTTACAGCACAAAGATATCTAGTTGATTTGAAGCAGTTCCGAGAAAGTCTAAGCATAATCCTCACTTTTCCCTCCTGGCACTTTCCCTGTAGGGGATACCGCAAGACGTTTCTGTATATTGGGCACATCGCTCTGCAGGGTGTTAGCAGAGACTTTCCCGGCACAGTGAAACCCTATGTCAGAGACACTGAGAAGAAGCCCCAATGTTCCCTCCAGGCACTTTCAGTGTGGGTGCCTTCTCCACGTGGTTCCTGGTTTCACTGCAGCTCTGAAGAGAATGTTAGCAAAGAGGTAATCGGGACAGTGCAAACAGTACTCAAAGACAGGGAGAGCAAGCTCTACATTACTCTCTTGGCACTTTGGATGTGGGACATACAGCGAGATGTTTGCTGCTTTTGCGTTTGGCTGTTGGGAGATTTACAGCACAAAGATATCTAGTTGATTTGAAGCAGTTCCGAGAAAGTCTAAACATAATCCTCACTTTTCCCTCCTGGCACTTTCCGTGTGGGAGATATAGCAGGATGCATATTGGTTTTGAGGACAACTCAATGGACAGTGTAGGGAGAAAAGTTCCTGACTCCTTGAATGCCGTTTCTGGAGACACTGCGATCAATGTGGGAGATATGTCAAGACGTGCGTTGGTTTTGAGGACGGCTCTCTGGAGAGTCTTAGCAAAGAGGTCACACAGATAATCAGAGCAATTCTCAGAGACACTGAGAAAAAGCTCCACAATTCCCTCCAGGCACTTTCAGTGTGGGTGCCTTCTCCACGTGGTTCCTGGTTTCACTGCAGCTCTGAAGAGAATGTTAGCAAAGAGGTAATCGGGACAGTGCAAACAGTACTCAAAGACAGGGAGAGCAAGCTCTCTCTTGGCACTTTGGATGTGGGACATACAGCGAGATGTTTGCTGCTTTTACATTTGGCTGTTGGGAGATTTACAGCACAAAGATATCTAGTTGATTTGAAGCAGTTCCGAGAAAGTCTAAGCATAATCCTCACTTTTCCCTCCTGGCACTTTCCGTGTGGGAGATATAGCAGGATGTATATTGGTTTTGAGGACAACTCAATGGACAGTGTAGGGAGAAAAGTTCCTGGCTCCTTGAATGCCGTTTCTGGAGACGCTGCGATCAATGTGGGAGATATGTCAAGACGTGCGTTGGTTTTGAGGACGGCTCTCTGGAGAGTCTTAGCAAAGAGGTCACACAGATAATCAGAGCAATTCTCAGAGACACTGAGAACAAGCTCCACAATTCCCTCCAGGCACTTTCAGTGTGGGTGCCTTCTCCACGTGGTTCCTGGTTTCACTGCAGCTCTGAAGAGAATGTTAGCAAAGAGGTAATCGGGACAGTGCAAACAGTACTCAAAGACAGGGAGAGCAAGCTCTACATTACTCTCTTGGCACTTTGGATGTGGGACATACAGCGAGATGTTTGCTGCTTTTACATTTGGCTGTTGGGAGATTTACAGCACAAAGATATCTAGTTGATTTGAAGCAGTTCCGAGAAAGTCTAAACATAATCCTCACTTTTCCCTCCTGGCACTTTCCCTGTAGGAGATACCGCAAGACGTTTCTGTATATTGGGCACAGCGCTCTGCAGGGTGTTAGCAGAGACTTTCCCGGGACAGTGAAACCCTATATCAGAGACACTGAGAAGAAGCCCCAATGTTCCCTCCAGGCACTTTCAGTGTGGGTGCCTTCTCCACGTGGTTCCTGGTTTCACTGCAGCTCTGAAGAGAATGTTAGCAAAGAGGTAATCGGGACAGTGTAAACAGTACTCAAAGACAGGGAGAGCAAGCTCTCTCTTGGCACTTTGGATGTGGGACATACAGCGAGATGTTTGCTGCTTTTACATTTGGCTGTTGGGAGATTTACAGCACAAAGATATCTAGTTGATTTGAAGCAGTTCCGAGAAAGTCTAAGCATAATCCTCACTTTTCCCTCCTGGCACTTTCCCTGTAGGGGATACCGCAAGACGTTTCTGTATATTGGGCACAGCGCTGTGCAGGGTGTTAGCAGAGACTTTCCCGGGACAGTGAAACCCTATGTCAGAGACACTGAGAAGAAGCCCCAATGTTCCCTCCAGGCACTTTCAGTGTGGGTGCCTTCTCCACGTGGTTCCTGGTTTCACTGCAGCTCTGAAGAGAATGTTAGCAAAGAGGTAATCGGGACAGTGCAAACAGTACTCAAAGACAGGGAGAGCAAGCTCTACATTACTCTCTTGGCACTTTGGATGTGGGACATAAAGCGAGATGTTTGCTGCTTTTGCGTTTGTCTGTTGGGAGATTTACAGCACAAAGATATCTAGTTGATTTGAAGCAGTTCCGAGAAAGTCTAAACATAATCCTCACTTTTCCCTCCTGGCACTTTCCGTGTGGGAGATATAGCAGGATGTATATTGGTTTTGAGGACAACTCAATGGACAGTGTAGGGAGAAAAGTTCCTGGCTCCTTGAATGCCGTTTCTGGAGACACTGCGATCAATGTGGGAGATATGTCAAGACGTGTGTTGGTTTTGAGGACGGCTCTCTGGAGAGTCTTAGCAAAGAGGTCACACAGATAATCAGAGCAATTCTCAGAGACACTGAGAACAAGCTCCACAATTCCCTCCAGGCACTTTCAGTGTGGGTGCCTTCTCCTCGTAGTTCCTGGTTTCACTGCAGCTCTGAAGAGAATGTTAGCAAAGAGGTAATCGGGACAGTGCAAACAGTACTCAAAGACAGGGAGAGCAAGCTCTCTCTTGGCACTTTGGATGTGGGACATACAGCGAGATGTTTGCTGCTTTTACATTTGGCTGTTGGGAGATTTACAGCACAAAGATATCTAGTTGATTTGAAGCAGTTCCGAGAAAGTCTAAACATAATCCTCACTTTTCCCTCCTGGCACTTTCCCTGTAGGAGATACCGCAAGACGTTTCTGTATATTGGGCACAGCGCTCTGCAGGGTGTTAGCAGAGACTTTCCCGGGACAGTGAAACCCTATATCAGAGACACTGAGAAGAAGCCCCAATGTTCCCTCCAGGCACTTTCAGTGTGGGTGCCTTCTCCACGTGGTTCCTGGTTTCACTGCAGCTCTGAAGAGAATGTTAGCAAAGAGGTAATCGGGACAGTGTAAACAGTACTCAAAGACAGGGAGAGCAAGCTCTCTCTTGGCACTTTGGATGTGGGACATACAGCGAGATGTTTGCTGCTTTTACATTTGGCTGTTGGGAGATTTACAGCACAAAGATATCTAGTTGATTTGAAGCAGTTCCGAGAAAGTCTAAACATAATCCTCACTTTTCCCTCCTGGCACTTTCCCTGTAGGAGATACCGCAAGAAGTTTCTGTATGTTGGGCACAGCGCTTGGCAGGGTGTTAGCAGAGAGTTTCCCGGGACAGTGAAACCCTATATCAGAGACACTGAGAAGAAGCCCCAATGTTCCCTCCAGGCACTTTCAGTGTGGGTGCCTTCTCCACGTGGTTCCTGGTTTCACTGCAGCTCTGAAGAGAATGTTAGCAAAGAGGTAATCGGGACAGTGCAAACAGTACTCAAAGACAGGGAGAGCAAGCTCTCTCTTGGCACTTTGGATGTGGGACATACAGCGAGATGTTTGCTGCTTTTACATTTGGCGATTGGGAGATTTACAGCACAAAGATATCTAGTTGATTTGAAGCAGTTCCGAGAAAGTCTAAACATAATCCTTATTTTTCCCTCCTGGCACTTTCCCTGTAGGAGATACCGCAAGACGTTTCTGTATATTGGGCACAGCGCTCTGCAGGGTGTTAGCAGAGACTTTCCCGGGACAGTGAAACCCTATGTCAGAGACACTGAGAAGAAGCCCCAATGTTCCCTCCAGGCACTTTCAGTGTGGGTGCCTTCTCCACGTGGTTCCTGGTTTCACTGCAGCTCTGAAGAGAATGTTAGCAAAGAGGTAATCGGGACAGTGTAAACAGTACTCAAAGACAGGGAGAGCAAGCTCTACATTACTCTCTTGGCACTTTGGATGTGGGACATACAGCGAGATGTTTGCTGCTTTTGCGTTTGTCTGTTGGGAGATTTACAGCACAAAGATATCTAGTTGATTTGAAGCAGTTCCGAGAAAGTCTAAGCATAATCCTCACTTTTCCCTCCTGGCACTTTCCCTGTAGGGGGTACCGCAAGACGTTTCTGTATATTGGGCACAGCGCTGTGCAGGGTGTTAGCAGAGACTTTCCCGGGACAGTGAAACCCTATGTCAGAGACACTGAGAAGAAGCCCCAATGTTCCCTCCAGGCACTTTCAGTGTGGGTGCCTTCTCCACGTGGTTCCTGGTTTCACTGCAGCTCTGAAGAGAATGTTAGCAAAGAGGTAATCGGGACAGTGCAAACAGTACTCAAAGACAGGGAGAGCAAGCTCTACATTACTCTCTTGGCACTTTGGATGTGGGACATAAAGCGAGATGTTTGCTGCTTTTGCGTTTGGCTGTTGGGAGATTTACAGCACAAAGATATCTAGTTGATTTGAAGCAGTTCCGAGAAAGTCTAAACATAATCCTCACTTTTCCCTCCTGGCACTTTCCGTGTGGGAGATATAGCAGGATGCATATTGGTTTTGAGGACAACTCAATGGACAGTGTAGGGAGAAAAGTTCCTGACTCCTTGAATGCCGTTTCTGGAGACACTGCGATCAATGTGGGAGATATGTCAAGACGTGCGTTGGTTTTGAGGACGGCTCTCTGGAGAGTCTTAGCAAAGAGGTCACACAGATAATCAGAGCAATTCTCAGAGACACTGAGAAAAAGCTCCACAATTCCCTCCAGGCACTTTCAGTGTGGGTGCCTTCTCCACGTGGTTCCTGGTTTCACTGCAGCTCTGAAGAGAATGTTAGCAAAGAGGTAATCGGGACAGTGCAAACAGTACTCAAAGACAGGGAGAGCAAGCTCTCTCTTGGCACTTTGGATGTGGGACATACAGCGAGATGTTTGCTGCTTTTACATTTGGCTGTTGGGAGATTTACAGCACAAAGATATCTAGTTGATTTGAAGCAGTTCCGAGAAAGTCTAAGCATAATCCTCACTTTTCCCTCCTGGCACTTTCCGTGTGGGAGATATAGCAGGATGTATATTGGTTTTGAGGACAACTCAATGGACAGTGTAGGGAGAAAAGTTCCTGGCTCCTTGAATGCCGTTTCTGGAGACGCTGCGATCAATGTGGGAGATATGTCAAGACGTGCGTTGGTTTTGAGGACGGCTCTCTGGAGAGTCTTAGCAAAGAGGTCACACAGATAATCAGAGCAATTCTCAGAGACACTGAGAACAAGCTCCACAATTCCCTCCAGGCACTTTCAGTGTGGGTGCCTTCTCCACGTGGTTCCTGGTTTCACTGCAGCTCTGAAGAGAATGTTAGCAAAGAGGTAATCGGGACAGTGCAAACAGTACTCAAAGACAGGGAGAGCAAGCTCTACATTACTCTCTTGGCACTTTGGATGTGGGACATACAGCGAGATGTTTGCTGCTTTTACATTTGGCTGTTGGGAGATTTACAGCACAAAGATATCTAGTTGATTTGAAGCAGTTCCGAGAAAGTCTAAACATAATCCTCACTTTTCCCTCCTGGCACTTTCCCTGTAGGAGATACCGCAAGACGTTTCTGTATATTGGGCACAGCGCTCTGCAGGGTGTTAGCAGAGACTTTCCCGGGACAGTGAAACCCTATATCAGAGACACTGAGAAGAAGCCCCAATGTTCCCTCCAGGCACTTTCAGTGTGGGTGCCTTCTCCACGTGGTTCCTGGTTTCACTGCAGCTCTGAAGAGAATGTTAGCAAAGAGGTAATCGGGACAGTGTAAACAGTACTCAAAGACAGGGAGAGCAAGCTCTCTCTTGGCACTTTGGATGTGGGACATACAGCGAGATGTTTGCTGCTTTTACATTTGGCTGTTGGGAGATTTACAGCACAAAGATATCTAGTTGATTTGAAGCAGTTCCGAGAAAGTCTAAACATAATCCTCACTTTTCCCTCCTGGCACTTTCCCTGTAGGAGATACCGCAAGAAGTTTCTGTATGTTGGGCACAGCGCTCTGCAGGGTGTTAGCAGAGACTTTCCCGGGACAGTGAAACCCTATATCAGAGACACTGAGAAGAAGCCCCAATGTTCCCTCCAGGCACTTTCAGTGTGGGTGCCTTCTCCACGTGGTTCCTGGTTTCACTGCAGCTCTGAAGAGAATGTTAGCAAAGAGGTAATCGGGACAGTGCAAACAGTACTCAAAGACAGGGAGAGCAAGCTCTACATTACTCTCTTGGCACTTTGGATGTGGGACATACAGCGAGATGTTTGCTGCTTTTGCGTTTGGCTGTTGGGAGATTTACAGCACAAAGATATCTAGTTGATTTGAAGCAGTTCCGAGAAAGTCTAAACATAATCCTCACTTTTCCCTCCTGGCACTTTCCGTGTGGGAGATATAGCAGGATGTATATTGGTTTTGAGGACAACTCAATGGACAGTGTAGGGAGAAAAGTTCCTGGCTCCTTGAATGCCGTTTCTGGAGACACTGCGATCAATGTGGGAGATATGTCAAGACGTGTGTTGGTTTTGAGGACGGCTCTCTGGAGAGTCTTAGCAAAGAGGTCACACAGATAATCAGAGCAATTCTCAGAGACACTGAGAACAAGCTCCACAATTCCCTCCAGGCACTTTCAGTGTGGGTGCCTTCTCCTCGTAGTTCCTGGTTTCACTGCAGCTCTGAAGAGAATGTTAGCAAAGAGGTAATCGGGACAGTGCAAACAGTACTCAAAGACAGGGAGAGCAAGCTCTCTCTTGGCACTTTGGATGTGGGACATACAGCGAGATGTTTGCTGCTTTTACATTTGGCTGTTGGGAGATTTACAGCACAAAGATATCTAGTTGATTTGAAGCAGTTCCGAGAAAGTCTAAACATAATCCTCACTTTTCCCTCCTGGCACTTTCCCTGTAGGAGATACCGCAAGACGTTTCTGTATATTGGGCACAGCGCTCTGCAGGGTGTTAGCAGAGACTTTCCCGGGACAGTGAAACCCTATATCAGAGACACTGAGAAGAAGCCCCAATGTTCCCTCCAGGCACTTTCAGTGTGGGTGCCTTCTCCACGTGGTTCCTGGTTTCACTGCAGCTCTGAAGAGAATGTTAGCAAAGAGGTAATCGGGACAGTGTAAACAGTACTCAAAGACAGGGAGAGCAAGCTCTCTCTTGGCACTTTGGATGTGGGACATACAGCGAGATGTTTGCTGCTTTTACATTTGGCTGTTGGGAGATTTACAGCACAAAGATATCTAGTTGATTTGAAGCAGTTCCGAGAAAGTCTAAACATAATCCTCACTTTTCCCTCCTGGCACTTTCCCTGTAGGAGATACCGCAAGAAGTTTCTGTATGTTGGGCACAGCGCTTGGCAGGGTGTTAGCAGAGAGTTTCCCGGGACAGTGAAACCCTATATCAGAGACACTGAGAAGAAGCCCCAATGTTCCCTCCAGGCACTTTCAGTGTGGGTGCCTTCTCCACGTGGTTCCTGGTTTCACTGCAGCTCTGAAGAGAATGTTAGCAAAGAGGTAATCGGGACAGTGTAAACAGTACTCAAAGACAGGGAGAGCAAGCTCTCTCTTGGCACTTTGGATGTGGGACATACAGCGAGATGTTTGCTGCTTTTACATTTGGCTGTTGGGAGATTTACAGCACAAAGATATCTAGTTGATTTGAAGCAGTTCCGAGAAAGTCTAAACATAATCCTCACTTTTCCCTCCTGGCACTTTCCCTGTAGGAGATACCGCAAGAAGTTTCTGTATGTTGGGCACAGCGCTTGGCAGGGTGTTAGCAGAGAGTTTCCCGGGACAGTGAAACCCTATATCAGAGACACTGAGAAGAAGCCCCAATGTTCCCTCCAGGCACTTTCAGTGTGGGTGCCTTCTCCACGTGGTTCCTGGTTTCACTGCAGCTCTGAAGAGAATGTTAGCAAAGAGGTAATCGGGACAGTGCAAACAGTACTCAAAGACAGGGAGAGCAAGCTCTCTCTTGGCACTTTGGATGTGGGACATACAGCGAGATGTTTGCTGCTTTTACATTTGGCGATTGGGAGATTTACAGCACAAAGATATCTAGTTGATTTGAAGCAGTTCCGAGAAAGTCTAAACATAATCCTTATTTTTCCCTCCTGGCACTTTCCCTGTAGGAGATACCGCAAGACGTTTCTGTATATTGGGCACAGCGCTCTGCAGGGTGTTAGCAGAGACTTTCCCGGGACAGTGAAACCCTATGTCAGAGACACTGAGAAGAAGCCCCAATGTTCCCTCCAGGCACTTTCAGTGTGGGTGCCTTCTCCACGTGGTTCCTGGTTTCACTGCAGCTCTGAAGAGAATGTTAGCAAAGAGGTAATCGGGACAGTGTAAACAGTACTCAAAGACAGGGAGAGCAAGCTCTACATTACTCTCTTGGCACTTTGGATGTGGGACATACAGCGAGATGTTTGCTGCTTTTGCGTTTGTCTGTTGGGAGATTTACAGCACAAAGATATCTAGTTGATTTGAAGCAGTTCCGAGAAAGTCTAAGCATAATCCTCACTTTTCCCTCCTGGCACTTTCCCTGTAGGGGGTACCGCAAGACGTTTCTGTATATTGGGCACAGCGCTGTGCAGGGTGTTAGCAGAGACTTTCCCGGGACAGTGAAACCCTATGTCAGAGACACTGAGAAGAAGCCCCAATGTTCCCTCCAGGCACTTTCAGTGTGGGTGCCTTCTCCACGTGGTTCCTGGTTTCACTGCAGCTCTGAAGAGAATGTTAGCAAAGAGGTAATCGGGACAGTGCAAACAGTACTCAAAGACAGGGAGAGCAAGCTCTACATTACTCTCTTGGCACTTTGGATGTGGGACATAAAGCGAGATGTTTGCTGCTTTTGCGTTTGGCTGTTGGGAGATTTACAGCACAAAGATATCTAGTTGATTTGAAGCAGTTCCGAGAAAGTCTAAACATAATCCTCACTTTTCCCTCCTGGCACTTTCCGTGTGGGAGATATAGCAGGATGCATATTGGTTTTGAGGACAACTCAATGGACAGTGTAGGGAGAAAAGTTCCTGACTCCTTGAATGCCGTTTCTGGAGACACTGCGATCAATGTGGGAGATATGTCAAGACGTGCGTTGGTTTTGAGGACGGCTCTCTGGAGAGTCTTAGCAAAGAGGTCACACAGATAATCAGAGCAATTCTCAGAGACACTGAGAAAAAGCTCCACAATTCCCTCCAGGCACTTTCAGTGTGGGTGCCTTCTCCACGTGGTTCCTGGTTTCACTGCAGCTCTGAAGAGAATGTTAGCAAAGAGGTAATCGGGACAGTGCAAACAGTACTCAAAGACAGGGAGAGCAAGCTCTCTCTTGGCACTTTGGATGTGGGACATACAGCGAGATGTTTGCTGCTTTTACATTTGGCTGTTGGGAGATTTACAGCACAAAGATATCTAGTTGATTTGAAGCAGTTCCGAGAAAGTCTAAGCATAATCCTCACTTTTCCCTCCTGGCACTTTCCGTGTGGGAGATATAGCAGGATGTATATTGGTTTTGAGGACAACTCAATGGACAGTGTAGGGAGAAAAGTTCCTGGCTCCTTGAATGCCGTTTCTGGAGACGCTGCGATCAATGTGGGAGATATGTCAAGACGTGCGTTGGTTTTGAGGACGGCTCTCTGGAGAGTCTTAGCAAAGAGGTCACACAGATAATCAGAGCAATTCTCAGAGACACTGAGAACAAGCTCCACAATTCCCTCCAGGCACTTTCAGTGTGGGTGCCTTCTCCACGTGGTTCCTGGTTTCACTGCAGCTCTGAAGAGAATGTTAGCAAAGAGGTAATCGGGACAGTGCAAACAGTACTCAAAGACAGGGAGAGCAAGCTCTACATTACTCTCTTGGCACTTTGGATGTGGGACATACAGCGAGATGTTTGCTGCTTTTACATTTGGCTGTTGGGAGATTTACAGCACAAAGATATCTAGTTGATTTGAAGCAGTTCCGAGAAAGTCTAAACATAATCCTCACTTTTCCCTCCTGGCACTTTCCCTGTAGGAGATACCGCAAGACGTTTCTGTATATTGGGCACAGCGCTCTGCAGGGTGTTAGCAGAGACTTTCCCGGGACAGTGAAACCCTATATCAGAGACACTGAGAAGAAGCCCCAATGTTCCCTCCAGGCACTTTCAGTGTGGGTGCCTTCTCCACGTGGTTCCTGGTTTCACTGCAGCTCTGAAGAGAATGTTAGCAAAGAGGTAATCGGGACAGTGTAAACAGTACTCAAAGACAGGGAGAGCAAGCTCTCTCTTGGCACTTTGGATGTGGGACATACAGCGAGATGTTTGCTGCTTTTACATTTGGCTGTTGGGAGATTTACAGCACAAAGATATCTAGTTGATTTGAAGCAGTTCCGAGAAAGTCTAAACATAATCCTCACTTTTCCCTCCTGGCACTTTCCCTGTAGGAGATACCGCAAGAAGTTTCTGTATGTTGGGCACAGCGCTCTGCAGGGTGTTAGCAGAGACTTTCCCGGGACAGTGAAACCCTATATCAGAGACACTGAGAAGAAGCCCCAATGTTCCCTCCAGGCACTTTCAGTGTGGGTGCCTTCTCCACGTGGTTCCTGGTTTCACTGCAGCTCTGAAGAGAATGTTAGCAAAGAGGTAATCGGGACAGTGCAAACAGTACTCAAAGACAGGGAGAGCAAGCTCTACATTACTCTCTTGGCACTTTGGATGTGGGACATACAGCGAGATGTTTGCTGCTTTTGCGTTTGGCTGTTGGGAGATTTACAGCACAAAGATATCTAGTTGATTTGAAGCAGTTCCGAGAAAGTCTAAACATAATCCTCACTTTTCCCTCCTGGCACTTTCCGTGTGGGAGATATAGCAGGATGTATATTGGTTTTGAGGACAACTCAATGGACAGTGTAGGGAGAAAAGTTCCTGGCTCCTTGAATGCCGTTTCTGGAGACACTGCGATCAATGTGGGAGATATGTCAAGACGTGTGTTGGTTTTGAGGACGGCTCTCTGGAGAGTCTTAGCAAAGAGGTCACACAGATAATCAGAGCAATTCTCAGAGACACTGAGAACAAGCTCCACAATTCCCTCCAGGCACTTTCAGTGTGGGTGCCTTCTCCTCGTAGTTCCTGGTTTCACTGCAGCTCTGAAGAGAATGTTAGCAAAGAGGTAATCGGGACAGTGCAAACAGTACTCAAAGACAGGGAGAGCAAGCTCTCTCTTGGCACTTTGGATGTGGGACATACAGCGAGATGTTTGCTGCTTTTACATTTGGCTGTTGGGAGATTTACAGCACAAAGATATCTAGTTGATTTGAAGCAGTTCCGAGAAAGTCTAAACATAATCCTCACTTTTCCCTCCTGGCACTTTCCCTGTAGGAGATACCGCAAGACGTTTCTGTATATTGGGCACAGCGCTCTGCAGGGTGTTAGCAGAGACTTTCCCGGGACAGTGAAACCCTATATCAGAGACACTGAGAAGAAGCCCCAATGTTCCCTCCAGGCACTTTCAGTGTGGGTGCCTTCTCCACGTGGTTCCTGGTTTCACTGCAGCTCTGAAGAGAATGTTAGCAAAGAGGTAATCGGGACAGTGTAAACAGTACTCAAAGACAGGGAGAGCAAGCTCTCTCTTGGCACTTTGGATGTGGGACATACAGCGAGATGTTTGCTGCTTTTACATTTGGCTGTTGGGAGATTTACAGCACAAAGATATCTAGTTGATTTGAAGCAGTTCCGAGAAAGTCTAAACATAATCCTCACTTTTCCCTCCTGGCACTTTCCCTGTAGGAGATACCGCAAGAAGTTTCTGTATGTTGGGCACAGCGCTTGGCAGGGTGTTAGCAGAGAGTTTCCCGGGACAGTGAAACCCTATATCAGAGACACTGAGAAGAAGCCCCAATGTTCCCTCCAGGCACTTTCAGTGTGGGTGCCTTCTCCACGTGGTTCCTGGTTTCACTGCAGCTCTGAAGAGAATGTTAGCAAAGAGGTAATCGGGACAGTGCAAACAGTACTCAAAGACAGGGAGAGCAAGCTCTCTCTTGGCACTTTGGATGTGGGACATACAGCGAGATGTTTGCTGCTTTTACATTTGGCGATTGGGAGATTTACAGCACAAAGATATCTAGTTGATTTGAAGCAGTTCCGAGAAAGTCTAAACATAATCCTTATTTTTCCCTCCTGGCACTTTCCCTGTAGGAGATACCGCAAGACGTTTCTGTATATTGGGCACAGCGCTCTGCAGGGTGTTAGCAGAGACTTTCCCGGGACAGTGAAACCCTATGTCAGAGACACTGAGAAGAAGCCCCAATGTTCCCTCCAGGCACTTTCAGTGTGGGTGCCTTCTCCACGTGGTTCCTGGTTTCACTGCAGCTCTGAAGAGAATGTTAGCAAAGAGGTAATCGGGACAGTGTAAACAGTACTCAAAGACAGGGAGAGCAAGCTCTACATTACTCTCTTGGCACTTTGGATGTGGGACATACAGCGAGATGTTTGCTGCTTTTGCGTTTGTCTGTTGGGAGATTTACAGCACAAAGATATCTAGTTGATTTGAAGCAGTTCCGAGAAAGTCTAAGCATAATCCTCACTTTTCCCTCCTGGCACTTTCCCTGTAGGGGGTACCGCAAGACGTTTCTGTATATTGGGCACAGCGCTGTGCAGGGTGTTAGCAGAGACTTTCCCGGGACAGTGAAACCCTATGTCAGAGACACTGAGAAGAAGCCCCAATGTTCCCTCCAGGCACTTTCAGTGTGGGTGCCTTCTCCACGTGGTTCCTGGTTTCACTGCAGCTCTGAAGAGAATGTTAGCAAAGAGGTAATCGGGACAGTGCAAACAGTACTCAAAGACAGGGAGAGCAAGCTCTACATTACTCTCTTGGCACTTTGGATGTGGGACATAAAGCGAGATGTTTGCTGCTTTTGCGTTTGGCTGTTGGGAGATTTACAGCACAAAGATATCTAGTTGATTTGAAGCAGTTCCGAGAAAGTCTAAACATAATCCTCACTTTTCCCTCCTGGCACTTTCCGTGTGGGAGATATAGCAGGATGCATATTGGTTTTGAGGACAACTCAATGGACAGTGTAGGGAGAAAAGTTCCTGACTCCTTGAATGCCGTTTCTGGAGACACTGCGATCAATGTGGGAGATATGTCAAGACGTGCGTTGGTTTTGAGGACGGCTCTCTGGAGAGTCTTAGCAAAGAGGTCACACAGATAATCAGAGCAATTCTCAGAGACACTGAGAAAAAGCTCCACAATTCCCTCCAGGCACTTTCAGTGTGGGTGCCTTCTCCACGTGGTTCCTGGTTTCACTGCAGCTCTGAAGAGAATGTTAGCAAAGAGGTAATCGGGACAGTGCAAACAGTACTCAAAGACAGGGAGAGCAAGCTCTCTCTTGGCACTTTGGATGTGGGACATACAGCGAGATGTTTGCTGCTTTTACATTTGGCTGTTGGGAGATTTACAGCACAAAGATATCTAGTTGATTTGAAGCAGTTCCGAGAAAGTCTAAGCATAATCCTCACTTTTCCCTCCTGGCACTTTCCGTGTGGGAGATATAGCAGGATGTATATTGGTTTTGAGGACAACTCAATGGACAGTGTAGGGAGAAAAGTTCCTGGCTCCTTGAATGCCGTTTCTGGAGACGCTGCGATCAATGTGGGAGATATGTCAAGACGTGCGTTGGTTTTGAGGACGGCTCTCTGGAGAGTCTTAGCAAAGAGGTCACACAGATAATCAGAGCAATTCTCAGAGACACTGAGAACAAGCTCCACAATTCCCTCCAGGCACTTTCAGTGTGGGTGCCTTCTCCACGTGGTTCCTGGTTTCACTGCAGCTCTGAAGAGAATGTTAGCAAAGAGGTAATCGGGACAGTGCAAACAGTACTCAAAGACAGGGAGAGCAAGCTCTACATTACTCTCTTGGCACTTTGGATGTGGGACATACAGCGAGATGTTTGCTGCTTTTACATTTGGCTGTTGGGAGATTTACAGCACAAAGATATCTAGTTGATTTGAAGCAGTTCCGAGAAAGTCTAAACATAATCCTCACTTTTCCCTCCTGGCACTTTCCCTGTAGGAGATACCGCAAGAAGTTTCTGTATGTTGGGCACAGCGCTCTGCAGGGTGTTAGCAGAGACTTTCCCGGGACAGTGAAACCCTATATCAGAGACACTGAGAAGAAGCCCCAATGTTCCCTCCAGGCACTTTCAGTGTGGGTGCCTTCTCCACGTGGTTCCTGGTTTCACTGCAGCTCTGAAGAGAATGTTAGCAAAGAGGTAATCGGGACAGTGCAAACAGTACTCAAAGACAGGGAGAGCAAGCTCTACATTACTCTCTTGGCACTTTGGATGTGGGACATACAGCGAGATGTTTGCTGCTTTTGCGTTTGGCTGTTGGGAGATTTACAGCACAAAGATATCTAGTTGATTTGAAGCAGTTCCGAGAAAGTCTAAACATAATCCTCACTTTTCCCTCCTGGCACTTTCCGTGTGGGAGATATAGCAGGATGCATATTGGTTTTGAGGACAACTCAATGGACAGTGTAGGGAGAAAAGTTCCTGACTCCTTGAATGCCGTTTCTGGAGACACTGCGATCAATGTGGGAGATATGTCAAGACGTGCGTTGGTTTTGAGGACGGCTCTCTGGAGAGTCTTAGCAAAGAGGTCACACAGATAATCAGAGCAATTCTCAGAGACACTGAGAAAAAGCTCCACAATTCCCTCCAGGCACTTTCAGTGTGGGTGCCTTCTCCACGTGGTTCCTGGTTTCACTGCAGCTCTGAAGAGAATGTTAGCAAAGAGGTAATCGGGACAGTGTAAACAGTACTCAAAGACAGGGAGAGCAAGCTCTACATTACTCTCTTGGCACTTTGGATGTGGGACATACAGCGAGATGTTTGCTGCTTTTGCGTTTGTCTGTTGGGAGATTTACAGCACAAAGATATCTAGTTGATTTGAAGCAGTTCCGAGAAAGTCTAAGCATAATCCTCACTTTTCCCTCCTGGCACTTTCCCTGTAGGGGGTACCGCAAGACGTTTCTGTATATTGGGCACAGCGCTGTGCAGGGTGTTAGCAGAGAGTTTCCCGGGACAGTGAAACCCTATGTCAGAGACACTGAGAAGAAGCCCCAATGTTCCCTCCAGGCACTTTCAGTGTGGGTGCCTTCTCCACGTGGTTCCTGGTTTCACTGCAGCTCTGAAGAGAATGTTAGCAAAGAGGTAATCGGGACAGTGCAAACAGTACTCAAAGACAGGGAGAGCAAGCTCTACATTACTCTCTTGGCACTTTGGATGTGGGACATAAAGCGAGATGTTTGCTGCTTTTGCGTTTGGCTGTTGGGAGATTTACAGCACAAAGATATCTAGTTGATTTGAAGCAGTTCCGAGAAAGTCTAAACATAATCCTCACTTTTCCCTCCTGGCACTTTCCGTGTGGGAGATATAGCAGGATGTATATTGGTTTTGAGGACAACTCAATGGACAGTGTAGGGAGAAAAGTTCCTGGCTCCTTGAATGCCGTTTCTGGAGACACTGCGATCAATGTGGGAGATATGTCAAGACGTGTGTTGGTTTTGAGGACGGCTCTCTGGAGAGTCTTAGCAAAGAGGTCACACAGATAATCAGAGCAATTCTCAGAGACACTGAGAACAAGCTCCACAATTCCCTCCAGGCACTTTCAGTGTGGGTGCCTTCTCCTCGTAGTTCCTGGTTTCACTGCAGCTCTGAAGAGAATGTTAGCAAAGAGGTAATCGGGACAGTGCAAACAGTACTCAAAGACAGGGAGAGCAAGCTCTCTCTTGGCACTTTGGATGTGGGACATACAGCGAGATGTTTGCTGCTTTTACATTTGGCTGTTGGGAGATTTACAGCACAAAGATATCTAGTTGATTTGAAGCAGTTCCGAGAAAGTCTAAACATAATCCTCACTTTTCCCTCCTGGCACTTTCCCTGTAGGAGATACCGCAAGACGTTTCTGTATATTGGGCACAGCGCTCTGCAGGGTGTTAGCAGAGACTTTCCCGGGACAGTGAAACCCTATATCAGAGACACTGAGAAGAAGCCCCAATGTTCCCTCCAGGCACTTTCAGTGTGGGTGCCTTCTCCACGTGGTTCCTGGTTTCACTGCAGCTCTGAAGAGAATGTTAGCAAAGAGGTAATCGGGACAGTGTAAACAGTACTCAAAGACAGGGAGAGCAAGCTCTCTCTTGGCACTTTGGATGTGGGACATACAGCGAGATGTTTGCTGCTTTTACATTTGGCTGTTGGGAGATTTACAGCACAAAGATATCTAGTTGATTTGAAGCAGTTCCGAGAAAGTCTAAACATAATCCTCACTTTTCCCTCCTGGCACTTTCCCTGTAGGAGATACCGCAAGAAGTTTCTGTATGTTGGGCACAGCGCTCTGCAGGGTGTTAGCAGAGACTTTCCCGGGACAGTGAAACCCTATATCAGAGACACTGAGAAGAAGCCCCAATGTTCCCTCCAGGCACTTTCAGTGTGGGTGCCTTCTCCACGTGGTTCCTGGTTTCACTGCAGCTCTGAAGAGAATGTTAGCAAAGAGGTAATCGGGACAGTGCAAACAGTACTCAAAGACAGGGAGAGCAAGCTCTACATTACTCTCTTGGCACTTTGGATGTGGGACATACAGCGAGATGTTTGCTGCTTTTGCGTTTGGCTGTTGGGAGATTTACAGCACAAAGATATCTAGTTGATTTGAAGCAGTTCCGAGAAAGTCTAAACATAATCCTCACTTTTCCCTCCTGGCACTTTCCGTGTGGGAGATATAGCAGGATGCATATTGGTTTTGAGGACAACTCAATGGACAGTGTAGGGAGAAAAGTTCCTGACTCCTTGAATGCCGTTTCTGGAGACACTGCGATCAATGTGGGAGATATGTCAAGACGTGCGTTGGTTTTGAGGACGGCTCTCTGGAGAGTCTTAGCAAAGAGGTCACACAGATAATCAGAGCAATTCTCAGAGACACTGAGAAAAAGCTCCACAATTCCCTCCAGGCACTTTCAGTGTGGGTGCCTTCTCCACGTGGTTCCTGGTTTCACTGCAGCTCTGAAGAGAATGTTAGCAAAGAGGTAATCGGGACAGTGCAAACAGTACTCAAAGACAGGGAGAGCAAGCTCTCTCTTGGCACTTTGGATGTGGGACATACAGCGAGATGTTTGCTGCTTTTGCGTTTGGCTGTTGGGAGATTTACAGCACAAAGATATCTAGTTGATTTGAAGCAGTTCCGAGAAAGTCTAAACATAATCCTCACTTTTCCCTCCTGGCACTTTCCCTGTAGGGGATACCGCAAGACGTTTCTGTATATTGGGCACAGCGCTGTGCAGGGTGTTAGCAGAGACTTTCCCGGGACAGTGAAACCCTATGTCAGAGACACTGAGAAGAAGCCCCAATGTTCCCTCCAGGCACTTTCAGTGTGGGTGCCTTCTCCACGTGGTTCCTGGTTTCACTGCAGCTCTGAAGAGAATGTTAGCAAAGAGGTAATCGGGACAGTGTAAACAGTACTCAAAGACAGGGAGAGCAAGCTCTACATTACTCTCTTGGCACTTTGGATGTGGGACATACAGCGAGATGTTTGCTGCTTTTGCGTTTGTCTGTTGGGAGATTTACAGCACAAAGATATCTAGTTGATTTGAAGCAGTTCCGAGAAAGTCTAAGCATAATCCTCACTTTTCCCTCCTGGCACTTTCCCTGTAGGGGGTACCGCAAGACGTTTCTGTATATTGGGCACAGCGCTGTGCAGGGTGTTAGCAGAGAGTTTCCCGGGACAGTGAAACCCTATGTCAGAGACACTGAGAAGAAGCCCCAATGTTCCCTCCAGGCACTTTCAGTGTGGGTGCCTTCTCCACGTGGTTCCTGGTTTCACTGCAGCTCTGAAGAGAATGTTAGCAAAGAGGTAATCGGGACAGTGCAAACAGTACTCAAAGACAGGGAGAGCAAGCTCTACATTACTCTCTTGGCACTTTGGATGTGGGACATAAAGCGAGATGTTTGCTGCTTTTGCGTTTGGCTGTTGGGAGATTTACAGCACAAAGATATCTAGTTGATTTGAAGCAGTTCCGAGAAAGTCTAAACATAATCCTCACTTTTCCCTCCTGGCACTTTCCGTGTGGGAGATATAGCAGGATGTATATTGGTTTTGAGGACAACTCAATGGACAGTGTAGGGAGAAAAGTTCCTGGCTCCTTGAATGCCGTTTCTGGAGACACTGCGATCAATGTGGGAGATATGTCAAGACGTGTGTTGGTTTTGAGGACGGCTCTCTGGAGAGTCTTAGCAAAGAGGTCACACAGATAATCAGAGCAATTCTCAGAGACACTGAGAACAAGCTCCACAATTCCCTCCAGGCACTTTCAGTGTGGGTGCCTTCTCCTCGTAGTTCCTGGTTTCACTGCAGCTCTGAAGAGAATGTTAGCAAAGAGGTAATCGGGACAGTGCAAACAGTACTCAAAGACAGGGAGAGCAAGCTCTCTCTTGGCACTTTGGATGTGGGACATACAGCGAGATGTTTGCTGCTTTTACATTTGGCTGTTGGGAGATTTACAGCACAAAGATATCTAGTTGATTTGAAGCAGTTCCGAGAAAGTCTAAACATAATCCTCACTTTTCCCTCCTGGCACTTTCCCTGTAGGAGATACCGCAAGACGTTTCTGTATATTGGGCACAGCGCTCTGCAGGGTGTTAGCAGAGACTTTCCCGGGACAGTGAAACCCTATATCAGAGACACTGAGAAGAAGCCCCAATGTTCCCTCCAGGCACTTTCAGTGTGGGTGCCTTCTCCACGTGGTTCCTGGTTTCACTGCAGCTCTGAAGAGAATGTTAGCAAAGAGGTAATCGGGACAGTGTAAACAGTACTCAAAGACAGGGAGAGCAAGCTCTCTCTTGGCACTTTGGATGTGGGACATACAGCGAGATGTTTGCTGCTTTTACATTTGGCGATTGGGAGATTTACAGCACAAAGATATCTAGTTGATTTGAAGCAGTTCCGAGAAAGTCTAAACATAATCCTTATTTTTCCCTCCTGGCACTTTCCCTGTAGGAGATACCGCAAGACGTTTCTGTATATTGGGCACAGCGCTGTGCAGGGTGTTAGCAGAGACTTTCCCGGGACAGTGAAACCCTATGTCAGAGACACTGAGAAGAAGCCCCAATGTTCCCTCCAGGCACTTTCAGTGTGGGTGCCTTCTCCACGTGGTTCCTGGTTTCACTGCAGCTCTGAAGAGAATGTTAGCAAAGAGGTAATCGGGACAGTGTAAACAGTACTCAAAGACAGGGAGAGCAAGCTCTACATTACTCTCTTGGCACTTTGGATGTGGGACATACAGCGAGATGTTTGCTGCTTTTGCGTTTGTCTGTTGGGAGATTTACAGCACAAAGATATCTAGTTGATTTGAAGCAGTTCCGAGAAAGTCTAAGCATAATCCTCACTTTTCCCTCCTGGCACTTTCCCTGTAGGGGGTACCGCAAGACGTTTCTGTATATTGGGCACAGCGCTGTGCAGGGTGTTAGCAGAGACTTTCCCGGGACAGTGAAACCCTATGTCAGAGACACTGAGAAGAAGCCCCAATGTTCCCTCCAGGCACTTTCAGTGTGGGTGCCTTCTCCACGTGGTTCCTGGTTTCACTGCAGCTCTGAAGAGAATGTTAGCAAAGAGGTAATCGGGACAGTGCAAACAGTACTCAAAGACAGGGAGAGCAAGCTCTACATTACTCTCTTGGCACTTTGGATGTGGGACATACAGCGAGATGTTTGCTGCTTTTACATTTGGCTGTTGGGAGATTTACAGCACAAAGATATCTAGTTGATTTGAAGCAGTTCCGAGAAAGTCTAAACATAATCCTCACTTTTCCCTCCTGGCACTTTCCCTGTAGGAGATACCGCAAGACGTTTCTGTATATTGGGCACAGCGCTCTGCAGGGTGTTAGCAGAGACTTTCCCGGGACAGTGAAACCCTATATCAGAGACACTGAGAAGAAGCCCCAATGTTCCCTCCAGGCACTTTCAGTGTGGGTGCCTTCTCCACGTGGTTCCTGGTTTCACTGCAGCTCTGAAGAGAATGTTAGCAAAGAGGTAATCGGGACAGTGTAAACAGTACTCAAAGACAGGGAGAGCAAGCTCTCTCTTGGCACTTTGGATGTGGGACATACAGCGAGATGTTTGCTGCTTTTACATTTGGCTGTTGGGAGATTTACAGCACAAAGATATCTAGTTGATTTGAAGCAGTTCCGAGAAAGTCTAAACATAATCCTCACTTTTCCCTCCTGGCACTTTCCCTGTAGGAGATACCGCAAGAAGTTTCTGTATGTTGGGCACAGCGCTGTGCAGGGTGTTAGCAGAGAGTTTCCCGGGACAGTGAAACCCTATATCAGAGACACTGAGAAGAAGCCCCAATGTTCCCTCCAGGCACTTTCAGTGTGGGTGCCTTCTCCACGTGGTTCCTGGTTTCACTGCAGCTCTGAAGAGAATGTTAGCAAAGAGGTAATCGGGACAGTGCAAACAGTACTCAAAGACAGGGAGAGCAAGCTCTCTCTTGGCACTTTGGATGTGGGACATAAAGCGAGATGTTTGCTGCTTTTACATTTGGCTGTTGGGAGATTTACAGCACAAAGATATCTAGTTGATTTGAAGCAGTTCCGAGAAAGTCTAAGCATAATCCTCACTTTTCCCTCCTGGCACTTTCCCTGTAGGGGGTACCGCAAGACGTTTCTGTATATTGGGCACAGCGCTGTGCAGGGTGTTAGCAGAGACTTTCCCGGGACAGTGAAACCCTATATCAGAGACACTGAGAAGAAGCCCCAATGTTCCCTCCAGGCACTTTCAGTGTGGGTGCCTTCTCCACGTGGTTCCTGGTTTCACTGCAGCTCTGAAGAGAATGTTAGCAAAGAGGTAATCGGGACAGTGTAAACAGTACTCAAAGACAGGGAGAGCAAGCTCTCTCTTGGCACTTTGGATGTGGGACATACAGCGAGATGTTTGCTGCTTTTACATTTGGCTGTTGGGAGATTTACAGCACAAAGATATCTAGTTGATTTGAAGCAGTTCCGAGAAAGTCTAAACATAATCCTCACTTTTCCCTCCTGGCACTTTCCCTGTAGGAGATACCGCAAGAAGTTTCTGTATGTTGGGCACAGCGCTTGGCAGGGTGTTAGCAGAGAGTTTCCCGGGACAGTGAAACCCTATATCAGAGACACTGAGAAGAAGCCCCAATGTTCCCTCCAGGCACTTTCAGTGTGGGTGCCTTCTCCACGTGGTTCCTGGTTTCACTGCAGCTCTGAAGAGAATGTTAGCAAAGAGGTAATCGGGACAGTGCAAACAGTACTCAAAGACAGGGAGAGCAAGCTCTCTCTTGGCACTTTGGATGTGGGACATACAGCGAGATGTTTGCTGCTTTTACATTTGGCTGTTGGGAGATTTACAGCACAAAGATATCTAGTTGATTTGAAGCAGTTCCGAGAAAGTCTAAACATAATCCTTATTTTTCCCTCCTGGCACTTTCCCTGTAGGAGATACCGCAAGACGTTTCTGTATATTGGGCACAGCGCTCTGCAGGGTGTTAGCAGAGACTTTCCCGGGACAGTGAAACCCTATGTCAGAGACACTGAGAAGAAGCCCCAATGTTCCCTCCAGGCACTTTCAGTGTGGGTGCCTTCTCCACGTGGTTCCTGGTTTCACTGCAGCTCTGAAGAGAATGTTAGCAAAGAGGTAATCGGGACAGTGCAAACAGTACTCAAAGACAGGGAGAGCAAGCTCTACATTACTCTCTTGGCACTTTGGATGTGGGACATACAGCGAGATGTTTGCTGCTTTTACATTTGGCTGTTGGGAGATTTACAGCACAAAGATATCTAGTTGATTTGAAGCAGTTCCGAGAAAGTCTAAGCATAATCCTCACTTTTCCCTCCTGGCACTTTCCGTGTGGGAGATATAGCAGGATGTATATTGGTTTTGAGGACAACTCAATGGACAGTGTAGGGAGAAAAGTTCCTGGCTCCTTGAATGCCGTTTCTGGAGACGCTGCGATCAATGTGGGAGATATGTCAAGACGTGCGTTGGTTTTGAGGACGGCTCTCTGGAGAGTCTTAGCAAAGAGGTCACACAGATAATCAGAGCAATTCTCAGAGACACTGAGAACAAGCTCCACAATTCCCTCCAGGCACTTTCAGTGTGGGTGCCTTCTCCACGTGGTTCCTGGTTTCACTGCAGCTCTGAAGAGAATGTTAGCAAAGAGGTAATCGGGACAGTGCAAACAGTACTCAAAGACAGGGAGAGCAAGCTCTACATTACTCTCTTGGCACTTTGGATGTGGGACATACAGCGAGATGTTTGCTGCTTTTACATTTGGCTGTTGGGAGATTTACAGCGCAAAGATATCTAGTTGATTTGAAGCAGTTCCGAGAAAGTCTAAACATAATCCTCACTTTTCCCTCCTGGCACTTTCCCTGTAGGAGATACCGCAAGACGTTTCTGTATATTGGGCACAGCGCTCTGCAGGGTGTTAGCAGAGACTTTCCCGGGACAGTGAAACCCTATATCAGAGACACTGAGAAGAAGCCCCAATGTTCCCTCCAGGCACTTTCAGTGTGGGTGCCTTCTCCACGTGGTTCCTGGTTTCACTGCAGCTCTGAAGAGAATGTTAGCAAAGAGGTAATCGGGACAGTGTAAACAGTACTCAAAGACAGGGAGAGCAAGCTCTCTCTTGGCACTTTGGATGTGGGACATACAGCGAGATGTTTGCTGCTTTTACATTTGGCTGTTGGGAGATTTACAGCACAAAGATATCTAGTTGATTTGAAGCAGTTCCGAGAAAGTCTAAACATAATCCTCACTTTTCCCTCCTGGCACTTTCCCTGTAGGAGATACCGCAAGAAGTTTCTGTATGTTGGGCACAGCGCTGTGCAGGGTGTTAGCAGAGAGTTTCCCGGGACAGTGAAACCCTATATCAGAGACACTGAGAAGAAGCCCCAATGTTCCCTCCAGGCACTTTCAGTGTGGGTGCCTTCTCCACGTGGTTCCTGGTTTCACTGCAGCTCTGAAGAGAATGTTAGCAAAGAGGTAATCGGGACAGTGCAAACAGTACTCAAAGACAGGGAGAGCAAGCTCTCTCTTGGCACTTTGGATGTGGGACATACAGCGAGATGTTTGCTGCTTTTACATTTGGCGATTGGGAGATTTACAGCACAAAGATATCTAGTTGATTTGAAGCAGTTCCGAGAAAGTCTAAACATAATCCTTATTTTTCCCTCCTGGCACTTTCCCTGTAGGAGATACCGCAAGACGTTTCTGTATATTGGGCACAGCGCTCTGCAGGGTGTTAGCAGAGACTTTCCCGGGACAGTGAAACCCTATGTCAGAGACACTGAGAAGAAGCCCCAATGTTCCCTCCAGGCACTTTCAGTGTGGGTGCCTTCTCCACGTGGTTCCTGGTTTCACTGCAGCTCTGAAGAGAATGTTAGCAAAGAGGTAATCGGGACAGTGTAAACAGTACTCAAAGACAGGGAGAGCAAGCTCTACATTACTCTCTTGGCACTTTGGATGTGGGACATAAAGCGAGATGTTTGCTGCTTTTGCGTTTGGCTGTTGGGAGATTTACAGCACAAAGATATCTAGTTGATTTGAAGCAGTTCCGAGAAAGTCTAAGCATAAGCCTCACTTTTCCCTCCTGGCACTTTCCCTGTAGGGGGTACCGCAAGACGTTTCTGTATATTGGGCACAGCGCTGTGCAGGGTGTTAGCAGAGACTTTCCCGGGACAGTGAAACCCTATGTCAGAGACACTGAGAAGAAGCCCCAATGTTCCCTCCAGGCACTTTCAGTGTGGGTGCCTTCTCCACGTGGTTCCTGGTTTCACTGCAGCTCTGAAGAGAATGTTAGCAAAGAGGTAATCGGGACAGTGCAAACAGTACTCAAAGACAGGGAGAGCAAGCTCTACATTACTCTCTTGGCACTTTGGATGTGGGACATAAAGCGAGATGTTTGCTGCTTTTGCGTTTGGCTGTTGGGAGATTTACAGCACAAAGATATCTAGTTGATTTGAAGCAGTTCCGAGAAAGTCTAAACATAATCCTCACTTTTCCCTCCTGGCACTTTCCGTGTGGGAGATATAGCAGGATGCATATTGGTTTTGAGGACAACTCAATGGACAGTGTAGGGAGAAAAGTTCCTGACTCCTTGAATGCCGTTTCTGGAGACACTGCGATCAATGTGGGAGATATGTCAAGACGTGCGTTGGTTTTGAGGACGGCTCTCTGGAGAGTCTTAGCAAAGAGGTCACACAGATAATCAGAGCAATTCTCAGAGACACTGAGAACAAGCTCCACAATTCCCTCCAGGCACTTTCAGTGTGGGTGCCTTCTCCACGTGGTTCCTGGTTTCACTGCAGCTCTGAAGAGAATGTTAGCAAAGAGGTAATCGGGACAGTGCAAACAGTACTCAAAGACAGGGAGAGCAAGCTCTCTCTTGGCACTTTGGATGTGGGACATACAGCGAGATGTTTGCTGCTTTTGCGTTTGGCTGTTGGGAGATTTACAGCACAAAGATATCTAGTTGATTTGAAGCAGTTCCGAGAAAGTCTAAGCATAATCCTCACTTTTCCCTCCTGGCACTTTCCCTGTAGGGGATACCGCAAGACGTTTCTGTATATTGGGCACAGCGCTCTGCAGGGTGTTAGCAGAGACTTTCCCGGGACAGTGAAACCCTATGTCAGAGACACTGAGAAGAAGCCCCAATGTTCCCTCCAGGCACTTTCAGTGTGGGTGCCTTCTCCACGTGGTTCCTGGTTTCACTGCAGCTCTGAAGAGAATGTTAGCAAAGAGGTAATCGGGACAGTGTAAACAGTACTCAAAGACAGGGAGAGCAAGCTCTACATTACTCTCTTGGCACTTTGGATGTGGGACATAAAGCGAGATGTTTGCTGCTTTTGCGTTTGGCTGTTGGGAGATTTACAGCACAAAGATATCTAGTTGATTTGAAGCAGTTCCGAGAAAGTCTAAACATAATCCTCACTTTTCCCTCCTGGCACTTTCCGTGTGGGAGATATAGCAGGATGTATATTGGTTTTGAGGACAACTCAATGGACAGTGTAGGGAGAAAAGTTCCTGGCTCCTTGAATGCCGTTTCTGGAGACACTGCGATCAATGTGGGAGATATGTCAAGACGTGCGTTGGTTTTGAGGACGGCTCTCTGGAGAGTCTTAGCAAAGAGGTCACACAGATAATCAGAGCAATTCTCAGAGACACTGAGAACAAGCTCCACAATTCCCTCCAGGCACTTTCAGTGTGGGTGCCTTCTCCACGTGGTTCCTGGTTTCACTGCAGCTCTGAAGAGAATGTTAGCAAAGAGGTAATCGGGACAGTGCAAACAGTACTCAAAGACAGGGAGAGCAAGCTCTCTCTTGGCACTTTGGATGTGGGACATACAGCGAGATGTTTGCTGCTTTTACATTTGGCTGTTGGGAGATTTACAGCACAAAGATATCTAGTTGATTTGAAGCAGTTCCGAGAAAGTCTAAACATAATCCTCACTTTTCCCTCCTGGCACTTTCCCTGTAGGAGATACCGCAAGAAGTTTCTGTATGTTGGGCACAGCGCTGTGCAGGGTGTTAGCAGAGAGTTTCCCGGGACAGTGAAACCCTATATCAGAGACACTGAGAAGAAGCCCCAATGTTCCCTCCAGGCACTTTCAGTGTGGGTGCCTTCTCCACGTGGTTCCTGGTTTCACTGCAGCTCTGAAGAGAATGTTAGCAAAGAGGTAATCGGGACAGTGCAAACAGTACTCAAAGACAGGGAGAGCAAGCTCTCTCTTGGCACTTTGGATGTGGGACATACAGCGAGATGTTTGCTGCTTTTACATTTGGCGATTGGGAGATTTACAGCACAAAGATATCTAGTTGATTTGAAGCAGTTCCGAGAAAGTCTAAACATAATCCTTATTTTTCCCTCCTGGCACTTTCCCTGTAGGAGATACCGCAAGACGTTTCTGTATATTGGGCACAGCGCTCTGCAGGGTGTTAGCAGAGACTTTCCCGGGACAGTGAAACCCTATGTCAGAGACACTGAGAAGAAGCCCCAATGTTCCCTCCAGGCACTTTCAGTGTGGGTGCCTTCTCCACGTGGTTCCTGGTTTCACTGCAGCTCTGAAGAGAATGTTAGCAAAGAGGTAATCGGGACAGTGTAAACAGTACTCAAAGACAGGGAGAGCAAGCTCTACATTACTCTCTTGGCACTTTGGATGTGGGACATAAAGCGAGATGTTTGCTGCTTTTGCGTTTGGCTGTTGGGAGATTTACAGCACAAAGATATCTAGTTGATTTGAAGCAGTTCCGAGAAAGTCTAAGCATAAGCCTCACTTTTCCCTCCTGGCACTTTCCCTGTAGGGGGTACCGCAAGACGTTTCTGTATATTGGGCACAGCGCTGTGCAGGGTGTTAGCAGAGACTTTCCCGGGACAGTGAAACCCTATGTCAGAGACACTGAGAAGAAGCCCCAATGTTCCCTCCAGGCACTTTCAGTGTGGGTGCCTTCTCCACGTGGTTCCTGGTTTCACTGCAGCTCTGAAGAGAATGTTAGCAAAGAGGTAATCGGGACAGTGCAAACAGTACTCAAAGACAGGGAGAGCAAGCTCTACATTACTCTCTTGGCACTTTGGATGTGGGACATAAAGCGAGATGTTTGCTGCTTTTGCGTTTGGCTGTTGGGAGATTTACAGCACAAAGATATCTAGTTGATTTGAAGCAGTTCCGAGAAAGTCTAAACATAATCCTCACTTTTCCCTCCTGGCACTTTCCGTGTGGGAGATATAGCAGGATGCATATTGGTTTTGAGGACAACTCAATGGACAGTGTAGGGAGAAAAGTTCCTGACTCCTTGAATGCCGTTTCTGGAGACACTGCGATCAATGTGGGAGATATGTCAAGACGTGCGTTGGTTTTGAGGACGGCTCTCTGGAGAGTCTTAGCAAAGAGGTCACACAGATAATCAGAGCAATTCTCAGAGACACTGAGAAAAAGCTCCACAATTCCCTCCAGGCACTTTCAGTGTGGGTGCCTTCTCCACGTGGTTCCTGGTTTCACTGCAGCTCTGAAGAGAATGTTAGCAAAGAGGTAATCGGGACAGTGCAAACAGTACTCAAAGACAGGGAGAGCAAGCTCTCTCTTGGCACTTTGGATGTGGGACATACAGCGAGATGTTTGCTGCTTTTGCGTTTGGCTGTTGGGAGATTTACAGCACAAAGATATCTAGTTGATTTGAAGCAGTTCCGAGAAAGTCTAAGCATAATCCTCACTTTTCCCTCCTGGCACTTTCCCTGTAGGGGATACCGCAAGACGTTTCTGTATATTGGGCACAGCGCTCTGCAGGGTGTTAGCAGAGACTTTCCCGGGACAGTGAAACCCTATGTCAGAGACACTGAGAAGAAGCCCCAATGTTCCCTCCAGGCACTTTCAGTGTGGGTGCCTTCTCCACGTGGTTCCTGGTTTCACTGCAGCTCTGAAGAGAATGTTAGCAAAGAGGTAATCGGGACAGTGTAAACAGTACTCAAAGACAGGGAGAGCAAGCTCTACATTACTCTCTTGGCACTTTGGATGTGGGACATAAAGCGAGATGTTTGCTGCTTTTGCGTTTGGCTGTTGGGAGATTTACAGCACAAAGATATCTAGTTGATTTGAAGCAGTTCCGAGAAAGTCTAAACATAATCCTCACTTTTCCCTCCTGGCACTTTCCGTGTGGGAGATATAGCAGGATGTATATTGGTTTTGAGGACAACTCAATGGACAGTGTAGGGAGAAAAGTTCCTGGCTCCTTGAATGCCGTTTCTGGAGACACTGCGATCAATGTGGGAGATATGTCAAGACGTGCGTTGGTTTTGAGGACGGCTCTCTGGAGAGTCTTAGCAAAGAGGTCACACAGATAATCAGAGCAATTCTCAGAGACACTGAGAACAAGCTCCACAATTCCCTCCAGGCACTTTCAGTGTGGGTGCCTTCTCCACGTGGTTCCTGGTTTCACTGCAGCTCTGAAGAGAATGTTAGCAAAGAGGTAATCGGGACAGTGCAAACAGTACTCAAAGACAGGGAGAGCAAGCTCTCTCTTGGCACTTTGGATGTGGGACATACAGCGAGATGTTTGCTGCTTTTACATTTGGCTGTTGGGAGATTTACAGCACAAAGATATCTAGTTGATTTGAAGCAGTTCCGAGAAAGTCTAAACATAATCCTCACTTTTCCCTCCTGGCACTTTCCCTGTAGGAGATACCGCAAGAAGTTTCTGTATGTTGGGCACAGCGCTCTGCAGGGTGTTAGCAGAGAGTTTCCCGGGACAGTGAAACCCTATATCAGAGACACTGAGAAGAAGCCCCAATGTTCCCTCCAGGCACTTTCAGTGTGGGTGCCTTCTCCACGTGGTTCCTGGTTTCACTGCAGCTCTGAAGAGAATGTTAGCAAAGAGGTAATCGGGACAGTGCAAACAGTACTCAAAGACAGGGAGAGCAAGCTCTCTCTTGGCACTTTGGATGTGGGACATACAGCGAGATGTTTGCTGCTTTTACATTTGGCGATTGGGAGATTTACAGCACAAAGATATCTAGTTGATTTGAAGCAGTTCCGAGAAAGTCTAAACATAATCCTTATTTTTCCCTCCTGGCACTTTCCCTGTAGGAGATACCGCAAGACGTTTCTGTATATTGGGCACAGCGCTCTGCAGGGTGTTAGCAGAGACTTTCCCGGGACAGTGAAACCCTATGTCAGAGACACTGAGAAGAAGCCCCAATGTTCCCTCCAGGCACTTTCAGTGTGGGTGCCTTCTCCACGTGGTTCCTGGTTTCACTGCAGCTCTGAAGAGAATGTTAGCAAAGAGGTAATCGGGACAGTGCAAACAGTACTCAAAGACAGGGAGAGCAAGCTCTACATTACTCTCTTGGCACTTTGGATGTGGGACATACAGCGAGATGTTTGCTGCTTTTGCGTTTGGCTGTTGGGAGATTTACAGCACAAAGATATCTAGTTGATTTGAAGCAGTTCCGAGAAAGTCTAAGCATAATCCTCACTTTTCCCTCCTGGCACTTTCCCTGTAGGGGGTACCGCAAGACGTTTCTGTATATTGGGCACAGCGCTGTGCAGGGTGTTAGCAGAGACTTTCCCGGGACAGTGAAACCCTATGTCAGAGACACTGAGAAGAAGCCCCAATGTTCCCTCCAGGCACTTTCAGTGTGGGTGCCTTCTCCACGTGGTTCCTGGTTTCACTGCAGCTCTGAAGAGAATGTTAGCAAAGAGGTAATCGGGACAGTGCAAACAGTACTCAAAGACAGGGAGAGCAAGCTCTACATTACTCTCTTGGCACTTTGGATGTGGGACATAAAGCGAGATGTTTGCTGCTTTTGCGTTTGGCTGTTGGGAGATTTACAGCACAAAGATATCTAGTTGATTTGAAGCAGTTCCGAGAAAGTCTAAACATAATCCTCACTTTTCCCTCCTGGCACTTTCCGTGTGGGAGATATAGCAGGATGCATATTGGTTTTGAGGACAACTCAATGGACAGTGTAGGGAGAAAAGTTCCTGACTCCTTGAATGCCGTTTCTGGAGACACTGCGATCAATGTGGGAGATATGTCAAGACGTGCGTTGGTTTTGAGGACGGCTCTCTGGAGAGTCTTAGCAAAGAGGTCACACAGATAATCAGAGCAATTCTCAGAGACACTGAGAACAAGCTCCACAATTCCCTCCAGGCACTTTCAGTGTGGGTGCCTTCTCCACGTGGTTCCTGGTTTCACTGCAGCTCTGAAGAGAATGTTAGCAAAGAGGTAATCGGGACAGTGCAAACAGTACTCAAAGACAGGGAGAGCAAGCTCTCTCTTGGCACTTTGGATGTGGGACATACAGCGAGATGTTTGCTGCTTTTGCGTTTGGCTGTTGGGAGATTTACAGCACAAAGATATCTAGTTGATTTGAAGCAGTTCCGAGAAAGTCTAAGCATAATCCTCACTTTTCCCTCCTGGCACTTTCCCTGTAGGGGATACCGCAAGACGTTTCTGTATATTGGGCACAGCGCTCTGCAGGGTGTTAGCAGAGACTTTCCCGGGACAGTGAAACCCTATGTCAGAGACACTGAGAAGAAGCCCCAATGTTCCCTCCAGGCACTTTCAGTGTGGGTGCCTTCTCCACGTGGTTCCTGGTTTCACTGCAGCTCTGAAGAGAATGTTAGCAAAGAGGTAATCGGGACAGTGTAAACAGTACTCAAAGACAGGGAGAGCAAGCTCTACATTACTCTCTTGGCACTTTGGATGTGGGACATAAAGCGAGATGTTTGCTGCTTTTGCGTTTGGCTGTTGGGAGATTTACAGCACAAAGATATCTAGTTGATTTGAAGCAGTTCCGAGAAAGTCTAAACATAATCCTCACTTTTCCCTCCTGGCACTTTCCGTGTGGGAGATATAGCAGGATGTATATTGGTTTTGAGGACAACTCAATGGACAGTGTAGGGAGAAAAGTTCCTGGCTCCTTGAATGCCGTTTCTGGAGACACTGCGATCAATGTGGGAGATATGTCAAGACGTGCGTTGGTTTTGAGGACGGCTCTCTGGAGAGTCTTAGCAAAGAGGTCACACAGATAATCAGAGCAATTCTCAGAGACACTGAGAACAAGCTCCACAATTCCCTCCAGGCACTTTCAGTGTGGGTGCCTTCTCCACGTGGTTCCTGGTTTCACTGCAGCTCTGAAGAGAATGTTAGCAAAGAGGTAATCGGGACAGTGCAAACAGTACTCAAAGACAGGGAGAGCAAGCTCTACATTACTCTCTTGGCACTTTGGATGTGGGACATACAGCGAGATGTTTGCTGCTTTTGCGTTTGGCTGTTGGGAGATTTACAGCACAAAGATATCTAGTTGATTTGAAGCAGTTCCGAGAAAGTCTAAGCATAATCCTCACTTTTCCCTCCTGGCACTTTCCGTGTGGGAGATATAGCGGGATGTATATTGGTTTTGAGGACAACTCAATGGACAGTGTAGGGAGAAAAGTTCCTGGCTCCTTGAATGCCGTTTCTGGAGACACTGCGATCAATGTGGGAGATATGTCAAGACGTGTGTTGGTTTTGAGGACGGCTCTCTGGAGAGTCTTAGCAAAGAGGTCACACAGATAATCAGAGCAATTCTCAGAGACACTGAGAACAAGCTCCACAATTCCCTCCAGGCACTTTCAGTGTGGGTGCCTTCTCCTCGTAGTTCCTGGTTTCACTGCAGCTCTGAAGAGAATGTTAGCAAAGAGGTAATCGGGACAGTGCAAACAGTACTCAAAGACAGGGAGAGCAAGCTCTCTCTTGGCACTTTGGATGTGGGACATACAGCGAGATGTTTGCTGCTTTTACATTTGGCTGTTGGGAGATTTACAGCACAAAGATATCTAGTTGATTTGAAGCAGTTCCGAGAAAGTCTAAACATAATCCTCACTTTTCCCTCCTGGCACTTTCCCTGTAGGAGATACCGCAAGAAGTTTCTGTATGTTGGGCACAGCGCTCTGCAGGGTGTTAGCAGAGAGTTTCCCGGGACAGTGAAACCCTATATCAGAGACACTGAGAAGAAGCCCCAATGTTCCCTCCAGGCACTTTCAGTGTGGGTGCCTTCTCCACGTGGTTCCTGGTTTCACTGCAGCTCTGAAGAGAATGTTAGCAAAGAGGTAATCGGGACAGTGCAAACAGTACTCAAAGACAGGGAGACCAAGCTCTACATTACTCTCTTGGCACTTTGGATGTGGGACATAAAGCGAGATGTTTGCTGCTTTTGCGTTTGGCTGTTGGGAGATTTACAGCACAAAGATATCTAGTTGATTTGAAGCAGTTCCGAGAAAGTCTAAACATAATCCTCACTTTTCCCTCCTGGCACTTTCCGTGTGGGAGATATAGCAGGATGTATATTGGTTTTGAGGACAACTCAATGGACAGTGTAGGGAGAAAAGTTCCTGGCTCCTTGAATGCCGTTTCTGGAGACACTGCGATCAATGTGGGAGATATGTCAAGACGTGTGTTGGTTTTGAGGACGGCTCTCTGGAGAGTCTTAGCAAAGAGGTCACACAGATAATCAGAGCAATTCTCAGAGACACTGAGAACAAGCTCCACAATTCCCTCCAGGCACTTTCAGTGTGGGTGCCTTCTCCTCGTAGTTCCTGGTTTCACTGCAGCTCTGAAGAGAATGTTAGCAAAGAGGTAATCGGGACAGTGCAAACAGTACTCAAAGACAGGGAGAGCAAGCTCTCTCTTGGCACTTTGGATGTGGGACATACAGCGAGATGTTTGCTGCTTTTACATTTGGCTGTTGGGAGATTTACAGCACAAAGATATCTAGTTGATTTGAAGCAGTTCCGAGAAAGTCTAAACATAATCCTCAATTTTCCCTCCTGGCACTTTCCCTGTAGGAGATACCGCAAGAAGTTTCTGTATGTTGGGCACAGCGCTCTGCAGGGTGTTAGCAGAGAGTTTCCCGGGACAGTGAAACCCTATATCAGAGACACTGAGAAGAAGCCCCAATGTTCCCTCCAGGCACTTTCAGTGTGGGTGCCTTCTCCACGTGGTTCCTGGTTTCACTGCAGCTCTGAAGAGAATGTTAGCAAAGAGGTAATCGGGACAGTGCAAACAGTACTCAAAGACAGGGAGAGCAAGCTCTACATTACTCTCTTGGCACTTTGGATGTGGGACATAAAGCGAGATGTTTGCTGCTTTTGCGTTTGGCTGTTGGGAGATTTACAGCACAAAGATATCTAATTGATTTGAAGCAGTTCCGAGAAAGTCTAAACATAATCCTCACTTTTCCCTCCTGGCACTTTCCGTGTGGGAGATATAGCAGGATGCATATTGGTTTTGAGGACAACTCAATGGACAGTGTAGGGAGAAAAGTTCCTGACTCCTTGAATGCCGTTTCTGGAGACACTGCGATCAATGTGGGAGATATGTCAAGACGTGCGTTGGTTTTGAGGACGGCTCTCTGGAGAGTCTTAGCAAAGAGGTCACACAGATAATCAGAGCAATTCTCAGAGACACTGAGAACAAGCTCCACAATTCCCTCCAGGCACTTTCAGTGTGGGTGCCTTCTCCACGTGGTTCCTGGTTTCACTGCAGCTCTGAAGAGAATGTTAGCAAAGAGGTAATCGGGACAGTGCAAACAGTACTCAAAGACAGGGAGAGCAAGCTCTCTCTTGGCACTTTGGATGTGGGACATACAGCGAGATGTTTGCTGCTTTTGCGTTTGGCTGTTGGGAGATTTACAGCACAAAGATATCTAGTTGATTTGAAGCAGTTCCGAGAAAGTCTAAGCATAATCCTCACTTTTCCCTCCTGGCACTTTCCCTGTAGGGGATACCGCAAGACGTTTCTGTATATTGGGCACAGCGCTGTGCAGGGTGTTAGCAGAGACTTTCCCGGGACAGTGAAACCCTATGTCAGAGACACTGAGAAGAAGCCCCAATGTTCCCTCCAGGCACTTTCAGTGTGGGTGCCTTCTCCACGTGGTTCCTGGTTTCACTGCAGCTCTGAAGAGAATGTTAGCAAAGAGGTAATCGGGACAGTGTAAACAGTACTCAAAGACAGGGAGAGCAAGCTCTACATTACTCTCTTGGCACTTTGGATGTGGGACATAAAGCGAGATGTTTGCTGCTTTTGCGTTTGGCTGTTGGGAGATTTACAGCACAAAGATATCTAGTTGATTTGAAGCAGTTCCGAGAAAGTCTAAACATAATCCTCACTTTTCCCTCCTGGCACTTTCCGTGTGGGAGATATAGCAGGATGTATATTGGTTTTGAGGACAACTCAATGGACAGTGTAGGGAGAAAAGTTCCTGGCTCCTTGAATGCCGTTTCTGGAGACACTGCGATCAATGTGGGAGATATGTCAAGACGTGCGTTGGTTTTGAGGACGGCTCTCTGGAGAGTCTTAGCAAAGAGGTCACACAGATAATCAGAGCAATTCTCAGAGACACTGAGAACAAGCTCCACAATTCCCTCCAGGCACTTTCAGTGTGGGTGCCTTCTCCACGTGGTTCCTGGTTTCACTGCAGCTCTGAAGAGAATGTTAGCAAAGAGGTAATCGGGACAGTGCAAACAGTACTCAAAGACAGGGAGAGCAAGCTCTACATTACTCTCTTGGCACTTTGGATGTGGGACATACAGCGAGATGTTTGCTGCTTTTGCGTTTGGCTGTTGGGAGATTTACAGCACAAAGATATCTAGTTGATTTGAAGCAGTTCCGAGAAAGTCTAAGCATAATCCTCACTTTTCCCTCCTGGCACTTTCCGTGTGGGAGATATAGCGGGATGTATATTGGTTTTGAGGACAACTCAATGGACAGTGTAGGGAGAAAAGTTCCTGGCTCCTTGAATGCCGTTTCTGGAGACACTGCGATCAATGTGGGAGATATGTCAAGACGTGTGTTGGTTTTGAGGACGGCTCTCTGGAGAGTCTTAGCAAAGAGGTCACACAGATAATCAGAGCAATTCTCAGAGACACTGAGAACAAGCTCCACAATTCCCTCCAGGCACTTTCAGTGTGGGTGCCTTCTCCTCGTAGTTCCTGGTTTCACTGCAGCTCTGAAGAGAATGTTAGCAAAGAGGTAATCGGGACAGTGCAAACAGTACTCAAAGACAGGGAGAGCAAGCTCTCTCTTGGCACTTTGGATGTGGGACATACAGCGAGATGTTTGCTGCTTTTACATTTGGCTGTTGGGAGATTTACAGCACAAAGATATCTAGTTGATTTGAAGCAGTTCCGAGAAAGTCTAAACATAATCCTCACTTTTCCCTCCTGGCACTTTCCCTGTAGGAGATACCGCAAGAAGTTTCTGTATGTTGGGCACAGCGCTCTGCAGGGTGTTAGCAGAGAGTTTCCCGGGACAGTGAAACCCTATATCAGAGACACTGAGAAGAAGCCCCAATGTTCCCTCCAGGCACTTTCAGTGTGGGTGCCTTCTCCACGTGGTTCCTGGTTTCACTGCAGCTCTGAAGAGAATGTTAGCAAAGAGGTAATCGGGACAGTGCAAACAGTACTCAAAGACAGGGAGAGCAAGCTCTACATTACTCTCTTGGCACTTTGGATGTGGGACATAAAGCGAGATGTTTGCTGCTTTTGCGTTTGGCTGTTGGGAGATTTACAGCACAAAGATATCTAATTGATTTGAAGCAGTTCCGAGAAAGTCTAAACATAATCCTCACTTTTCCCTCCTGGCACTTTCCGTGTGGGAGATATAGCAGGATGCATATTGGTTTTGAGGACAACTCAATGGACAGTGTAGGGAGAAAAGTTCCTGACTCCTTGAATGCCGTTTCTGGAGACACTGCGATCAATGTGGGAGATATGTCAAGACGTGCGTTGGTTTTGAGGACGGCTCTCTGGAGAGTCTTAGCAAAGAGGTCACACAGATAATCAGAGCAATTCTCAGAGACACTGAGAACAAGCTCCACAATTCCCTCCAGGCACTTTCAGTGTGGGTGCCTTCTCCACGTGGTTCCTGGTTTCAGTGCAGCTCTGAAGAGAATGTTAGCAAAGAGGTAATCGGGACAGTGCAAACAGTACTCAAAGACAGGGAGAGCAAGCTCTCTCTTGGCACTTTGGATGTGGGACATACAGCGAGATGTTTGCTGCTTTTACATTTGGCTGTTGGGAGATTTACAGCACAAAGATATCTAGTTGATTTGAAGCAGTTCCGAGAAAGTCTAAGCATAATCCTCACTTTTCCCTCCTGGCACTTTCCCTGTAGGGGATACCGCAAGACGTTTCTGTATATTGGGCACAGCGCTCTGCAGGGTGTTAGCAGAGACTTTCCCGGGACAGTGAAACCCTATGTCAGAGACACTGAGAAGAAGCCCCAATGTTCCCTCCAGGCACTTTCAGTGTGGGTGCCTTCTCCACGTGGTTCCTGGTTTCACTGCAGCTCTGAAGAGAATGTTAGCAAAGAGGTAATCGGGACAGTGCAAACAGTACTCAAAGACAGGGAGAGCAAGCTCTACATTACTCTCTTGGCACTTTGGATGTGGGACATACAGCGAGATGTTTGCTGCTTTTGCGTTTGGCTGTTGGGAGATTTACAGCACAAAGATATCTAGTTGATTTGAAGCAGTTCCGAGAAAGTCTAAGCATAATCCTCACTTTTCCCTCCTGGCACTTTCCCTGTAGGGGGTACCGCAAGACGTTTCTGTATATTGGGCACAGCGCTCTGCAGGGTGTTAGCAGAGACTTTCCCGGGACAGTGAAACCCTATGTCAGAGACACTGAGAAGAAGCCCCAATGTTCCCTCCAGGCACTTTCAGTGTGGGTGCCTTCTCCACGTGGTTCCTGGTTTCACTGCAGCTCTGAAGAGAATGTTAGCAAAGAGGTAATCGGGACAGTGCAAACAGTACTCAAAGACAGGGAGAGCAAGCTCTACATTACTCTCTTGGCACTTTGGATGTGGGACATAAAGCGAGATGTTTGCTGCTTTTGCGTTTGGCTGTTGGGAGATTTACAGCACAAAGATATCTAGTTGATTTGAAGCAGTTCCGAGAAAGTCTAAACATAATCCTCACTTTTCCCTCCTGGCACTTTCCGTGTGGGAGATATAGCAGGATGTATATTGGTTTTGAGGACAACTCAATGGACAGTGTAGGGAGAAAAGTTCCTGACTCCTTGAATGCCGTTTCTGCAGACACTGCGATCAATGTGGGAGATATGTCAAGACGTGCGTTGGTTTTGAGGACGGCTCTCTGGAGAGTATTAGCAAAGAGGTCACACAGATAATCAGAGCAATTCTCAGAGACACTGAGAACAAGCTCCACAATTCCCTCCAGGCACTTTCAGTGTGGGTGCCTTCTCCTCGTAGTTCCTGGTTTCACTGCAGCTCTGAAGAGAATGTTAGCAAAGAGGTAATCGGGACAGTGCAAACAGTACTCAAAGACAGGGAGAGCAAGCTCTCTCTTGGCACTTTGGATGTGGGACATACAGCGAGATGTTTGCTGCTTTTACATTTGGCGATTGGGAGATTTACAGCACAAAGATATCTAGTTGATTTGAAGCAGTTCCGAGAAAGTCTAAACATAATCCTCACTTTTCCCTCCTGGCACTTTCCCTGTAGGGGGTACCGCAAGACGTTTCTGTATATTGGGCACAGCGCTGTGCAGGGTGTTAGCAGAGACTTTCCCGGGACAGTGAAACCCTATGTCAGAGACACTGAGAAGAAGCCCCAATGTTCCCTCCAGGCACTTTCAGTGTGGGTGCCTTCTCCACGTGGTTCCTGGTTTCACTGCAGCTCTGAAGAGAATGTTAGCAAAGAGGTAATCGGGACAGTACAAACAGTACTCAAAGACAGGGAGAGCAAGCTCTACATTACTCTCTTGGCACTTTGGATGTGGGACATAAAGCGAGATGTTTGCTGCTTTTGCGTTTGGCTGTTGGGAGATTTACAGCACAAAGATATCTAGTTGATTTGAAGCAGTTCCGAGAAAGTCTAAACATAATCCTCACTTTTCCCTCCTGGCACTTTCCGTGTGGGAGATATAGCAGGATGCATATTGGTTTTGAGGACAACTCAATGGACAGTGTAGGGAGAAAAGTTCCTGGCTCCTTGAATGCCGTTTCTGCAGACACTGCGATCAATGTGGGAGATATGTCAAGACGTGCGTTGGTTTTGAGGACGGCTCTCTGGAGAGTCTTAGCAAAGAGGTCACACAGATAATCAGAGCAATTCTCAGAGACACTGAGAAAAAGCTCCACAATTCCCTCCAGGCACTTTCAGTGTGGGTGCCTTCTCCACGTGGTTCCTGGTTTCACTGCAGCTCTGAAGAGAATGTTAGCAAAGAGGTAATCGGGACAGTGCAAACAGTACTCAAAGACAGGGAGAGCAAGCTCTCTCTTGGCACTTTGGATGTGGGACATACAGCGAGATGTTTGCTGCTTTTACATTTGGCTGTTGGGAGATTTACAGCACAAAGATATCTAGTTGATTTGAAGCAGTTCCGAGAAAGTCTAAGCATAAGCCTCACTTTTCCCTCCTGGCACTTTCCCTGTAGGGGATACCGCAAGACGTTTCTGTATATTGGGCACAGCGCTCTGCAGGGTGTTAGCAGAGACTTTCCCGGGACAGTGAAACCCTATGTCAGAGACACTGAGAAGAAGCCCCAATGTTCCCTCCAGGCACTTTCAGTGTGGGTGCCTTCTCCACGTGGTTCCTGGTTTCACTGCAGCTCTGAAGAGAATGTTAGCAAAGAGGTAATCGGGACAGTGCAAACAGTACTCAAAGACAGGGAGAGCAAGCTCTACATTACTCTCTTGGCACTTTGGATGTGGGACATAAAGCGAGATGTTTGCTGCTTTTGCGTTTGGCTGTTGGGAGATTTACAGCACAAAGATATCTAGTTGATTTGAAGCAGTTCCGAGAAAGTCTAAACATAATCCTCACTTTTCCCTCCTGGCACTTTCCGTGTGGGAGATATAGCAGGATGTATATTGGTTTTGAGGACAACTCAATGGACAGTGTAGGGAGAAAAGTTCCTGGCTCCTTGAATGCCGTTTCTGGAGACACTGCGATCAATGTGGGAGATATGTCAAGACGTGCGTTGGTTTTGAGGACGGCTCTCTGGAGAGTCTTAGCAAAGAGGTCACACAGATAATCAGAGCAATTCTCAGAGACACTGAGAACAAGCTCCACAATTCCCTCCAGGCACTTTCAGTGTGGGTGCCTTCTCCACGTGGTTCCTGGTTTCACTGCAGCTCTGAAGAGAATGTTAGCAAAGAGGTAATCGGGACAGTGCAAACAGTACTCAAAGACAGGGAGAGCAAGCTCTACATTACTCTCTTGGCACTTTGGATGTGGGACATACAGCGAGATGTTTGCTGCTTTTGCGTTTGGCTGTTGGGAGATTTACAGCACAAAGATATCTAGTTGATTTGAAGCAGTTCCGAGAAAGTCTAAGCATAATCCTCACTTTTCCCTCCTGGCACTTTCCCTGTAGGGGATACCGCAAGACGTTTCTGTATATTGGGCACAGCGCTCTGCAGGGTGTTAGCAGAGACTTTCCCGGGACAGTGAAACCCTATATCAGAGACACTGAGAAGAAGCCCCAATGTTCCCTCCAGGCACTTTCAGTGTGGGTGCCTTCTCCACGTGGTTCCTGGTTTCACTGCAGCTCTGAAGAGAATGTTAGCAAAGAGGTAATCGGGACAGTGCAAACAGTACTCAAAGACAGGGAGAGCAAGCTCTACATTACTCTCTTGGCACTTTGGATGTGGGACATACAGCGAGATGTTTGCTGCTTTTGCGTTTGGCTGTTGGGAGATTTACAGCACAAAGATATCTAGTTGATTTGAAGCAGTTCCGAGAAAGTCTAAGCATAATCCTCACTTTTCCCTCCTGGCACTTTCCCTGTAGGGGATACCGCAAGACGTTTCTGTATATTGGGCACAGCGCTCTGCAGGGTGTTAGCAGAGACTTTCCCGGGACAGTGAAACCCTATGTCAGAGACACTGAGAAGAAGCCCCAATGTTCCCTCCAGGCACTTTCAGTGTGGGTGCCTTCTCCACGTGGTTCCTGGTTTCACTGCAGCTCTGAAGAGAATGTTAGCAAAGAGGTAATCGGGACAGTGCAAACAGTACTCAAAGACAGGGAGAGCAGGCTCTCTCTTGGCACTTTGGATGTGGGACATACAGCGAGATGTTTGCTGCTTTTACATTTGGCTGTTGGGAGATTTACAGCACAAAGATATCTAGTTGATTTGAAGCAGTTCCGAGAAAGTCTAAACATAATCCTCACTTTTCCCTCCTGGCACTTTCCCTGTAGGGGATACCGCAAGACGTTTCTGTATATTGGGCACAGCGCTCTGCAGGGTGTTAGCAGAGACTTTCCCGGGACAGTGAAACCCTATATCAGAGACACTGAGAAGAAGCCCCAATGTTCCCTCCAGGCACTTTCAGTGTGGGTGCCTTCTCCACGTGGTTCCTGGTTTCACTGCAGCTCTGAAGAGAATGTTAGCAAAGAGGTAATCGGGACAGTGCAAACAGTACTCAAAGACAGGGAGAGCAAGCTCTACATTACTCTCTTGGCACTTTGGATGTGGGACATACAGCGAGATGTTTGCTGCTTTTGCGTTTGGCTGTTGGGAGATTTACAGCACAAAGATATCTAGTTGATTTGAAGCAGTTCCGAGAAAGTCTAAGCATAATCCTCACTTTTCCCTCCTGGCACTTTCCCTGTAGGGGATACCGCAAGACGTTTCTGTATATTGGGCACAGCGCTCTGCAGGGTGTTAGCAGAGACTTTCCCGGGACAGTGAAACCCTATGTCAGAGACACTGAGAAGAAGCCCCAATGTTCCCTCCAGGCACTTTCAGTGTGGGTGCCTTCTCCACGTGGTTCCTGGTTTCACTGCAGCTCTGAAGAGAATGTTAGCAAAGAGGTAATCGGGACAGTGCAAACAGTACTCAAAGACAGGGAGAGCAAGCTCTCTCTTGGCACTTTGGATGTGGGACATACAGCGAGATGTTTGCTGCTTTTGCGTTTGTCTGTTGGGAGATTTACAGCACAAAGATATCTAGTTGATTTGAAGCAGTTCCGAGAAAGTCTAAGCATAATCCTCACTTTTCCCTCCTGGCACTTTCCCTGTAGGGGGTACCGCAAGACGTTTCTGTATATTGGGCACAGCGCTCTGCAGGGTGTTAGCAGAGACTTTCCCGGGACAGTGAAACCCTATGTCAGAGACACTGAGAAGAAGCCCCAATGTTCCCTCCAGGCACTTTCAGTGTGGGTGCCTTCTCCACGTGGTTCCTGGTTTCACTGCAGCTCTGAAGAGAATGTTAGCAAAGAGGTAATCGGGACAGTGCAAACAGTACTCAAAGACAGGGAGAGCAAGCTCTACATTACTCTCTTGGCACTTTGGATGTGGGACATAAAGCGAGATGTTTGCTGCTTTTGCGTTTGGCTGTTGGGAGATTTACAGCACAAAGATATCTAGTTGATTTGAAGCAGTTCCGAGAAAGTCTAAACATAATCCTCACTTTTCCCTCCTGGCACTTTCCGTGTGGGAGATATAGCAGGATGTATATTGGTTTTGAGGACAACTCAATGGACAGTGTAGGGAGAAAAGTTCCTGGCTCCTTGAATGCCGTTTCTGGAGACACTGCGATCAATGTGGGAGATATGTCAAGACGTCTGTTGGTTTTGAGGACGGCTCTCTGGAGAGTCTTAGCAAAGAGGTCACACAGATAATCAGAGCAATTCTCAGAGACACTGAGAACAAGCTCCACAATTCCCTCCAGGCACTTTCAGTGTGGGTGCCTTCTCCTCGTAGTTCCTGGTTTCACTGCAGCTCTGAAGAGAATGTTAGCAAAGAGGTAATCGGGACAGTGCAAACAGTACTCAAAGACAGGGAGAGCAAGCTCTCTCTTGGCACTTTGGATGTGGGACATACAGCGAGATGTTTGCTGCTTTTACATTTGGCTGTTGGGAGATTTACAGCACAAAGATATCTAGTTGATTTGAAGCAGTTCCGAGAAAGTCTAAACATAATCCTCACTTTTCCCTCCTGGCACTTTCCCTGTAGGAGATACCGCAAGAAGTTTCTGTATGTTGGGCACAGCGCAGTGCAGGGTGTTAGCAGAGAGTTTCCCGGGACAGTGAAACCCTATATCAGAGACACTGAGAAGAAGCCCCAATGTTCCCTCCAGGCACTTTCAGTGTGGGTGCCTTCTCCACGTGGTTCCTGGTTTCACTGCAGCTCTGAAGAGAATGTTAGCAAAGAGGTAATCGGGACAGTGCAAACAGTACTCAAAGACAGGGAGAGCAAGCTCTCTCTTGGCACTTTGGATGTGGGACATACAGCGAGATGTTTGCTGCTTTTACATTTGGCGATTGGGAGATTTACAGCACAAAGATATCTAGTTGATTTGAAGCAGTTCCGAGAAAGTCTAAACATAATCCTTATTTTTCCCTCCTGGCACTTTCCCTGTAGGAGATACCGCAAGACGTTTCTGTATATTGGGCACAGCGCTCTGCAGGGTGTTAGCAGAGACTTTCCCGGGACAGTGAAACCCTATGTCAGAGACACTGAGAAGAAGCCCCAATGTTCCCTCCAGGCACTTTCAGTGTGGGTGCCTTCTCCACGTGGTTCCTGGTTTCACTGCAGCTCTGAAGAGAATGTTAGCAAAGAGGTAATCGGGACAGTGTAAACAGTACTCAAAGACAGGGAGAGCAAGCTCTACATTACTCTCTTGGCACTTTGGATGTGGGACATACAGCGAGATGTTTGCTGCTTTTGCGTTTGTCTGTTGGGAGATTTACAGCACAAAGATATCTAGTTGATTTGAAGCAGTTCCGAGAAAGTCTAAGCATAATCCTCACTTTTCCCTCCTGGCACTTTCCCTGTAGGGGGTACCGCAAGACGTTTCTGTATATTGGGCACAGCGCTGTGCAGGGTGTTAGCAGAGACTTTCCCGGGACAGTGAAACCCTATGTCAGAGACACTGAGAAGAAGCCCCAATGTTCCCTCCAGGCACTTTCAGTGTGGGTGCCTTCTCCACGTGGTTCCTGGTTTCACTGCAGCTCTGAAGAGAATGTTAGCAAAGAGGTAATCGGGACAGTGCAAACAGTACTCAAAGACAGGGAGAGCAAGCTCTACATTACTCTCTTGGCACTTTGGATGTGGGACATACAGCGAGATGTTTGCTGCTTTTGTGTTTGGCTGTTGGGAGATTTACAGCACAAAGATATCTAGTTGATTTGAAGCAGTTCCGAGAAAGTCTAAGCATAATCCTCACTTTTCCCTCCTGGCACTTTCCCTGTAGGGGATACCGCAAGACGTTTCTGTATATTGGGCACAGCGCTCTGCAGGGTGTTAGCAGAGACTTTCCCGGGACAGTGAAACCCTATATCAGAGACACTGAGAAGAAGCCCCAATGTTCCCTCCAGGCACTTTCAGTGTGGGTGCCTTCTCCACGTGGTTCCTGGTTTCACTGCAGCTCTGAAGAGAATGTTAGCAAAGAGGTAATCGGGACAGTGCAAACAGTACTCAAAGACAGGGAGAGCAAGCTCTCTCTTGGCACTTTGGATGTGGGACATACCGCGAGATGTTTGCTGCTTTTACATTTGGCTGTTGGGAGATTTACAGCACAAAGATATCTAGTTGATTTGAAGCAGTTCCGAGAAAGTCTAAACATAATCCTCACTTTTCCCTCCTGGCACTTTCCCTGTAGGGGGTACCGCAAGACGTTTCTGTATATTGGGCACAGCGCTCTGCAGGGTGTTAGCAGAGACTTTCCCGGGACAGTGAAACCCTATATCAGAGACACTGAGAAGAAGCCCCAACGTTCCCTCCAGGCACTTTCAGTGTGGGTGCCTTCTCCACGTGGTTCCTGGTTTCACTGCAGCTCTGAAGAGAATGTTAGCAAAGAGGTAATCGGGACAGTGCAAACTGTACTCAAAGACAGGGAGAGCAAGCTCTACATTACTCTCTTGGCACTTTGGATGTGGGACATACAGCGAGATGTTTGCTGCTTTTACATTTGGCTGTTGGGAGATTTACAGCACAAAGATATCTAGTTGATTTGAAGCAGTTCCGAGAAAGTCTAAGCATAATCCTCACTTTTCCCTCCTGGCACTTTCCCTGTACCGCAAGACGTTTCTGTATATTGGGCACAGCGCTCTGCAGGGTGTTAGCAGAGAGTTTCCCGGGACAGTGAAACCCTATATCAGAGACACTGAGAAGAAGCCCCAATGTTCCCTCCAGGCACTTTCAGTGTGGGTGCCTTCTCCACGTGGTTCCTGGTTTCACTGCAGCTCTGAAGAGAATGTTAGCAAAGAGGTAATCGGGACAGTGCAAACAGTACTCAAAGACAGGGAGAGCAAGCTCTACATTACTCTCTTGGCACTTTGGATGTGGGACATACAGCGAGATGTTTGCTGCTTTTGCGTTTGGCTGTTGGGAGATTTACAGCACAAAGATATCTAGTTGATTTGAAGCAGTTCCGAGAAAGTCTAAGCATAATCCTCACTTTTCCCTCCTGGCACTTTCCCTGTAGGGGATACCGCAAGACGTTTCTGTATATTGGGCACAGCGCTCTGCAGGGTGTTAGCAGAGACTTTCCCGGGACAGTGAAACCCTATGTCAGAGACACTGAGAAGAAGCCCCAATGTTCCCTCCAGGCACTTTCAGTGTGGGTGCCTTCTCCACGTGGTTCCTGGTTTCACTGCAGCTCTGAAGAGAATGTTAGCAAAGAGGTAATCGGGACAGTGCAAACAGTACTCAAAGACAGGGAGAGCAAGCTCTCTCTTGGCACTTTGGATGTGGGACATACAGCGAGATGTTTGCTGCTTTTACATTTGGCTGTTGGGAGATTTACAGCACAAAGATATCTAGTTGATTTGAAGCAGTTCCGAGAAAGTCTAAGCATAATCCTCACTTTTCCCTCCTGGCACTTTCCCTGTAGGGGATACCGCAAGACGTTTCTGTATATTGGGCACAGCGCTCTGCAGGGTGTTAGCAGAGACTTTCCCGGGACAGTGAAACCCTATGTCAGAGACACTGAGAAGAAGCCCCAATGTTCCCTCCAGGCACTTTCAGTGTGGGTGCCTTCTCCACGTGGTTCCTGGTTTCACTGCAGCTCTGAAGAGAATGTTAGCAAAGAGGTAATCGGGACAGTGCAAACAGTACTCAAAGACAGGGAGAGCAAGCTCTACATTACTCTCTTGGCACTTTGGATGTGGGACATACAGCGAGATGTTTGCTGCTTTTGCGTTTGTCTGTTGGGAGATTTACAGCACAAAGATATCTAGTTGATTTGAAGCAGTTCCGAGAAAGTCTAAGCATAATCCTCACTTTTCCCTCCTGGCACTTTCCCTGTAGGGGGTACCGCAAGACGTTTCTGTATATTGGGCACAGCGCTCTGCAGGGTGTTAGCAGAGACTTTCCCGGGACAGTGAAACCCTATGTCAGAGACACTGAGAAGAAGCCCCAATGTTCCCTCCAGGCACTTTCAGTGTGGGTGCCTTCTCCACGTGGTTCCTGGTTTCACTGCAGCTCTGAAGAGAATGTTAGCAAAGAGGTAATCGGGACAGTGCAAACAGTACTCAAAGACAGGGAGAGCAAGCTCTACATTACTCTCTTGGCACTTTGGATGTGGGACATAAAGCGAGATGTTTGCTGCTTTTGCGTTTGGCTGTTGGGAGATTTACAGCACAAAGATATCTAGTTGATTTGAAGCAGTTCCGAGAAAGTCTAAACATAATCCTCACTTTTCCCTCCTGGCACTTTCCCTGTAGGAGATACCGCAAGAAGTTTCTGTATATTGGGCACAGCGCTCTGCAGGGTGTTAGCAGAGACTTTCCCGGGACAGTGAAACCCTATATCAGAGACACTGAGAAGAAGCCCCAATGTTCCCTCCAGGCACTTTCAGTGTGGGTGCCTTCTCCACGTGGTTCCTGGTTTCACTGCAGCTCTGAAGAGAATGTTAGCAAAGAGGTAATCGGGACAGTGCAAACAGTACTCAAAGACAGGGAGAGCAAGCTCTCTCTTGGCACTTTGGATGTGGGACATACAGCGAGATGTTTGCTGCTTTTACATTTGGCGATTGGGAGATTTACAGCACAAAGATATCTAGTTGATTTGAAGCAGTTCCGAGAAAGTCTAAACATAATCCTTATTTTTCCCTCCTGGCACTTTCCCTGTAGGAGATACCGCAAGACGTTTCTGTATATTGGGCACAGCGCTCTGCAGGGTGTTAGCAGAGACTTTCCCGGGACAGTGAAACCCTATGTCAGAGACACTGAGAAGAAGCCCCAATGTTCCCTCCAGGCACTTTCAGTGTGGGTGCCTTCTCCACGTGGTTCCTGGTTTCACTGCAGCTCTGAAGAGAATGTTAGCAAAGAGGTAATCGGGACAGTGTAAACAGTACTCAAAGACAGGGAGAGCAAGCTCTACATTACTCTCTTGGCACTTTGGATGTGGGACATACAGCGAGATGTTTGCTGCTTTTGCGTTTGTCTGTTGGGAGATTTACAGCACAAAGATATCTAGTTGATTTGAAGCAGTTCCGAGAAAGTCTAAGCATAATCCTCACTTTTCCCTCCTGGCACTTTCCCTGTAGGGGGTACCGCAAGACGTTTCTGTATATTGGGCACAGCGCTGTGCAGGGTGTTAGCAGAGACTTTCCCGGGACAGTGAAACCCTATGTCAGAGACACTGAGAAGAAGCCCCAATGTTCCCTCCAGGCACTTTCAGTGTGGGTGCCTTCTCCACGTGGTTCCTGGTTTCACTGCAGCTCTGAAGAGAATGTTAGCAAAGAGGTAATCGGGACAGTGCAAACAGTACTCAAAGACAGGGAGAGCAAGCTCTACATTACTCTCTTGGCACTTTGGATGTGGGACATAAAGCGAGATGTTTGCTGCTTTTGCGTTTGGCTGTTGGGAGATTTACAGCACAAAGATATCTAGTTGATTTGAAGCAGTTCCGAGAAAGTCTAAACATAATCCTCACTTTTCCCTCCTAGCACTTTCCGTGTGGGAGATATAGCAGGATGTATATTGGTTTTGAGGACAACTCAATGGACAGTGTAGGGAGAAAAGTTCCTGGCTCCTTGAATGCCGTTTCTGGAGACACTGCGATCAATGTGGGAGATATGTCAAGACGTGCGTTGGTTTTGAGGACGGCTCTCTGGAGAGTCTTAGCAAAGAGGTCACACAGATAATCAGAGCAATGCTCAGAGACACTGAGAACAAGCTCCACAATTCCCTCCAGGCACTTTCAGTGTGGGTGCCTTCTCCACGTGGTTCCTGGTTTCACTGCAGCTCTGAAGAGAATGTTAGCAAAGAGGTAATCGGGACAGTGCAAACAGTACTCAAAGACAGGGAGAGCAAGCTCTCTCTTGGCACTTTGGATGTGGGACATACCGCGAGATGTTTGCTGCTTTTACATTTGGCTGTTGGGAGATTTACAGCACAAAGATATCTAGTTGATTTGAAGCAGTTCCGAGAAAGTCTAAACATAATCCTCACTTTTCCCTCCTGGCACTTTCCCTGTAGGGGGTACCGCAAGACGTTTCTGTATATTGGGCACAGCGCTCTGCAGGGTGTTAGCAGAGACTTTCCCGGGACAGTGAAACCCTATATCAGAGACACTGAGAAGAAGCCCCAACGTTCCCTCCAGGCACTTTCAGTGTGGGTGCCTTCTCCACGTGGTTCCTGGTTTCACTGCAGCTCTGAAGAGAATGTTAGCAAAGAGGTAATCGGGACAGTGCAAACTGTACTCAAAGACAGGGAGAGCAAGCTCTACATTACTCTCTTGGCACTTTGGATGTGGGACATACAGCGAGATGTTTGCTGCTTTTACATTTGGCTGTTGGGAGATTTACAGCACAAAGATATCTAGTTGATTTGAAGCAGTTCCGAGAAAGTCTAAGCATAATCCTCACTTTTCCCTCCTGGCACTTTCCCTGTACCGCAAGACGTTTCTGTATATTGGGCACAGCGCTCTGCAGGGTGTTAGCAGAGAGTTTCCCGGGACAGTGAAACCCTATATCAGAGACACTGAGAAGAAGTCCCAATGTTCCCTCCAGGCACTTTCAGTGTGGGTGCCTTCTCCACGTGGTTCCTGGTTTCACTGCAGCTCTGAAGAGAATGTTAGCAAAGAGGTAATCGGGACAGTGCAAACAGTACTCAAAGACAGGGAGAGCAAGCTCTACATTACTCTCTTGGCACTTTGGATGTGGGACATACAGCGAGATGTTTGCTGCTTTTGCGTTTGGCTGTTGGGAGATTTACAGCACAAAGATATCTAGTTGATTTGAAGCAGTTCCGAGAAAGTCTAAGCATAATCCTCACTTTTCCCTCCTGGCACTTTCCCTGTAGGGGATACCGCAAGACGTTTCTGTATATTGGGCACAGCGCTCTGCAGGGTGTTAGCAGAGACTTTCCCGGGACAGTGAAACCCTATGTCAGAGACACTGAGAAGAAGCCCCAATGTTCCCTCCAGGCACTTTCAGTGTGGGTGCCTTCTCCACGTGGTTCCTGGTTTCACTGCAGCTCTGAAGAGAATGTTAGCAAAGAGGTAATCGGGACAGTGCAAACAGTACTCAAAGACAGGGAGAGCAAGCTCTCTCTTGGCACTTTGGATGTGGGACATACAGCGAGATGTTTGCTGCTTTTGCGTTTGTCTGTTGGGAGATTTACAGCACAAAGATATCTAGTTGATTTGAAGCAGTTCCGAGAAAGTCTAAACATAATCCTCACTTTTCCCTCCTGGCACTTTCCCTGTAGGGGATACCGCAAGACGTTTCTGTATATTGGGCACATCGCTCTGCAGGGTGTTAGCAGAGACTTTCCCGGGACAGTGAAACCCTATGTCAGAGACACTGAGAAGAAGCCCCAATGTTCCCTCCAGGCACTTTCAGTGTGGGTGCCTTCTCCACGTGGTTCCTGGTTTCACTGCAGCTCTGAAGAGAATGTTAGCAAAGAGGTAATCGGGACAGTGCAAACAGTACTCAAAGACAGGGAGAGCAAGCTCTACATTACTCTCTTGGCACTTTGGATGTGGGACATACAGCGAGATGTTTGCTGCTTTTGCGTTTGTCTGTTGGGAGATTTACAGCACAAAGATATCTAGTTGATTTGAAGCAGTTCCGAGAAAGTCTAAGCATAATCCTCACTTTTCCCTCCTGGCACTTTCCCTGTAGGGGGTACCGCAAGACGTTTCTGTATATTGGGCACAGCGCTGTGCAGGGTGTTAGCAGAGACTTTCCCGGGACAGTGAAACCCTATGTCAGAGACACTGAGAAGAAGCCCCAATGTTCCCTCCAGGCACTTTCAGTGTGGGTGCCTTCTCCACGTGGTTCCTGGTTTCACTGCAGCTCTGAAGAGAATGTTAGCAAAGAGGTAATCGGGACAGTGCAAACAGTACTCAAAGACAGGGAGAGCAAGCTCTACATTACTCTCTTGGCACTTTGGATGTGGGACATACAGCGAGATGTTTGCTGCTTTTGCGTTTGTCTGTTGGGAGATTTACAGCACAAAGATATCTAGTTGATTTGAAGCAGTTCCGAGAAAGTCTAAGCATAATCCTCACTTTTCCCTCCTGGCACTTTCCCTGTAGGGGGTACCGCAAGACGTTTCTGTATATTGGGCACAGCGCTGTGCAGGGTGTTAGCAGAGACTTTCCCGGGACAGTGAAACCCTATATCAGAGACACTGAGAAGAAGCCCCAATGTTCCCTCCAGGCACTTTCAGTGTGGGTGCCTTCTCCACGTGGTTCCTGGTTTCACTGCAGCTCTGAAGAGAATGTTAGCAAAGAGGTAATCGGGACAGTGCAAACAGTACTCAAAGACAGGGAGAGCAAGCTCTACATTACTCTCTTGGCACTTTGGATGTGGGACATACAGCGAGATGTTTGCTGCTTTTGCGTTTGTCTGTTGGGAGATTTACAGCACAAAGATATCTAGTTGATTTGAAGCAGTTCCGAGAAAGTCTAAGCATAATCCTCACTTTTCCCTCCTGGCACTTTCCCTGTAGGGGGTACCACAAGACGTTTCTGTATATTGGGCACAGCGCTCTGCAGGGTGTTAGCAGAGACTTTCCCGGGACAGTGAAACCCTATGTCAGAGACACTGAGAAGAAGCCCCAGTGTTCCCTCCAGGCACTTTCAGTGTGGGTGCCTTCTCCACGTGGTTCCTGGTTTCACTGCAGCTCTGAAGAGAATGTTAGCAAAGAGGTAATCGGGACAGTGCAAACAGTACTCAAAGACAGGGAGAGCAAGCTCTCTCTTGGCACTTTGGATGTGGGACATACAGCGAGATGTTTGCTGCTTTTACATTTGGCTGTTGGGAGATTTACAGCACAAAGATATCTAGTTGATTTGAAGCAGTTCCGAGAAAGTCTAAGCATAATCCTCACTTTTCCCTCCTGGCACTTTCCCTGTACCGCAAGACGTTTCTGTATATTGGGCACAGCGCTCTGCAGGGTGTTAGCAGAGAGTTTCCCGGGACAGTGAAACCCTATATCAGAGACACTGAGAAGAAGCCCCAATGTTCCCTCCAGGCACTTTCAGTGTGGGTGCCTTCTCCACGTGGTTCCTGGTTTCACTGCAGCTCTGAAGAGAATGTTAGCAAAGAGGTAATCGGGACAGTGCAAACAGTACTCAAAGACAGGGAGAGCAAGCTCTACATTACTCTCTTGGCACTTTGGATGTGGGACATACAGCGAGATGTTTGCTGCTTTTGCGTTTGGCTGTTGGGAGATTTACAGCACAAAGATATCTAGTTGATTTGAAGCAGTTCCGAGAAAGTCTAAGCATAATCCTCACTTTTCCCTCCTGGCACTTTCCCTGTAGGGGATACCGCAAGACGTTTCTGTATATTGGGCACAGCGCTCTGCAGGGTGTTAGCAGAGACTTTCCCGGGACAGTGAAACCCTATGTCAGAGACACTGAGAAGAAGCCCCAATGTTCCCTCCAGGCACTTTCAGTGTGGGTGCCTTCTCCACGTGGTTCCTGGTTTCACTGCAGCTCTGAAGAGAATGTTAGCAAAGAGGTAATCGGGACAGTGCAAACAGTACTCAAAGACAGGGAGAGCAAGCTCTACATTACTCTCTTGGCACTTTGGATGTGGGACATACAGCGAGATGTTTGCTGCTTTTGCGTTTGTCTGTTGGGAGATTTACAGCACAAAGATATCTAGTTGATTTGAAGCAGTTCCGAGAAAGTCTAAGCATAATCCTCACTTTTCCCTCCTGGCACTTTCCCTGTAGGGGGTACCGCAAGACGTTTCTGTATATTGGGCACAGCGCTCTGCAGGGTGTTAGCAGAGACTTTCCCGGGACAGTGAAACCCTATGTCAGAGACACTGAGAAGAAGCCCCAATGTTCCCTCCAGGCACTTTCAGTGTGGGTGCCTTCTCCACGTGGTTCCTGGTTTCACTGCAGCTCTGAAGAGAATGTTAGCAAAGAGGTAATCGGGACAGTGCAAACAGTACTCAAAGACAGGGAGAGCAAGCTCTACATTACTCTCTTGGCACTTTGGATGTGGGACATACAGCGAGATGTTTGCTGCTTTTGCGTTTGTCTGTTGGGAGATTTACAGCACAAAGATATCTAGTTGATTTGAAGCAGTTCCGAGAAAGTCTAAGCATAATCCTCACTTTTCCCTCCTGGCACTTTCCCTGTAGGGGGTACCGCAAGACGTTTCTGTATATTGGGCACAGCGCTCTGCAGGGTGTTAGCAGAGACTTTCCCGGGACAGTGAAACCCTATATCAGAGACACTGAGAAGAAGCCCCAATGTTCCCTCCAGGCACTTTCAGTGTGGGTGCCTTCTCCACGTGGTTCCTGGTTTCACTGCAGCTCTGAAGAGAATGTTAGCAAAGAGGTAATCGGGACAGTGCAAACAGTACTCAAAGACAGGGAGAGCAAGCTCTCTCTTGGCACTTTGGATGTGGGACATACCGCGAGATGTTTGCTGCTTTTACATTTGGCTGTTGGGAGATTTACAGCACAAAGATATCTAGTTGATTTGAAGCAGTTCCGAGAAAGTCTAAACATAATCCTCACTTTTCCCTCCTGGCACTTTCCCTGTAGGGGGTACCGCAAGACGTTTCTGTATATTGGGCACAGCGCTCTGCAGGGTGTTAGCAGAGACTTTCCCGGGACAGTGAAACCCTATATCAGAGACACTGAGAAGAAGCCCCAACGTTCCCTCCAGGCACTTTCAGTGTGGGTGCCTTCTCCACGTGGTTCCTGGTTTCACTGCAGCTCTGAAGAGAATGTTAGCAAAGAGGTAATCGGGACAGTGCAAACTGTACTCAAAGACAGGGAGAGCAAGCTCTACATTACTCTCTTGGCACTTTGGATGTGGGACATACAGCGAGATGTTTGCTGCTTTTACATTTGGCTGTTGGGAGATTTACAGCACAAAGATATCTAGTTGATTTGAAGCAGTTCCGAGAAAGTCTAAGCATAATCCTCACTTTTCCCTCCTGGCACTTTCCCTGTACCGCAAGACGTTTCTGTATATTGGGCACAGCACTCTGCAGGGTGTTAGCAGAGAGTTTCCCGGGACAGTGAAACCCTATGTCACAGACACTGAGAAGAAGCCCCAATGTTCCCTCCAGGCACTTTCAGTGTGGGTGCCTTCTCCACGTGGTTCCTGGTTTCACTGCAGCTCTGAAGAGAATGTTAGCAAAGAGGTAATCGGGACAGTGCAAACAGTACTCAAAGACAGGGAGAGCAAGCTCTCTCTTGGCACTTTGGATGTGGGACATACAGCGAGATGTTTGCTGCTTTTACATTTGGCTGTTGGGAGATTTACAGCACAAAGATATCTAGTTGATTTGAAGCAGTTCCGAGAAAGTCTAAGCATAATCCTCACTTTTCCCTCCTGGCACTTTCCCTGTAGGGGATACCGCAAGACGTTTCTGTATATTGGGCACAGCGCTCTGCAGGGTGTTAGCAGAGACTTTCCCGGGACAGTGAAACCCTATGTCAGAGACACTGAGAAGAAGCCCCAATGTTCCCTCCAGGCACTTTCAGTGTGGGTGCCTTCTCCACGTGGTTCCTGGTTTCACTGCAGCTCTGAAGAGAATGTTAGCAAAGAGGTAATCGGGACAGTGCAAACAGTACTCAAAGACAGGGAGAGCAAGCTCTACATTACTCTCTTGGCACTTTGGATGTGGGACATACAGCGAGATGTTTGCTGCTTTTGCGTTTGTCTGTTGGGAGATTTACAGCACAAAGATATCTAGTTGATTTGAAGC